>NW_020290767.1:0-378669 GCF_003184695.1 Aspergillus brunneoviolaceus CBS 621.78 | reverse complement strand
AAACCCTAATGTAAACCCTAATGTAAACCCTAATGTAAACCCTAATGTAAACCCTAATGTAAACCCTAATGTAAACCCTAATGTAAACCTCTTATTTTTAATACACTATAAATAAGCAAGTTAAGAGGCAAACAGGAATAGCGTATATCTCTTGGCTCGCCCTTATTAGAAACATGTCTTGTTCAACAGCAGAGCTTTTCTCAGCACCAATACCTGGAATAAGTGATATTTTATGATCAAACCTCGGCAAAATACCGGTATCTCCCCACCGTGGATCAATCTGAGCAAGCATGAATTCCGCTCAACTCTTGCTCAATAATTTATTCTTATTTCCAGTAAGTCCTCAATACGAGCAGTATTCTTCGGAGTTTAGCGTAACTGTGCAGCGCGACTGACTACAGTGAATTACCGCGCTTTGACCCGATCACAGCCGGCTCTTGTATTCGGACGTCAAAACCCATCAATAGGAGAATTCCTCAAACTGTTGGCCAGTTTGCGAGGCAAAATCTGCCAAGGAACTAGAATAACCAAGCTCATTTTGTGTATAATTCATGTCGAATGCCCTGTATATCCTGCATTGGACAAGGGCGTGTTGTGAAGGTATCGGAGCGGTACCGAAGTGGTAAGGGGTAAGATTCCGTTCCTGAAAGGGAAGAGCAACAACCACGCCCGCCCGCCCGACAGGGTTAATAATGCGGACCTCGGTAGTAACAAGTATAGACAAGTGCTCTATAGGTGACCTTCTGGTAGCAAGGAGCTTTGAGGAGATGGGGTTATCTGATGCGATGATTGGTGGATTGGTGCAGCAACTCGGCTCGAGTGTGGCTGAAACAGCTGGAGGTTCGGATTTCCCCTGGGCGGTGATCCTGGTCATCTCCACTTCTCCCCGACCAAGCATTCTCGGAGCTCCACCGGACTATTCTAAGCATTTGCGTCCGAACTTGGCAGCCTTGGCCGGTTCAGCTTATCTTTGGCACTTGTTGATGACCGGCTTCGCTCGGCAATTGCTGTCATATTGAGCCCCCACTCATAAATGCCGTCAATATAACCGTGCGCACGCAGAAGACCTGGGCGTGGTCCCGAGTATAGCGGACTCCTGGTAACTCCCCATGTAGTGGAGACTGTGACTATTCCCCATCAGGCAGCGAAATCCGGCACCACAAACGGTGCGGCTGTTCCAGGACGAACCTGGTTCCGCCACGGGGACATCCCTCCATCCCCGAAGCGAGATTAGCTGTCGGAGCTGGTGGGCTGTCCAAAAGAGTATAAAGGTAAAGTCATACCGACGCCTTGTACCTATCTATCCACCAACATTCACTCTCCCTCATAAACTCTCTTTACACCTGCTCACCCTCTGTCATTCTTTATTCTTTCCTACCAACAAAAATGGTTCGTCAGCTTACATTGGCCTGCGGACTGCTGGCAGCAGTGGCCGTCCAGGCAGCCCCCGCGGAACCGGCTCATCCGATGGTGACTGAAGCGCCGGACGCCAGCCTCCTCCACAAGCGAGCCACCACTTGCACCTTCTCAGGCTCTGAGGGAGCGTCCAAAGTGAGCAAGTCCAAGACGGCCTGCTCCACCATCTACCTGTCCGCCCTGGCTGTCCCCTCCGGTACCACCCTGGACTTGAAGGACCTCAACGACGGAACTCACGTAGGTATTGCCCGACGTAAAGTGCCAAGGGTTGCGCTAATGGAGTCGATTAGGTCATCTTCGAAGGCGAGACCACCTTCGGGTACGAAGAATGGGAGGGCCCGCTCGTCTCCGTATCCGGAACCGATATCACGGTCGAGGGCGCAAGTGGTGCCGTTTTGAACGGCGATGGCAGCCGCTGGTGGGATGGAGAGGGAGGCAACGGTGGCAAGACTAAGCCCAAATTCTTTGCGGCCCACGACTTGACTTCCTCGACGATCAAGAGCATCTATATCGAGAACTCCCCGGTGCAGGTCTTCAGTATCGATGGTGCGACCGATCTGACTTTGACAGACATCACCATTGACAACACCGATGGTGATACGGATGATCTTGCTGCTAACACCGATGGTTTCGACATTGGAGAGAGCACCGACATCACAATCACGGGAGCCAAGGTCTACAACCAGGATGACTGTGTTGCCATCAATTCTGGCGAGGTAAACTCGACCCCAATTGCTGAAGAGACCCAATCCTAACCATCCTGTAGAACATCTACTTCAGTGCCAGTGTGTGCTCCGGTGGCCATGGGCTGTCCATTGGCTCTGTCGGCGGTCGGGATGATAACACGGTGAAGAACGTCACCTTCTACGATGTCAATGTTCTCAAGTCTCAGCAAGGTACTTCCCCTGGCATTCCAGACTACGGGCCCCGTGCTAATCGGCCCTTCAGCTATCCGTATCAAGGCCATCTACGGAGACACTGGCTCCATTAGCGACATCACCTATCATGAGATAGCTTTCTCGGATGCCACAGACTACGGTATTGTCATCGAGCAGAACTACGATGATACCTCTAAGACCCCAACCACTGGCGTCCCCATCACGGATTTCACCCTCGAGAACGTGATTGGCACTTGTGCGGACGACGATTGCACCGAGGTTTACATTGCGTGCGGTAGTGGCGCCTGCTCGGACTGGAGCTGGTCCAGCGTGAGTGTCACGGGCGGCAAGGTCAGCTCCAAGTGCCTGAATGTCCCCTCCGGGATAAGCTGCGACTTGTAGGGGATTTGCCGCTGGAGTCGGCTGGACTTACCCAGGGAACTGTTCTATCTCGCTATGGCTGTGGACGTACCAGAACATGCCACCAAGCGCCTAGTCAACATATCTATCTTCTGCCAAATGAATACTATTTCCAGCCTCTACCTACATGTATAGTCTACCATCGTAGCATTCCGCCCTCACTAATGACGATCGCGGCGATTCCGACAGAGACTTTGCTGGGAATGACGGAGCGGCTTGAAGTTAACGGCGTAGCCATCCTGTGACTGGTGACTAGGGAGATGAAAGCCACCAGCGCGTCACTTTGGGTGCGTAAAGGGTCGTTTTTCATCTCTGTTAGCCACGGCCAGGAGAATCCGGAATATGTCGCATGAGTACATTAGATGAGAATATGTATGTGTAGAATTGTTAGAACTGATGGTCTTAAATGCTTGTCCTTCGTTTCAGATGTCGGTACTACTCTCATAGTGCCAGTCCGCCGAAGCATAATTAGGTGCAAGCTATAGTGTCGCCGCCCCTTCGTTTAATCGTTTTGCAGCCAAATCAAATCCGCGTCGCTCAGAACAGGAGTTACGGCTCTTGAACATGAACAAATAAACAAATCACGGACGAAACTAGAGATTCCGAGAGGGGGCGGGGTGCTTTTGAGAAATGCCGTGGCGATGGTTCAGGGTTACTCTCATGGACGGCAGATAGAGCAATCTGGACAAGTGATGCATGCAAAACCAGATAGACACTGAAGATACACCGCGTGGGGTGTTCCATGGCATATACAGTTCTTCGTTCCCCGACTCCCACGTCGCTTTCAAGGCTCACCTACATGGCATATTATGTTTGTCTCTATATGCCTGGACCGTTCCTAGCAAGCCTCATAATCCCTGTGCTTGAAGGAATTTGAATATTAACTGGAAGGCCTGGGGTGCGACCGTGTGAAGGTTGAGGTTGTGTCTGGGGAGGGTTAGGGTTAGTACGAGACAACCATATCTCAAGACTGTGCAAGAGACTCACCCGGCAGGAAGATCATCCACCCAGTTTACCACCCGCGAATTGTTGAATGTGGCCGGACTGTTTTCCAACTGTCCCCTACAATTGCCGCCACAGGAGGACAGATCGAACTGGCCCTGAACGAGGTAGACGGGGGCAGTAATGCGGGAGTATTGAATTGGGGAGGCCAGCAGTGAAGGGAGCTCCCCCACTGCGAAGGGCTCTCCCTCCACCGTCGCTGCCCACTGCGCCACCTGCGGGTCGAAATGGGGAGCAGCGAAACCGTAGTAGGCCACGGCATATTGGTCACCGGCCGTCAAGTAGGCCGAATCCAGCGTGCCCCACCGAGAGGGCGACAAGGTACGCGCCTGGCGCAGATGCGACCCGGCCAAGAAATACCCAAAATAGTCGAAGGCGCTGCTGAAGCCGGTCAGCACGAGGGCGTCCACGGCGACTGAGGCGGCCGATGCGGCTG
Organism: Aspergillus brunneoviolaceus CBS 621.78; assembly: GCF_003184695.1. Lineage (NCBI taxonomy): Eukaryota > Fungi > Ascomycota > Eurotiomycetes > Eurotiales > Aspergillaceae > Aspergillus > Aspergillus brunneoviolaceus. The sequence goes on along the minus strand of NW_020290767.1, from coordinate 374,517 downwards.
CCAGATAGCTTCCGTAGCTGTGACCGACAAGCCCGACCTTGCTGACGTGCGGCAGTCGGCGAGCATAGTCCACCAGACTGTTCAGGACTGCTGTCTCCACTTGGAACTGAGCATCAAACAGACCGTCAACCCGGGATGACGAACCGACGCCGATGCGATCGTAGTTCAGCACCGAATACCCGGCGGCGACTGCGGCCTTGACGAAGTTGTATGGGTCAGACCCGGGGAAAGTAGGGTCCCAGTACCTGCACAGACATTTGTTACTGCACTTCACCCCTTTTCATTGGGTATGATACGTACGCTTTGGACTCGATGATACCATGAGTGAGAACCAGAATCGTCGCGCCGGTGCCGCAGAGCGTGCCTCCAATGGTATAATTGCTCTCCACGGGGCTGGCTGTAGACCCAGAGATCGGAATAGGGTCGGCGGATGAGCCAGAGTCGCGTCGGGTCAGATTAAAGACCAATGATGCTGCATCCCAATCGTTGCTGATTGTGGTGTTAATAATGAACCGCGGTTCCTGCACAGTGATGGGGATATCGACCGCGTGACACGCTGGCGTTCCTTGCGATGGGAGCGCCCAGCAGCCGGCTGCGAGGAGAAACAAAGACAAGAGAGAGGCGGTGGCCATAGCTGCAGCGACAAATAACCAGCGGAGGAGGCCTGTGAATAAGATAGTTTCGCTTCTTCATGTCAACTTCTGAGCCCCCATTTATAGGGTTGGCGCAGGCCAGTAGCCGATGACGAGGGAAGACCGAAGGCAGCAAAGATGAGGTTCGAAAGGTCAGAGAACTTCCCGATATGAATACGACCTCGCCAATTGCCGTGCTGATCCTTCTTGGATTTCCACCCCCGGTGATTGGGTGTTTGGGGTGCCAAGAACCCCGAATCCGCTGACACGAGGCGCGAAACAAGCACCAATGCACCCTGACACGAACACACCCCTCCCCCTGGAATTCTCAATGTCTCAGTCCGATTGCTTTGCTGCCAGAATGTCGATTGTAGATCATCCACCTTCGTATAGTGCGGCGGGAGATAACCGAAGGAGCCAGTCTAGTTGACGGACAGTACTGAGTTGTGACTACCTAGTCTCGGATCCACAATCGAGCAGACAACGTGCGCTTCCGAGATTGCCTCAACCACTGTCAGCTCGACATCAGCCCCAGGTACCTGCCGGTACATTCTTCACTCTGGTGATGGCGTCTTTCATCTATGTAAGAACATGCCGCCGACCCCTGTGGCCTCTCAATATCTCTGGTGAGTAGTCTTGGTCAGGAGGCACAAGTCGGTGGCATCCCCCCGGCATATCCCCGTCTAATTATCACATTACGAAATGCAAAGCTAAAGCTGATTCCGGTTCTGATCAAAACTGCTGTACTTCTGCTGGCCACCGAGTCCCACACACTCCAACTGGAATAATATTGATAAACTAGGATTAGCAGACAGAAGGACGACATGGTGATATATGCTCCGTAGGAATATCCGATACGGGTGATGACGGGCTCACTGTGCTGCAAGAAATCCACAACCGGCACGTGGAGAATAAATCACTGCAAACAGTTCCGAAATACCTTTTCATGCTGTCAAGCAAAGCCGGGCTCACCAGCGACCCACCACATCACCACAAACCTTTACTGTTCCCGTGTAACCTGCGAAGTCAGCACCATGTATTCTCGAACTTGGCTGGTGCTTGATCGATCAGTATTTAAGAGAAGTGGGTTTAACGCGGAACGTCTGTACAGCCAAGCCCAGAGTCTGGATAAGCCTTCAACAGGATGGGTCGTATTTGTCAAATCTACGCCAAGAAGGAAATAAGGTGGAAACATAAATCTTCCCCGGCCTGGCCCTCGTTAAGTGACTGTCCGTAACCGGCTTTCTCGCCATCCGGTCATTGATTAGGCCGCGTCACCGGCCATGAACCAGCGAGAACGTATTCGTTCCGAACAGGCGTAAATATGATCTGCCCTTCCACAACAAAGGCAAAGATACTTTTCATTCTCGGCACGCCCGGTTCACAGCAGCCCTTATTGAATTATAAACCCATCCCAGTTCTGCAGAGCCTTGCGACACAGATCCTCGTATAATGGCAGCCCTCCCGGGAAAGCCAACATCTCCCGCTTCCTACCCGGGATGTTTGCCCCAATCGCGTCGACAATCCACTGGGGCTGCATCTCAATTAAAGCCGGGCCGTTGCTCAGTGCTGTTGGACCATGCACAGCATAACACAAGAACATATTAAAATACCCCTTACGGGTCATGCCCAGGAATACGCTGGCGCCGTTATTACCTCACTCGTCTGCGAGCGATGTACCGGAAGTGTTGCGAAGCGCAGCAATGCGGGTTAGGCTACCAGTAAAACAGTCAAGGTTCGTCGCAAAGGCACTTGCGTCGACAGGATAAAATCCACCGTCTTCGGTTTCTATCCCCTTGGGCCTGATAGCCGAAATACCGTGACTGGCGTCGCGCACGTTAACCAACTCCACATTTGTCCTATTAAAAATCTCGTAATAGTCTTACTCGAAACACGACCTCTTGGCACCGATCGGGTGTGGCGGCTCGAGAGGGGCCAGGATATCTCTCCTTAAAAGGTCGGTTATTCTCGCTCGCATCCTCTTCGCCCGAAATTCATAAGCCTCTCGGTTCGCCTTTTCGTTCGTCAGCAGGTAACTATACCCTTTGGGCAGAAACGCGAACCCCCCTCGGTTGTATAGCTACTCATCAAGCGCCTCGCGTTTGTCCAATAGGACGTCAAAGGTTGCCTGCGGACTCGGCTGATCCAGATACCCGCTGAATGTCTTTTCTCGCTGCATGAAGATGAGTCGTGCGTCCTCCTCAAGCGCATTAAGCCCCGCGGTGGAGTAAGTGTGCTGCCTCATAGGAAGAGCCAGGTTCGGCGTCCGCTGAAACACCACCAGCGATTCTGCTTGCTTAGCCCAGGACTATACAATCTGCACGCCTGACGCCCCTGTCCCAATTACGGCAACCTTCTTCCCCTTCACATCGATCCCAGCTTTTGGCCAAAACACCGAATGGCACACCTCTACTTTGAACGTCTCAAGGCCCTGAAACTCGGGGACAAATGGTTCTGCGGCAAAGCCGACACACGAGATGAAGAATTGCGAGCGCATGACTCGTCCGTCGCAAGTTTCAATCCTCCAATTTCTCTTCCCTTCCGCACTAACATCATACCAGGCCCCAGTCACAGTCGTCTCGGCAGAGAGATACTTCTCGGTGAATGACCATGTCTCCGAGATCTCCGGAATAGATAGTTGGTAGATGAAGCCCAGTGTATCGACCCGGCAACCTGGGTAAGTATTCCAGTGCCACACGCCGCCGAGATCGGTGCCCGACTCGTAGATCCAACAGCTGTATCCTAGTTTACAGAGACTGTAGAGGAGGTTGATGCCTGAAAAGACTGGCGCCGATGATGATAATACTGTATCGAGGGTTGTTCGTGGGCATTTTCGGGAATGGGTAATAAGGATAGCTACGCGGTGGTTGGGTGTGGAGATCTCAAATAAGAATACTTCATACTGCTGCAAGCCGGTGGGGTGATTGGGGGTAATATATAAGAAAATTCCGAATGAGAGTACCGCACTGAGAAAGGATGTCCGGGATTATATCATACTTTGAAAGGATTGCTGCCCATAATACTGGCATAGCTTATTCGTCGGCTCGGTAGAGCTAAGGCACTGCGGGGCAATCCGTGCCTGTGCCCTGTTCGTCAAGGCTGACGGACGCATCATCGAAGACGGCGCCAACGATAGCTCCTGGATAAAAGCTATAAGACCCAGTTAGATTGTGTTTTTCTGAGATTGGCTCTTGAGAACGAATCTGGCACGAACAAGATTATTAAAGAGGCAGAACTTGGGTTACATTTCTTGGACATGGAGAGAAAGCCCTGAGGAAGTAACTGGAGCACAATTACCAGAGGCACAAGCAGCCCGTGAACACCACCGAGTAATAGTGATAAACACTGGCGACATCTAGGAGCATCTAATACAGTACTAGTATGGCTCTTTGCTTACCGTATGTATTCAGGGTAAGATATGATCATGTCCAGCTTATGAGATTTGTAACGAATTTCTTTCTTCAACTGTCGGACCTGCACTCCAAATCAGACTGATACCCCTCTATTTATAATTCAGTAATCAGGGACCCCCTTGAAAGTTCGTTTGGTCTACTATTCCACACACACACACACACTCTCTCTCTCTCTCTCTCTCTCTCTCTCTCTCTCTCTCCACACACACACTCCACAAACACACGTTTTGACGGTATTGACTCCTTCTTACCATAGCAAATGGCTTACACAGTCGGCAACCATAGCCTGGATCTGCAAAGTACCTTGACTCGGATCATGAGTTCGGGAGGATTCAGTGACCTTCGGTTTGTCTGCAATGGACAGAGCTTGAATGTCCACAAGGCGATTGTCTGTCTCCAGTCTCCGTCGATCAAAGCAGCTGTCGAGGGGAACTTCGAAGTACTTATTCTGCTACCGGGGGAGTGATAGCGATACTAGGCTAACGAGCCGGACCTTATCCAGGAATCCCAAACTGCTATCATCAACATAGACAACTTTCAGCCCAGGGCGGTGACGGCGCTAGTTGAGTAACTCTACACCGGCGGGTATGGAAGCCTCTCAACGAGTGATAATGCCGTAGGCGTTTCGCAGACTCCTTCCGATCTTGAATCATTGTCTTCGAGCCCAGATACGGCCACACTTCTGCTTGACCATATTCGTGTTAAGGCCATTGGTGATTATTATCAGGTCGATGGTCTTATGACCGCGGCAAATCAGAAGATCAAACACCTGCATGAGAGCTCCAATGCTGACAAATCCTGGGTTGCAAGTCTTCCCACCGCGATCCAGCTGGCCATAAGCTGTACAGCAAATGAAGGCCTGCTTGACATCTTGGCTGAAGTGACTGCTAAAGAACTAGCTTCTGTCATCCACCTAGAAGACTTCATTTCAATCGAGCCCATCTATGGGTTTGCCGGGAAAGTGCTGCATGGGTGCTGGGAAAGAATTCAGGACTGTTGAATGAAAATGACCAGCTGAAGTCCGATTTATCCAGCAAAGATTTCGAGCGTCGGGCGGCAGAGCGTGAACATGAGAGAGTTCAGTCACATTATAGACGCATGGAGCAGTGCTTGACAGTCCTGACCAACACATCGTTCTGCAGGAACCCCAAATGTGGTGCGGAGTTCTGGTGCGCTATTGATGCCAAGGAGTGCATTGTCCGGTGCGGTAAGTGTCGGTGTAGGCACTACTCGTGATCGGTGGTTTGGCCTTGTGTACCTCGAAGATTCCACTGGGCACGCGGCCAGAAGGGATGATATCAGCCTAGAGAAATTATGATGCGTGGTTTTCTTTTTTCATCTGTGGTTCGTTGATCGTAGCCGTGGAGGCTCAAATACCGTTCACCATATTAGTCTGCACCCAGCTACTCTTGATGGTTGTCTGCAGACTGTGTTCGCAGGTTCGTATAGGGACATCGCCCTTGAGGCTTGCTATTTACCTACATTATCGGAAGCTATCTCTCGGGAATAGATAGACGCAAGACACAGGCTGCCGCCAGCTTTTACCGTCCCTCTGGACCTGCGTGAGTCATCCGCACAAAATTCAAGGCAGATCTAGAAGCTAGGTACTCTGTCTGGGCTTCTATGAGGGATGCCGGACGGTTCATGGGAGATTAGGAAAGAGAGTTGTTGGTACCTAAGTAATTGACCTCTGCAGTTGGTTGTTGGTTTTCAAGGTTGCCAAGGGCTTTAGTACAGCTCAACGAATTATCAGGTGTCCAATGAGTACGGAATACTCGGTGTTGGATTTGGCACGGGGGTTGGCGGGAGTGCGAGAGCCATTGCGGGCAGGTTGACTGCATAGTCCAAGATGGGCTAGCTTTTATTGAGCACTCTGTACCTCCATGGCTGACTAGAGTGATTATAGTCGAAGACAATCACAAATATAATATTGCGGAGACACAGATGGAAGAGTGGAGGAGAGAATGGCGAGATGGACGAACATTGTTTTGGTTGTTGTGGTGGTGCTGGTGGTGTTTGTCTTTTGTTCTGCGCGGCTCGGTCGGGGACAGACAAACAAACACTGCAAACCACGGCTCCAAGTAACGTCGTACGTCCCACGTGACTCGCTCCCTGCTGACTGACTGTGTCCTCTCATCAACAACAAGTGCGCTCTGGTCTGCTACTGTGGTGAGTGGAGACTCCAGGCCCACGATTAGAATTTGGCATAATACCGTGGTACTCTCTCGATGTTTGACTGTTCCTTCTTCTTCTCATAAGTGGACTATGTAAGGCTCCTAAAGGGGTTTACCTTTAGTAGCTTCAACCTAAGGTCTAGATGCGGCTATATATCTCGGAGCACAAGCAGGGACGCTATCGCTTCGTCACCCAATAGATGGTCCCACCCTTATTGGGTTGACACCACCGTTGGTCGGGCTACAAGTACGGAAAGGGCCAGCCATAAATACCTGCTGTGAGCTCAATTCCGGACTCAATTTCCTGTGCCTTGGCTTTCAGCTCGTCCACATCCCAGTTGGCCCAGGCTTGTCAACCCCGGAGGAAAGAGGCCTCTGAACTAGCAAGCCAAACAGTAAATTCGGCTGGCAAATTCACTGAAGATGCGTTAGCCCCGAATGATGACATGGAGCACATACAACGTACCAGTGTTTATTGGCAACTGATCTGCCTGGCCGCCGCTCTTGTGGAAGATCTCGGTTTCTACCATACCAGGATGAAGAGTGGCCACAAACAGCGATGGGTTCTCCGCTGCCAGGTACTCCATCATCTTGATCAAGGCCAGCTTGGGGCTGAGATAGGCCGATAGTCCCGGGACTATGGTGGGCGGCAACACAGTGGCAGCAGCGACGGGAATGATGGCAGCGCCTGGACTAGCCCTGGGGAGAAAGCACTTAGCCGGCACCATCGTTCCTTTGACATTGGTCTGCAAACGACGTCAGAAATAACTCTCACCTGACAAGATAAACTGACTTCGAAGCTTTGTCACCAACTCTCGGTGGAAGACTCGGCGATGGATGACGGGGTGGCGAGGAAGGCTGCGCCAAGAATGAGAACATCCCATGGGTCTAACCCACTGGCAATCTCTTTCACACGACCCTCATCAGTCACGTCGATGGAATGAACAACAACCTTGACTTGAAATCCCAGGAGATTTTGCTCAGTCTCCCGTAACTTGGATTCATTGCGACCGATGAGAACGATGGAGCTGGCGCCGGCCTTCGCAAACGCGCATGCTGTGGCTCGACCAATACCACTGCCCTAGTTTGTAGCGTCATGACAGTAAATACTAGGAGGAGGGATATAGCAGAGAGGGCGGATTTGCTCACCGCACCAGTGATGATCACTGTCTTGCCGGTCATGCTCAGCTCTGGCCGTGTAGGCGCGATGGCCGGGTAGGTATCATTGTGCCACGTTGGCGTCACAGAGGGAAGTGGTGGTCTCATCGTCTGGCAGTGAGAGAAGTCTACCGGGAGATAGTTTTGGCAAAGGGGATAGAAAGCAGTAGCCGAGGGGAAGGACTTGGACGATCATGAGGCAATCGAGAATCTGGCGGAGGTGATTTATATAATTGTTATGGGAAATAACAACCTAGCAAAACCCCCACGCGGGGCACCTGTACAGGACAAATAAAAGAGAGAGACTGAAAGCAAACTTGAGTTGCATACTATCTGCTCGATCGCAGGGATATCCTACTGCAGTTGCTCGCAGGGGTTCTGTTCCTTTGCTGCTTTGTTTGCTTTTTGAAATCACACGTCGACCTGCGTAATGCTGTAAAAAAAGAAATTGAGTAAAATAAAATAAAAATAAAACAAAATAAAGAAAAAAAAAGAAGACAAGATTACCACAGCAAACGATGGGACACTTGTCACAATCAGTGCATGGACATGATTTGCAATTACCAAGGACCAGATCTCACTGTATGACCTTAGAATTAGGGGCTCGAACATCCTTTGAGGGGGATATGAAAATGCTATATTGAATGAAGTAGTCCTGATAGATTCTAACTTCGGCAGCAACACCGTGAGTGGAACCATACTGGTTGCGCAAAAATGGATTCTATCAACTTGAGCTTGTTCCAAGATGACCATCGCAAACATGCTGTCATGTTAGGGGCGCTTAGTGGATTACTTCTTCACCATGGGTTGTTTATCAAAGGAGAATGGCATCTACAGGCTCCCACCGTGGCAGTGGCTCATCTGTGTGCGTTTGGGGGTATCGTCTGCCTCTCCTGGATGTTGGTCAGACCAACCCATCGATTCGAGATGGCGTTTCTGCTGATTGCAAGTTATCTGACGACACTAACCAGCAGCATAATCGCTTATTGGTTGTTCTTCCATCGGCTTTGCGGCTTTCCCGGGCCTCGTCTTGCGCAAGTGAGCAAGCTATGGCATGTATGGAAGGCTCGACATTCCCGGAACTATTTGATGTTGCAGAATCTACGCAACCAATATGGTGACTTCGTGCGCACTGGTATGGCACCAGCCGTGCGAAATCTATGGAGACGCTGACCTTTTAGGACCGAGCGAGCTCACAGTATTCCACCCCGAGGTCTTCACGGCGATAGATGGGCCGCGAAGCAGCTGCATCAAGGCGGAATGGTACGACATCTTGCATCCTCAGATGGCTCTCGTCACTGCTCGTGACAAAGGCACGCATGCCAGCCGCCGTCATCAGTGGAACCAAGGACTCTCAGCCAAAGGTAAGTAGTCGCTGGAATGTAGTATGCCTACGATCCGGACTGACCAGTAAAACCTAGCTCTAGAGCAATACGAAGCCAAGTTTCGAGCTCATATCGAGCAATTGGAAGCGTGTGTTGCTGGCGATGCCCAAGAAGGCAAGGGTATCTGAAGTCACAGACCTTTTCTACTGGTTTGGCTTTGACGCGATGGGTGACTTTGTGTTCAATAAATCATTTCATATGCTACATAGCCAGCGATGGCATCATATTGTTGTCTTGTTACAGCGCGCTCTGTCCCTGCTCGGGCCCTTTAGTCCGATACCGTGGTTTATTCACATTGCGTTCAAGCTGTTTCCCCGCGTGTGGCTTTTGAGAGATTGGTTTGAGATGCTTGCTTGGTCCGAATTGCAGATGCGCCAGCGAATGAAGGTCAGTCACCCCTTGCTTATCGGGCACTTGTTCCATGTTTACGATTCTTTCCCACTGACGACGATATAAACCAGCTGCCCCAAGACCCGCATCGCGTCCCCGACGTGGCCCACGATCTAATGGAAGATGCCCGCACCAATTTGAACCACCCAACTTGGTTGACTGGCGACAACATTCTAGCGGTTGTCGCTGGTAGTGAGCCAACTGTTGTTGTTCTCGTGGGGATCTTCTGCGAGCTTGGACGGAACCCTACCCACGCCGCACGCATCTACCAGGAGACCCGTGGGGTCGATCTCTCCGATCCTCGCACCCTGCTTCGGAATTGCTCTTATCTAGAAGCAGTGATTACTGAGGCGTTGCGTCTCTATCCTGCATTGCCCACCGGGGGCAACCGGAAGACCGCGGCGGACAGCCTCGTCATCGGGGGGGTGTATATCCCCCAATTCACCACTATCGTCGCCCCACGGTGGAATATCTCTCGTCGTACGAACACAGTCTTATTGCATCCCAGTAGCAATCGCAGTTGACTGACCTGTGACTGTAGGGGAGGACTGTTTTGTGTCCACAGAGAAATTCCTCCCCGAGAGGTGGTTGGAAAGACCGGAGATGGTACGCAACAAAGCGGCTTACGCTCCGTTCGGAACTGGTACGTCAACGCGCTACTTACTATCGCCTGCAAGGACAATATGCAACAAATACTAATACTGAACACGCGATAATCTAGGCCATCATAGCTGCTTAGGCAAGTCTCTTGGCCTGGATGTTTTACGCCTTGTGAGAGCGCGGTTAGTGGACAAGTATATTATCCGGTTCCCCCCGGGTGAGAACGGGGACCAGGTGTTAAACGACATGAGAGATCAATTCACCTCCAATCCTGGGCGTTTGCGATTGCAATTCGAACCACGGAAGAAGATCCAATCGGGAGCAAGGTAAGGTGCTGCCTACGTGGCTGATGTGTCAAGATAGCGTGATCTGTGTATTTTAGCGCTTGATAATGTTGTTTAGTGAATTATGTGGATGTTTACTACTCTAGGACGGTCGGTACCCCCTCCTCCTGGTACCAAAAATCATGCATGCTCGACAACTCGAGACGTAGCCGGAGGCTTTGTCACCAAAGACCGCAACTCGCCGTCCTCGTCGACGTCCAAAGAGCAATCGAGCATCATTGCATCATTGTGTTTGGGACGACGATGCACCGGCTCACTCCCAAAGGTGTGTTGACCTTCCCGCAGCGGTGCTTCCAAGGGTGCTTCTGCATTCCCCGAGGAGCCAAGAATGCAATACAAATAGGGCTCAATGTAACGACGATACAGGGGGGCTAGTACAGGTAAACAAACAATTATCATACTGAGCCAAAGCTCCAAGAAGCTCACGAGAGCGACAGGATACAGTCCGTAGACAAAGTCGAGGTTGGTCGTTGGATCCAGGGTAATGCGAAGGCGCAAAGCCATGACAGCAACTACGCTAGGAGGAGTGTTAGTTGGATTTTGAATACAAACCGGGGCGGGTGCTTACATCAACCCAAGACCAAACATGATGGTGATGGTGAGCTTGTTGCGAGTGGCCATCTTGAGCTTCCACAGTGCAGGAATGGGGAGCAGCGCGATGCCTGTGTCGATAATCATGTTGATTGATATGGACAAGATCTCCTGGATGTATAGGGAACGACAGTATCCTTTCTTGACGTGGTTTCAGCCAAAAGACACAGGATGGCACTGAGTGAGAAAGATGGGTAGGAAAGCCACGAAGTAGGCCACGACGCAGGCGGCGGCTGTCCAGAGCATCCGAGTAAGGCCGCGCGAAGGAAACAGCGAGGCATACCGGGATAGAATTGAGAGTTTGCAACAGACAGTGCCCATTAGCCAGGTCACACTACTGGCGACAATGAGCTGGTACTGAACTCCCAGTTCGTAAGCTGAGAGGGTAGTGGTATGAGCACCCAGTTGATTGGTAATGGCCCACCAGCAGACACCGGCCATGCAACAGGTACTGGAGTAGGCAATAGTGACGAGTCAATCGTGCGCGAGAAGGGAACGCCGGGTAATGGCAATGGCCCAGAATCGAAGACCAAGGATGAGAGTGGTGAGAAGGGTGAAGACGGCGATCCAGATGGCAAGCTCAACACCGCGCGAACTGACGGCCATGATTGCTGTAATGCGAGCGATAGAATTGAAATGTCAGACATGGATTGTACACCTCCGATTGTTGGCAAATGCTCGTAGAGATGGGCTGTATCTATTGAATAAATACTTCTTTGCGCAACCCGGTACCCCATGGAGGTCAGACTATTAACTATCCACTATCCCGATGTATGCAACACAGTCAAAGGCTCAGCAACCGCGGCTCCACGCGGGAAACGTACCATCACTGGTCTGGTGCTTCACTGAAAGCAACGTTCCTACCTTTGTGCTTCCAAACACGATATTTGGCGTGTTGGCTGGCCTGGCGGGGGTCGTTCTGGCGAGCCGCACCTCTCCTACAAGCCTCAAAGTCATGCTTCTATTCCGACTACCCTTCATCATTCGATTCAACTGGGTCACGGTGTTCATTTTTGATCTGGCCAACCAGCGATTACCCGAGTCAGTGCAAGAAGACAAAATCAACAAGCCGTGGCGCCCTATCCCCACAGGGCGCATCACCGGGGACCAAACCCGGCAGCTGTTGTTAGCCGCCATTCCCCTCACTCTGACACTAAACTATTGGTTGGGAGTGGGCCAGAAAAGTTGCCTGATCCTGCTGATCACCTGGCTCTACAACGATCTCAAGGGCGGAGACGGGCTCCTGCGTGACGCGTTGATTGCCATTGCCTATGGGTTGTTCAATCGCGCGTCTCTCTTCATTGCTCTGGGTGGCTGTGCCCTCGACTTGCAGGGGTACATCTGGGTTGCCATCATCAGTGGAGTGATTCGGACCACCATGCAGATCCAGGATTTGAAGGATCAACAAGGTGATCGTTCCCGTGGTCGCTTGTCGATGCCCTTATGGCTGGGTGACACGGTCTCACGGCGGCTCATTGCATTGTTCACCTTGGCCTGGAGTCTCGTCTGCGTTCCGTTTTGGAAACTCCCACCATGGGGGTTGTTTGCGCCCTTAGGAATGGCAGTCTGCGTAGGGCTGCAGCTGTTTTCTCAACGATCGGCTGCGGCGGATGCCTTAGCTTGGCGCTTGTGGTGTTTGTGGTTGGTGACGCTGTATTTACTACCATTGTGGGCTTCTTGGTCCGGCCACTCATCGCGCTAGGGGAATGTTGGGTGGGATTGAAACTACTCCGTAGAGTGTACAATATAAGAATGTGGCGGCGGAAGGCTGCTTTGCCCTAAACCATTGTACTGTACTGCTCACTTGCTTTACCCTTGCTTGCACCACCCATCAAATCACACCGATTCACTACCCCTCGCAAAATCCCCATGGATTCCCATTCCCCTCCTCTCAAGACGGCCGACTACATCATTGTCGGTGGGGGCACATCAGGCCTAGTGGTGGCGAATCTCCTCTCGGAGGACCCCACGGTGTCGGTTTTGGTGTTGGAAAGTGGTCCCGACCGAGCAAAAGACCCTCGTATCACAGACCCCATGGCCTGGCCAAGTTTGTCGGGCTCGGAGCTCGACTGGCAGTTCAAGATAGTGTCCCAGGAGGGACTGAATGGACGCTCCCAAGAACATCCGGCCGGACATGTCCTGGGCGGTTCATCAGCCATCAATGACCTGGCATTTGTCCCTCCATCCGCTGCGGGGCTGAATGCCTGGGAACAGATGGGGAAACCCGGTTGGAACTGGCAGACTTTGTCTGTCTATCTCCAGCGCTCTTTTAACGGACCGGGCCCGATTCAATTGTCCTCTCCGGCCCTAGCGCAGGAGGGAAACCAGCCTCTCATTCAAGCCTGGAATCGTGCCTTCAGTGACCAGGGGTATGCTCATGCCAGTAAACTGGTCCTCGAAAAGCCGACCGTTGGCACTAGACCGTACACTGCGACTATCGATCCTAATTGCGTCCAGCGAAGCAGCGCAGATGTTGCGTATGGCGCAGTGGCAGCGCAACGCCCGAACCTGACTATTCTGACGGCGGCAACGGTCCATCGCATTGTGTTTGACTCGCCAGCTGTCGGGGACCGGCATCGAGCAGCCGGGGCCTTGGTTGAAATTGCTGATAACCCAGATCTGGAGCTTGTTCGGGCGAGTCGAGAGGTAGTGCTTGCAGCGGGAGTCTTCCAGACCCCCAAACTACTGGAGCTGTCAGGGGTGGGGGACCCAGCTGTACTGGGGCCCACAAAATCCCAGTCTTGATCAGCAATCGGGGCGTGGGAGCCAATGTGCAAAACCATCTGATGGCAATGGTTCCCTGTCCACTGTCCCGCATTCCTGAAACAGAGGATCTGAACCCAGGATTTCAAGCCCTCGCCTTTGTGCGACTCGACAACCAGGAGGATCTGCGTCTTCTGGACCAGTTCCTATCGTCCGAGAGATCAGCAACTTCGGGGCGCACGCAGGCCATTGAGTCAATCCTAGCTAATCTAGATGAAGCTTCAGCCTGCATATTCCTGAGCACAATGCCTGGGCCAGTGGCATTGCTCGGTCTGATCCCGTGTTTTCCTCTGTCTGTCGGTCACACGCACATCGCCTCTGCGGATCCCCATGCAAAACCCAGCATTGACCCGCAGTTCTTTTCGCACCCGTTGAACTTGGAGCTTATGGCTCGTCATTGGCAGGTGGTGCAGCGCCTTCCTATTGCTCCTCCCTTACACAAGTTCTTCGACCGTGGTGTGGCTCCCACCGAGGCCAGTTTGGAGATCACCAAAGCCGCAGTGCGGGAGAACGCACTCACAACGCACCATGCCTGCGGATCCGTCGCCATGCTACCGCTCGAAAAGGGGGGAGCGGTCTATTCTACGCTGACTGTCTACGGTACCACAAATCTTCGGGTGGTAGATGCCAGTGTCTTTCCTCTGATGCCCCATGCGAACCCGATGACAACAGTGTACGCGGTGGCGGAGAGAGCCGCAGACATACTCAAGGGCTTGTAGTTAGGTACAACCACCTAGGAAGGGCTGTGTTGGTCTAACGTTGCATCTGAATTACTCTATGATGGACGTGCCAGATTGAAACCCAATGAATCCAATTAGCAGTGGTAAGTTTGGTTCAAGCACGAAAGAGTAGGCATCGCGAGCTGTTGTAGTCGGAAAGGTTTTCAATTGCTACCAGGCCGAGCGAGACACCGAGCGAACACTAGAAAAGATACATAAACGAGGACAATGAGCCCTGCGTCGGAACCCATTTTGGTCAGGAAGATCTCTTGGCCCGCAGCATGGTTGCAAGGCCATCTCTTGTTCTGGGGGTCTGTGGTCAGCGGAGTTCTCGCAGCCCTACTTTCCACCCCTGCGTCTACCCCTGAGCTCCTATCCACACTTCCTTCTATTCATTGTAAATACTTTCCTGGCGACAGCTGCTGGCCGACCGAACAAGAATGAGATGCATTCAACGTCAGCTTGGGAGGCAAGCTCATCGCCACCGTGCCTTTACCCAGCGTGTCCCATCTGAATAATGCTTTCACCACGTATGACCCCGGGGCCTGTGAAGAGCTGCGCTCTGTGTGGAGCTACCCGAGCACACATACTCGCGACAGCGCCTCTCCGATGGCACCTTGGGTTGGAAACTTCTCCTGCGAGCCGTTCCTGGATGCACGCACCCCTTGCCAGATTGGGCCCCTGGTGCGCTACTCAGTCAAGGCGACCAGTGTCCGGGATTACCAGCAGACTATTCAATTCACCAAACAGCACAATATCCGACTCGTGATACGCAACAATGGTCACGATTACTTGGGGAAATCTTCCGGAGTAGGGGCGGTCGCACTCTGGACTCATCATATGAAGGATATCGAGTTTTCAGACTATACCTCCCCGCACTACCGCGGTCGGGCGATCAAGGTTGGGCCTGGACTGCAGGGTATTGAAGCAATGGCGGCGGCGCATGCTCAGAGCAATGTGCTAGTGGTAGGAAACTGTGAAACCGTGGGAGTGGCGGGAGGATACTATCAAGGAGGGGGTCACGGTCAATTAGCCTCCTGGCTTGGGTTGGCAGCCGATCAGGTGCTGGCCTGGGATGTTGTTACCGCTGCCGATGAGGTTATAACCGCCACGCCGACGCAGAATCCAGACCTGTACTGGGCACTGAGCGGCGGTGGTGGCGGCACGTACGGGGTCGTGATCTCGATGACCAGCAAGGTCTATCCCGAGCTCCGCACCGCGACTGCCAACTTGACCTTTTCGATCGATCCCCAATTCTCACCACGGTTCTGGGAAGTGGTACAGATCTTTGTGGCGGGAATTCAACCGCTGACCGACATTGGCGGCGTGGCCATCTGGGAACTAACCAACAGGACATTCGTAGTATCCCCCGTCACAGTCCCTGGTGGCACACAGGCACTCTTGCAGACCTGGCTACAGCCTACCTTGGAACTCCTGGTTCGGTATCAAATGAGCTTCAACTATACCATCCATGAATACACCACCTTCTACGAGAGTTACAGGGAAATGAACCGGTCTAGCAACGTAACCGAGTACCAGATCGGCGGGCGCTTGATTCCACGGTCGACGGTAGACAGGAGTCTCAGCAAGCTGTTTCATGCTCTCCAAACTATCACCGAACATGGAGCTGTCGTGTCTGGGGTGTCATTGAACGTCTCCCGCACCCCCGTCCCGGATAACGCGGTTAATCCGGCCTGGCGCGACACAGCTATCTCCATTGTCATTGCCATGTAAGTCCTTGGTTCACTGCAAGACCATAATCGGGTTGAGGCACATCTGACTCATCACTCAGGCCGTTTGACTACCACAACCGCACTGCGAACCGGATGAGCCGAGGATTAATCACCAGCACCCTCCTCCCCTTGCTTGAGGAGCTGACCCCAGGAAGTGGCGCCTATCTCAACGAGGCTGACATCGACCAGCCCAACTGGCAATCCACATTTTATGGAAGCAACTACGCACAACTAGCCGCTATCAAGCTCAAGTACGACCCCGATCATTTTTTCTACGCTCGCACGGCAGTTGGGAGTGAGTACTGGGTCGAGTCGGTGGATGGGCGGTTGTGTCATGCGGTGTGATCATGGGGTTGAAGCAGTGATAAGAATTTGATACTTGTGAGTCAGGCCATATCCTCACTTTCTCTCGCGGTTGCATCCTCTTCGATGGTTACTAAGCCCCTGTTTTGAACTACATGGACGGTCTGTAGATCTGCTATTCGCATCATTGACTGCTTAGTAATGGTATGAAATTGTGTGTGATCAAGCATATCTTGTGAGTGAGTCAGCATGAAATGGTTAGTAGGTAGTTAACTAAGTTACATAAAGGACCAACCCAGTCCTGTACTGGCCAATGAATTCAGGTTCGGTGCAGTTTCAGGGTAAAAAACAGTTCCGATGCTCTTCTCACGTGGGATTGTACCATAGAGAGAATAAAGATTTTTTATCTTTCCCGTGTGTTATTATTCATGATCAGATGCGCACAGTTACTTGTGCCATCTCAGTTGCGTTGCGCAATATATGATGCGCCCCGGCTTTCCCGCCCTCCGGATATCACGCCAAACCGGAAGAATGTCCCCAAGGAACTGGCTACTACGTCTTTTTGTCAAAGTATCAGTCTAAAAGCTTGGATCTGGCGAGAGATGACCATTGGACGCAGGGTAGGCAGCGAAGTTGCTTGAGAGGGATCTAGCCTGTTCCCGGAGAGCTGATCCTGCGACCGAAAGACCGACTGCGCTCGAACAGTTTCTTAGGAAGCCTATGACGTATTCTGTACGCTACGAAGGGAGGGGGCAGGGTCTTGGGTTATGTCATTCTCGTGGAAAGCCTGTAATCCGGAAGCACGGAAGCCCTACAAGGAGGGCTGAGAGAGGGATTTTGGTCCACTCGGAAAACCGGGGTTTTCAGCCCTACAAGGCACAGGCCCCACTCCCCTGATCCACTCGCCAGTCTGGAATGGAGATCAAACCAAGATTACTGGCAGACTCAACTGGGAAGCTTGACCAAGCTGACGCATTAGCCTTAGCCGAACACCAGGCTTGTGCAATCTTGACCCAAGGCACACTTCAAAGACTCCTTTCAATCCGCATGGCTGTCACCAACATGATGCCATCAATCTGTCGTCAGTGTACGGCTCCTCAGCATATAAAGCAATTAATCTGTCGGTTCTGGAGTCGCTCAACAGACCATCAAAATCCACTCTCTATCTCATCCTCTACACAAGTTTAAATAGTAACGATGTCCCATAACTCGCCCCACGTGGCCTCTCTCCTGCACAAGAAGCCGCATTACCACTCCGAGCTGGGCTCCATCCAAGCCATCACTGCCGAAGATCTCCCCATCCTCAAGAACCTGTCCATCAAGCGTCTACGTCTGGGGCGCAATGCGATCCGCGAGCCCCACTGGCACGCCAATGCCAACGAACTGGCCTACTGCTTGCACGGCAAGGTTCTCATCTCCATCCTCGACAGCGGTAACGAATTCTCCGTGTTCACCCTGAACCGGGGAGAGATGTTTTTCGTGGAATCCGGCTCTCTGCATCACATCGAGAACATCGGCGAAGGTGAAGCAGAGCTGATTATCTGTTTTCGCCACGAGCGCCCGACGGATTTCTCCCTCGCCGCCTCCCTGGGGGCGATGAGCGATACGGTCCTGGGCAACACCTACGGCCACCACGCGTCTGACTGGAAGAACATCGCCAGGGATACGCAGACCAAGTATATGGTTCGCCGGCAGGGAGAGGTCGATCTGCCTCGCACTGCTCTCCTGCCCAACCGCCATAAGTTCGACGTCGAAGGCATGACGCCACCCACCTCCCATGATTTCGGCACCGCACGAACAGCCAAGAGTCAGTTCTGGCCCGCCCTGCCCAACATGTCCATGTATTCTCTGCGAGTGGAGGAGGACGGTATGCGGGAGCCGCACTGGCATCCGTCGACGGCCGAGATGGGATACGTGGCTGAGGGTACAGGGCGCATGTCGGTCATGGACCCCGACGGGTCGGTCGATACTTATATCCTGAAGCCCGGTGATGTGTACTACATCCCTGTGGCCTACCCGCATCAGATTGAGGCAGTGGGAGATGGTAAAATTCACTTCTTGATCTTCTTCGATCAGCCCATGCCGCAAGACGTGGGCTACCGGAATGCTGCCACCTTGTTGACGCCGGAGAGTATGGCTGCCACCCTTGGGGTGGATGTCAAGAACCTCCCCAAATTCCCTCACACCCCGAAAGATCCTCTGATTGTGAAGAAGCGCAACGAGGTGGATCCAGTGAAAGCCAAGCTGTGAGGCCTTACCTTGGCTGTAGACTGGCTGAGTGGGAACAGCACCCCGAAGGAATGTTTCATTAGTAATATAGGTAAAACATCTCACATAATGAGTGTAGTGCATAGAGTCTACGTCAAACAAGAAACACAGCTTGCCATCTCCTTCAATGTCCTGGTACTCTCCTTTTCAAATGGTCCACCACCCACTGTACTTCCTCCACCAAGATCTCCGGTTGCGTTATAGGGAGACTGTGGCCCTCCTCTAGGACCTTTCGAAAACGATTGCAGCCCGACAGCCTGAGTTGACCCGCCCGAAGCTCATCATTGAACATCTGCGCCTGCTCAAAGAACCGTGTACATTCCTCCCTCTCGGCCCTCGTCCCATTTCCCATCCGCACTCCTGCCTCGAAGATCAATCGAAAGTCCTTCGTGAAGTCCGCGCAAATGACACTGAGAGGTGCATTCCCAAGCACTTGTCGGGCAAATTGCTGTTCCCTGAGCAGCCGCTTAGCACTCAGCCTGGGGTTCTCTAGGGCACTGCCACGGGCGCTCTTCTTCAACTGAGCTTTTACATATGCCAGCTCTTGATCTGTCAGACGTGATCGTTCCCTTTCATGCGTGACAGCCTCAATATCCACTCCGCGAGCGATGGCCGTGAATGCTGGCGGTGGAACGGACGGCTGGAACAGCTCGAACATCAGCTCGGTCGCAGATTCGGCCAGAACCATCCCCGCGACGGACGGCTGCATGGGGTCAAAGAGTCCAGCAAACGCTCTGGCACAGATGGCCCCATACGAATGACTCAAAAGGATATACGGGGGGGCCACGCCGATCACGTCAAGTAACTCCCCCAACTCCCTGGCCGCGGTCTGAGCCGTCAACATTGTCCCCAAATGAATTCCAGTATCCCCTGGCCCGAGTTCGGAGTCGCCATAGCCGGCTCGATCGTGAAAGTAGACCCGATGGCGGACGGATAGGAGACGTTGCAGGCGCAGGTAGAGGGCACTGGGGGCGCCACCACCGGTAAAGAAGAGCACGACGGGGCTACCGGGATGACGCGGGGGGCCGCTGGTGGAGATAGATAGGCTGTGGGTCGAGATGCGCACCAGGGCGGATCGAGTGCTTGTTTCCCACGGATTTTGGGACAGGGTTCGAATAACCATGATGAAGGGTTCAGGACGTTATATCGTGATATCAGTGTCGGATCGCCGAGACGATCCGAAGAAACAAGCCACTGGCAAGGGGCCTCTACGAGCGGGGAAATTGTGCATGCATTGCTGAGTCAGACCGTTCATAGCCTGCATAGCCCAACTTACTAGGTCGTGCTATAGATCTAGAAAAACGGTAAATATATGAGCGTATCTGATACTCTAATGGAACAAGGAACTGGAACAGCAGACAATAAGACCAATACATAGACCGAACTATGGCACCTCCTACTGCACCAGACTTCACACCTCACCCCAAATTCCATACTCAGGCAGTGCACTTGGTGGCAGCGCTCACCCATCCAGTCAACCGGTTAGCAATATCAGAAGCGTAACAAGCCGTCGCCCCGGCTCCACTCAGATTACCAGAGGACGGGATAGACCAGGCACCCGAGTTGTACATTCTGGCCGCACGATAGAAGCCCGCGGCATTGTTCCGGGCAGACTTGTCGAGCAGCGAGGCGAGACCGTATCCATCAGCGTCTCTGGTTCCAATAGCTGGGGGGCATTAGCTGGGTGACTTAGAGAGACGTTCCCGATGAGAGAATCATACCTCCATCCTTGATCATCTGCACGATCTCCGTTTTGGGGCAAGGGTTCTTCACGCTGCCCCCGTTGTTGCAGGTCCCAGTGCCCTTGTAGCTTTGCATCAGGCCGGGGTTGCTGACACTGTACGTCGAGGTCGGGGCCCGCACGCAACCCTTGGACTCCTGCATCACCACCGCCAGGATGAAGCGGTGGTCAACTTTCGAGCTGGTCGCCACCTCCTGGATCGCATCGTACAACTCCTGGGTCTCAGTCGCGGAGTTGTCGGCCACTCCGAACTGGGCACAGGACTTGCCGATGGTGGCCTTGTTGGCACTCCACCTGTCAGTATTGTGTTAGCTGGCGATTACGGGGACTTTGCCGGCAAGGAATTGGGGGGATTGGCTTGCATGTTCTCGAAAGAGACCCTAGAGGAACGGTTAGAACGGGCACTTGCGCCGGGTGTTGAGGACAAACTTACCAGTCAGACTTGGCGGGCCAGCCGGCGCTGGTCGAGCCGTCCCCGGTATACATGGTGTAAGAGTCCTTGCCAGCTCCTTTGCCATCCTTGTTGTTGATGGAGGTAACTGCCAGCCCGCTAACAGTCACCGTTGCACTGGTAGACCGGGAGCTCAGACTATCGTCGCGCTCAGCGACTTCGAGGTTGCGGTCGCCCACCGGGGCTGCAGAAGCAATCCCAGCCAGTGAACCGGCTCCCACAATCTGGTGAGAAAGATTAGTACGGGTATAGGAAGATGGCCGGGTTCGCTTTTCCCACACTAAGAATCTGTGTCCAACGCATTTTCGAATGTAGTGCTCAAGGAGATTGAACAGAAAGTAAATCACGAATTGAAGAAAAGAATGAATGACAGTTCGAAGTGCTGCTGCTGCAAAGGAGTGTGATGAAACTACTCGATAGCTTCAGAAATGGTTGAGAAAGAATGGCTGAGTCGAAACCGGCTCGAGATTTTGGATCTGCTTGCTTGATGCCAGACATACTCAGCGACTAGACATTCAACCCTTTTATAGTGGGAAGTCCGGACAAAACTCATGATCACAAGTCAAAATGCCGAGATATCATTAGGAATGATGAAACATCATTGTTGGTTGGCAGGAACAACTAGACGGGCATTAGACCCCTTGGTGATAGCTTAGAATAAGGGAGTGGAGCAGTGATGGCCTTCAAAGACTCACGCTGGATTAATGTGATGTTACTAAAGGGTTCAGCGGGTCATGAACACCCTTAATCTCCGTGAAGGAGATATTAGAGCAACTCTAGGTCGTCGGACAATATCTCCCGAAAGACTTAGCATCCGCGCTTATTTAGAAAACAGATGTAACAAGTTTACTAACTCCCAACAGGGTGATCAGGGCCCAATTGCCACAATTTTCCATGACAGTAGTGTCAGAATGAGGTTGTGCAGCTAACAGCGACTTTTTACAGGTAACATGGAAAGTGCAATTCTGGAGTTGCGATGCGCGAGCTGAATATTTGAGATTGAAAGCACTCACGGAGTTCAGATTGGTGTAGGGTAGAAGGGGTCCAGTTTGACCTGAGAGGCCCAACTTCGTGGCCACACACATTGCCAGATGCCGGTTGCTCACGATGATAACTCTCTCAAGTGGACGAATCGGCTCCTCAAAGAGGTGTTCGTGACTTGAAGTAGTAAGCTATCGACGGGCAACAATGTAACATGGGCAAGCTAGTTTCTATTAGTTGGCAAGGTCTTCTTCGGTATGGGGTCCGTTTCAGGATGATAGGTCGACTAAAGAGCCCTAACCGCTCCCGCAATGGTATACAGAGGCGCAGCGTGGGGGCCATCGCGCAAACCACTCCCGATGTCATCTCCAACATTCGGGCCCTCTTGGCGTAAGAGCTAGTCCCTGGCTAAGAACGGGCCGAATCGAGGGCTATGGTTGCATTTGTTGGTCCCAGCCAGTCAGCTCCACCGCTAGCCCCAAAGCTCAATATCAAGTTGTGCTCCCATGTGGAGTTTGAGGTTGGTGCTGACTTGCCGGACCCTTGATGTGAGAAACGGCCCAGAATCTACCACCACACCCGAAGTTCCTGTTGCTCTTCTTTAATTCTCACTTTATCACTGACTTTTTTTAATTTGCGCCACCGAGATTCCGAGACCACAGAGTATTGTGGGAAGGGTACACATTCAGAGAAAGAAGGGTGGGGGAAGTCTGAAGAAGGTAGCACTCTGACCTGGGTTTTTTAGGCAAGCTTAGATCTTGGATCTTGGCATTGGAGCGCGGTTTGGAAGGACAGGCCTTCTAATGGTGTCTGCTATGTCTGCAAGACTTGGACGATCAGGTCCAGAAAGAGACGCAGGCGCTTGTGTTTACTCGCACGCTGCAGGTTTAGAAGGATCATCCACAATGACACTAGGTTGTCCGGGCCAGGAAACAATCTTGCCTTGTTAACTTCGCCGCATAAGAACCAAATGAACGACGTCTTTCACCGCAGTCCTGATTTACAAGTTTAAAGACACTCACCGATAATATACAAGCGTCAGGCTACCTCACACTCTGTCCAAACGGGTGCCATCAAACAGGCCCGAAGTCCAATTTCAGACGTTTCCTATATATCCTCGCAGACGTTGTGTACCTATTGCCCTTCCTCTACATTGCTCGCCTCTTCCGATCGAGCCAATATGCGGGCTCGAACGGGCAAACTCCACCAGAGTATGGCATTAGTAGACCCTTCCATCGAGCTGTCACTGCGGCGAATGCTAACCTTAGTATCCCATGCAGCGTTGAGACAGCCTCTCTCCACTATCTACAGTCCAATATATTGGCACACACAATACAGCGCACCAGGAAAAGCGTATTCAGAAAGTGATGATCTCTGGGACGCCATTCTCCCTTCCCATGGCTTTATTGCAGTTGACCGCCAATGGGCCGCCGTTCGGAATTGGCCGGACACTATGTCCATGCCTAACGACACCAGCAAGGGAATCTATCTGCTCGAGGCTTACCATCATTTACACTGCCTCGTAAGTAACTCATATAAGGTGGCGCGGAACAGAGAGTAAAGAGCCTTGATTTCAGCGGATCATGCGAACCACCTTCTGGGAAGCCGTGGAGAGGCGACCCTTCAGCCACGCAAGCGGTCTGGGGCATGTTGAGCATTGCTTTGATGCCCTGCGACAGGTATGATACCATTGAAAAGCAAACATGAGACTTGCTGACCACAGTATCTACCAGGCCATCCAGTGCTACGCAGACAATACTCCGCTCTACACCTTTGGGAAATTCACGGCTGGTGGTGGTCAAGTGCATCAATGCAGAAATTGGAATGAACTTCGCGACTTTGCCACCAGCCATACCGCTTGCTATCGAGATAGTGTCGAGCCGATTCCCCTGGGAGCTCATTTTGGTTTCTGTGACGACGGCGGTGACGGGTTGGAAGAAGGTGCAGATCCGATGTAACGAGATCCGTGATCCTCAAAAGCAAACAACACTTGTCTGCGATATCTCTCAGTCAGGAATATTTCACATGAGTAACGCATCGACGACCAAGAGAATGACGCACGTACGCTTGTATTCCGGTAGTCTTCATTATTGACAAAGATATCATACTGAAAGATTTCTTTCCAATAGAAGCCTGGGGTCTGCGTCTTTGTTCAGCCACTCCGTGGTAACCTGTTATATAAACGGGCTTGAGTTTCAAGACCTTCGAGGTCCAACGAGTCTTGGAATTTACTCGCAAGTCATCCACCATATTGGGGCTGGAAACACCGAAATCTTGATATCTGATACTGTATTCGCGATGGCTGACGAGTCTCCCGAGCTTACCCCCGAGGTCTTTGAGGCCCGAGCAGACTTGTGTGTTCAGTTGACCCACCGGTTTATAGAGCTCAGCCGCGAGGTCTACAGACCGGATATCCGAGATTCGCCGATCACACACCGGTTGGGCCTAGTCGATTTCGATCTTCTCCGATTCCTGGGGCTATGTGTGTACGTTATGAGGCAATCTCGCAACATGGGTCACCGGCCCAGCCACCTCTTCCTCGCCCAGATCGAGGTGGTGTCAGTGAGCTGGGCTCGGTATAGTCGGATGTATGATGAGATGTGTGCTGGGCGACTACGGGATGTTGCAGACACCGACAGCTGGGTCGCCGAGTTCGGGTCCGAGATCCTGCCTGCGCTGATGAGAGAGCGGCTTCCGGGCTGTTTTTCCTCTCGACTGGTCACCCTGCAGGATGCCACTGTCCAGCGCATTGTCCGCGGAATTGTGCAGCAGTACCTCGGCGCGGAGGCAGCAGACCGGATGGGGATTGATAATCTCCCCACGGGGCCTCGCTCGAGCCAAGGAAGTGAAACGTGCCTGATCTGCCAGCAGCCGCTCGAGGAGACCCAAGGAGTGCCTCTCGAGTGGTGCAGGATCCAGTGTGGCTACGCCTTCCACTCCCAATGCGTGATAGAATGGTTCACAACCCCGCATTCAGCGCACTCTGCGCCCAGATGTCCACACTGTCGCCAGCTGTGGCTGGCTCCCATGATTGGTCTCCTTGGAAGTGTCTGGCGAGAAGATCTGGCGCTGGCATTATTTATTCTTTCTCTATCAAGTATAGAATAGAGACATATTTTTCATGTGGGCGTTTCCTTAACCCATTTAATACAAACGTAATTGAAATTCAAATCGAACCTCCTTGAAACTAGTACTTGAAACTAGTAAGAACATAAGTACTTTTCTCAACCTCACCAGAAAGAACGCTTAGTACCTGTAACAAAGCTGACCATGCTCGGTGTCAATGAAAGGAGCCACCCAAGCATCTGATCCAAGCCCTCCATGCAAAGCCGTTCATTGAGACGGGCAGAAAGTGACTCAGGGAGTGTCTGCTGCCACGCCCACCATAATCGGTCCAGCTGAGAGTGATGGAGGAAGAAGACGGGGTCCAACTGTCTGTGCCTTGTCCATGTTACCAGCGGTTTCCGAAACGGGAAACTATTGACAATTAAGACAAACAAAACAGCGGTAAGAATAGACTAGTAGGGCAAACAGAATGAGGACAAACAAAGCTGCAGAGGCAGTGATCGTCCCAAAGTCATCGTACACCGTACGCGGGATACTCAGATGCAGTCCATCCTTCAGGGTCAGAACAAAGTCCAACTCGTCTTTGATCAGCAGCAACTGCTCGTTGGAGGAAGAACTTTTGATATTCCCCTGGTCTCTCAAGCCCCTGTCCTAGGCAAAGTAACGCGACAGGCAGTGTGGGGAAGTATATTGGTTGGCGAAAAGAACTTGGAGACCAGGGAAGAAACCGGAGGGGACACACGATCCGTGGATAGTTTTGGGGTCATCGTTAGGATTCAAGCTCGGGCTGGAGCCCTACCTGAAGCCGTATGCCGTCGCCTCCAAGCCTGCACTGCTGATCTCACACGGGATTGGCAGTTCCTTTCGCCAAAACCAGACTCCAGACCCAGTACACTGCATGGCCCGTGTAGCCATAAACATCGCGGAGTGCTTGCTCATTAATGGGTCAAACAGCGGTGCTGGGCTAGAATTTCGATGGTGTGGTGTTCTGGTCAGTCACTGGTCAGCCTGGATTGTCCTAGTGGGTATGTCACAGCAGGCAACCGTTGCCTACATGAGTTCACCGCGTGAATGTGTACCTAGGGAAAATCATGGTAGAGGGTATGTCAATGTGCAGGTTGAGAGAGACGGTTGATCTTTCAGGCATCTCACAGCTCCGCGCGTCTGCAATGTCCACGTTTGCCAACGGCCACCAAAATGCACCGTCCTTCCTGGTACCAGGGTACGATTGGGGTAAACTCGGGCAAGGGACAGTCGTAATTAGCGGATCGAAGGGCAATGTCAGCAGTCTGATAGCCCAGGACTACCCTGAGCTCTAGTTCATCGTCTAGGACCTGCCGAGTATGATCGACGGCGCAGCGGAGAGTCTGCCAAATGAGGTGCGGGACAGAATATCATTTCAGGCGCACGACTTCTTCACACCGCAACCCGTGCAGGCCGATGCGTATCTGTTCCGGAACATCTTCCACAACTGGTCGGACTCGCATGGCGTCCGGATCCTTCAGGCGCTGATTCCTGCCTTGCGGCCCGGAGCTCGGATTATTGTGAACGACTACCTGCTCCCTGAGCCAGGGTTACTGTCCCTGGTTAAGGAGCGTGCTGTCCGGTATGTACATACCTTCTGTTCCTAGTCCGATAGGGACGGAATCGCTCATACGATTACCCAGGGACATGGACATGATCATGTTTACACATTTCAACTCCAGGGAGCGAGAAGAGGCGGACTGGGTTGAATTGTTCCGGAAGGCTGATTCTCGCTTTGCCAATTTACGTATTTGGACGCCGGAGGGAGCATCGATGGCTATTATTGAGGCCGTGTGGGAGGCATGAAGAACTACATAGGTGCAATAGTTTGTCGTATGTATTTGTCAAGTTTCAGTCAATAACTATGCCATATATAGGAGTTCCATTGATTGTTTAAGTTCTCCCGTCGCCTTCCAGAGCCCAGCAATGACTCTGGATCAAGAGCACAGCGGGCGTTTAATAGCCGTCTCCGATCGCGAAAAAGTCGACTGTATCAGCGGTCTCGATGTCTCGTTCGGTGCCTATATTTCACACGTTAGGGAAATCAGCATTTCAGTAGCTCTTGCTGTCAATTGCCCACCAAAGGGTGCATGTGCTAAATACCCAGCGCCTATCCGCATTGACACGAATCATTGACCTTGACCGTCAGTCACCCTTTTCGTCATGCCCGAGGGAAACCAACCATCAAACCACTCATCTGGCACAGTGCATATGCTGTGTCACAACGATGTAGATCAGCAGTCCCATTGTCAATTGTTGGTTCTCAAGGACAGGCAAACAAACTGTAGTCCTTGCACTTGTCGCAGGCACAGCCCGTCGCCCCCGTTTTGAAAACCCCCTCCGGTCATTTACTGTCCCTCATCTTCCAATTCTAAGCAATCACGACGAGAGTACTAATATGTGGCACTCGCAACTCCTTTCACAAATGACGTCTCATCCCATCAGACGCGAGACGCAGCTTCTTTTTTTTTTCTTTTCTTCTTTTTTGGTAAGACAGGATGACTTACGTCAATGCGCACAGCGTGCTTGGAGTGGGCAATCTGTTCATAGTAATGGGCACGTTGGCCATTACCGCTCGCTTTCATATTCAATGCAGGAGTAAAAGACTGGGAGTCGACGTTTGGCTTGCACTGGCAGCATGGGTACGCTATCTACTCCCTCGAAAATGGACTTAGGCCACCTAGGCCACCTCACTGACCCTTCTTCGTCGTGTACGGCAGGTCCTCGTCACAGGAGAAGCCGTCATCATGATAATTGGTAGGCACCTGCTCCCTCCAAAAAGTAACAATGAATGAAGCTGATCGTACATGTTTAAGCGCCGTAACGCACACGGTGGGCGCCCACTCCCCTGTCGACATCGGCGCAGCCATCCTGTATTACGACGGATGGGACCAGATCTTGTTGGAAAAAGTAGTATTCACCTTTCCTTCAGCTTCAATCTCCCACTTACACGTCGCCTTCCCTTGCAGTTGGAATTTCCATTCGACATCATGCAGCCCCTTGCCCTAGCTTTGCTCAGGCTGTTTGTCCTATTCTTCTACCGGCGACTTTTCGTGGGACGAATCTTTGACATCGCCAGCTGGACACTGATTGGCGTTGTAATCGCCTGGGGCGTCACATTTGTGATTGCGCTGATGAAAACGTGTGGGGCGAGCATCACGGCCAATTTCGGCACTCTAAACGACCTCATGACCAGTTGTGGTCATAGCTTTGCCGTTCTGATTGCGCTGTCGGCATCAGACGTGGCCGTCGATCTCATCGTCTTAACCATTCCACTGCCGCTGGTGAGCTTTTCTGCACCTATACTGGGTTACGACTCCACCAAACAAGATGTTTCTGACCGCATCAGGTTCTGTCTCTCCACCTCAACTTGCACAAGCGCATTGGGATTATAGTGGTGCTGCTTGTAGGGTCAATGTGTGCGACCCTCATCTCCTCATTCACTCTGTGCTAGTCGGCTAAACTACGATCCCAGGGCGACGGCGTGTGGCATCGCGCGCATGTCACTATTCGCCAGGATTCTCGGACCCAAATGTATACTTTCCATCACCACTGTCTCCCTAGCAACGCTTTCTGGTTCCCATACTAATCAAATGCTCGCAGTGCTCTCCACTCAAACCGTAGGCGGCGTATCCTCAACCGATGACATTGGTGAGTCTACTGCATACGCTTCATCTCAGCCCTTATCCCTGCCTCAGACAACAGACGCAGCGCTGATCCAGAAGCCATAGGCATTGTCAGCATCCTCATGTTCTGTGGGATGCTCGAAACCGGGGTGGCGATCGTGGCGATCTGCCTCCCCATCCTGTACCGGATCGTGCGCGACGTCTCTCACAGTGCTCGGCTGCACAACCTGCTCACGTTCCGACAGCTGCGAGGGTCGAAAAACGACGATAGCTCGTCTCTACAGGGTGCCAAGGTGGGTCCAGAGGCAGGTTCCACACCTCGCAGATTCCGCGGAGTTGGTTCCCTCCTGAAGTGTGGTGGTTGGTGGGAAGAAAAGTCGCACGGAGAGGGCAACGGACCTGGAAAGAAACCTAAGGGGATGGCAAGTGATAGCAGCGCAGAGATGAAATTATCTTTGAGTTTGATAAGAGAGCGAGGGACTGAGGAGCCGCAGTCTGGGAACGAGTCCACCGTCGCTCTCCCGAAGTTGATGCATCGCGTCGTCACGGCTGATGTGGTGCTCAATGCGCAGCAGCATTCACCGAGGAGCCAGATCTGGGAGATGAAAGAGATTCAACGTACGGTTGAGGTGGTCTGAGCCCAAGAACGGGGGTAAATTTACAATCTACCCTGTACTCCCTTACCCGAATCACACGACGTAAGCTTCCTGGGTCACAATTATATGAAATTATTCTACTAAAGAATGGATAGTTTTGTTTTTCCTCGCGGGTCAATCTCCGCGAGATTGAAGAGACCTTGTTCAAAGCCAAGCCTAGCCTCTACCGAAAGCTTCGTCCATCTGACTCCCCCTCGTGCACAAAGTACTCGCGCGTGACGGCAATTCCGGCACCATTCTCCAACGACAACGGCAAGGCTCCATGATCCTTGACCAAGCCGTCCTCGGAATCATGCCGGGACAGATCGTCCGGGGTGTTGGCCGTCTGCGTCACCGAGACAGTGGTCCGCTGTTTGCTCGTGGGGCCGCCGGTGGTGTTGTACCCCGAGTTGGACAGCTCGTAGCCGCGCCGGCCGCTGTAAGTCCCGGTGCGCGAGTGGCTCCCAAAAACCAAGGTGCGGAGGACAGGAAGGCAGGAAGCGATGATGGCGATGGAGGCCTCGATCATGGAGACGGTGCAGGTGATCATTTGTTCGTTAAGATGGGAGTAGATGGCTCGGATGACTGCAACGCTCGTTAGACATGGCACTGTGCACTGCTTGTTGAGCTGATGGTACAACTTACTACTCGAGATAACAACCAAGACACCCAGCAAGAAGACGGAGATGACACCCCACTTTTGCTTCTTGGGCATCTTCAGGCGGGCGACCTGCGAGATGGGGAGACAGATGACTGTTCATGGGGTTAGAATCAAAGCGGTGGCTCATAGTTGAATTGTGGTATCTTACTGAAGACATCAGTGAAGATGTTGACTGCGACATGGTTAGCATTCCAGCAATTGCAAATCGGACACGGGGCTGCATACAAAGAATCGTCAACCAGTAGTTGATCGTCGATGGCTTGTCTGGGCACGCCACTGCATTCCAGTCCCATTAGTACTGCTGGTATTTATGACATCTCCACCGCATTCGCATCCACTTACATTCCGCATCAACCACGCTCCGCCATTGTCGGGAAGGAGGATAGCACTTGAAGACGATATCGAAGAACAGGACCAACCAGGTCGCCGCCAAAACGGCCAGAGTGATGTTGTACACGGTCTGGTACCGGGTGCGATCGGCGAGACGCTTGTAGAAGATTACCAGGCTGGCCTTGATGAGCCAGAGCGTTGTCACATAGAGGGTGGATCCGGGGATGATCATCTGTCACAGAGCGATCGATAGTGGCCGCAGTTAGTCTCAGCGTAGTGGGTGTGTAGAGGATTCGCGCGGGCTGCAGGCCTCGGATCGGGGCAGGGCACAGAGAAAGAGGGGCTCAGGATTCGGGCGTTGTCCGATTGCTGTCTGTAAACTGACCTTCATCATGTTGATCATCTGATCTGAGTCCATGTTGGCCGCATCCGACATGCCTAGAGGAGTCCATCGTTAGATCTCTCTCGCACGGATCACTCTGCATGGAGGTGGATTTGGACAGCGGGGGAAGCAGCGATAGGCAGTACATACCCAGGTTAAACATATAATGCTGGATGACCAGATCTCCGATCAGGCAGAGCGCCGCAACCGTGACGAACAAGTCGTCGAGATACAGCCGTTTCAACAACCGCCATCGCACCCAGAGTCGACAGACGAGAAAGATGCACGCGATGATGGTGACAATGTACCACGACACCTGCCCACCGCGAAGTAGTGCGTTAGCAAGAGAATACCGCTCCGAACAATCTCTGATGACAACGACCTACCACTTGGCCGGTATCTGGACGACCCATGGCGACGAACAACCTACGATGCGGGCAGAAAGTCACGACAACAAAGACAGACGGAGACCAGAAGGCATCTCTGCAGCAGCTGCAGCTGCTGGCAGTCAATATTAATAAACCGTGATCGACCCGTGCAGCCTGCCAGGGAGCGTTCGTTACGTGGTGAGGATTTTGGGAAAACCTTATCCCATGCTGGAAAGCTCGTTCTGGCGGTATGTTTGGAGGAACCAGCAAATCCACGAGTTTGGATCGGGGAAGGCCCGCAGGGACCTCCCTCTGGAATCTGGATCTTGATTCAATGGTGTGCGGTTGTGTGTGCCTGTCTGTGTGGTTTTTGCGTGGTGTGGCCACTGCTTAGGGGGGGATGATGGGGTGGTGTGGTGGGCGGACCAGCACTGGAGGGGAGTATGGCCCGAGGCATTGGGACCCTCGTGGACCATACCATCTCGATAACCCTGCGTGACGGGGAATCGGAGATCGGGGTAGCAGAAGGAAATCGATAGTCTCTCCGAATTTTGGTGGAACTGGCCGTGATTGCTCCAGGCAAAACTTCGGCGGCCCACAGTTAGGGTTGCGGATCCACCCAAGTGAAACATTCTTCGGACATCGTCCGTCTCCCCTGCAAAACACCTTTCTGCATGCTGCACGACATGGTACGCCATGTGCGAACTATTGATTTCTAGAATCCACTAACCAGTTCACACCGTTACACTGGGATCAACCGGATGCAGCCAGCTGTGCGTTGGAAAGATCACAGGTCGGGATGGAAGGGTAAGCTTTGTACGGATCAAACTCTATCGGCGATTTGGACGCATTCGGATTATGGAGTGACGATGATTCACGTAGATTAAAAATTGCTACTCAGGCTTCATCATGCAATGAGCCCGCTGACAAATCCCACAATAGGAAGCGAAAGTCTAATAACAAGAAAAAAAAATTGATTAATAAAATCTGAAGCCGAATGAAATGTCGAGGTTCGCTATGCTGCGCTGAACAGACTTCCCCCCCCCCTTATTTTCGATTCTTCTCCTGCGCGCCTCCCCACTTAAGAGCTGGCCGCAGCCAACTCCACGGGATTCTGGACAACCGGGTAGTTGGGGTAGTTTGGCTTGTAGACCTTCTGGCAGCGCTGGTTGTAGGTGCCAGTCTCTCCGGTCTCGATGGCCTCCTCGTTACCCGGCACACCCAACAGGGCCAGAGGTCCGTTCACCGGCGTGGCTTGATCCCAACCGGGGCCAGCGCTGGGGTCCTTGATCCAGGCAACAAACCAGTCGTTCATGTAGTCGGCCAGGTCCTGCTCAGCAGCCGTGACTCCGGTCAGCTTGGCGAAACACTCGTTGCCACCGTGGAAGAAGGGGACCTCGCTGCCGTGGGAGGGGCCGATGTCGGCGATACCCAGGACGTTGGAGTAGTTGCCGAACCAGCGGTAGATCCAGGTGTTCTGCTCCTCCGAGCGCATGTCCAGGAAGTAGTCGGTCGCGCAGTGGAAGCGGGCATCGCCATACGAGGCACCGCTCATCCGGGAGATGGAGGAATAGTCATCGGGGTTGTAGGCCTCCAGCAGCTCATCGGCGGGCACAAACGCCAAGTCGGCATCGTAGGTGCGGATCCACGAGGAGAAGTTCGTGTTCTCCGACCCATAGACAATGCCGAAAAGCTTGCCCTCCTTGTCCGAGTTACCGACGATCAGCGGCAACGACTTGGGGTAGTGGCCGTTGGCGAAACGGTCCGAGTAGTTGGAAAAGCGGGTGAGGTTATCCACGACGGGGCCAAACCACGTGTTGGAGGTCGAGTTGAAGTAGCT
The DNA here is from genome assembly GCF_003184695.1 of Aspergillus brunneoviolaceus CBS 621.78. Taxonomy (NCBI): domain Eukaryota; kingdom Fungi; phylum Ascomycota; class Eurotiomycetes; order Eurotiales; family Aspergillaceae; genus Aspergillus; species Aspergillus brunneoviolaceus. The sequence continues at coordinate 341,939 of NW_020290767.1, read as the reverse complement.
GGTCTGGAAGGCATAGGTATCCACCTTGCGCAGGCAGTCTAGAGTGTAGTCGTCGGCAGTGCAGTCCAGGGAGACACCCGCATCGATCATGTCCTGGACGACCTGCTTGAGGGCGACACCCACGGGCGCATTGGCCGGGCCAGACTGAGCGTTGGCCGACATCTCAATGGCACCCGCCAGGAAGGTGTCGGGGTGGTTCCAAAGGTAGTCATCGACGTGGACACCACCGGAGGAGTGACCACCCAACACAATGCGCGACTTGTCACCACCGAAGGCTATTCAAAGCAAAGTCAGTGGGGATGGTTACCACGTGGCAGAGAGGGGGAACTGAGGGATGTTAAGCATTAGGAGAAAAAGTCAAAGTACGGACCTTCGATGTTGTCATAAATCCACTGCAGCGCGAGCTCCACATCCAGGATGCTAAAGTTCTGCGACTCGCCTTCAAGCTCGGGAGCATAGGGAGAGGCATACATGCTCTCACGGTAGTTGAAGTTGACGTAGATGACATCCTTGCGAGCAAAGTTCCATCCCTGCCATTGCTGGTTGCTGCTACCACCCGTGACCATAGCACCACCGTAGATGTAGACAAAGACGGGCAGGCCAGTGCCACTGGGGGGGGTCCAGATGTTCAGGTTGAGGCAATCCTCACTCTGGGCAACGATCGTCGTGCCGGACATGGCCTGGGCGCACGAGGGACCAAAGGCCGAGGCATCGAAGCTACCCCCCTCATAGGCGGTGGCAGCCAGGGGCGCCTTCCACCGGTTCTCACCCGCGGTGGTCTGGGCGAAGGGAATGCCCAGATAGACATTGGTGTCGTTCTGGGAGAAACCATAGACCACACCCTGCTCGGTGGTGACGCTGGGAGAGGCCTCAGCGGCACAACCCAGGGCCAAGGCGGTGGCACTCAGACTCAAGGCCAAATTGGCACTCTTTTGCAGAAGACCCATGATGACGGTGGCAAAGATCAGTCAATTGATCTGCAAACAATCTGAACTGTGCTTGGTCAGGAGGAAAAAGTGCTCAAGACTGGGCCCGTGGGAAGAGTATTTAAGGAGTTTTGGGGCCAGGGGGAGAATGCTCGCCAGACGGCACACCGGATCGACTGCCGAGCCAGCCCGATCCAGGCTACCAAATTAGCTGGTGAAAGAACTTAGTCTCGTTTACACTTCTTCTCGATGAACTCGATGAACGCTAAAGTACGACCCAGACCATGGTTACACCGTCTGTTGCTTCACCTGCGCTAAGACAAGACCAATGACTCCCCCTCAAGTGGGGGTTCCCACATGGCACCACACGTGGTGCAATGAGCTTGGCTTTCGACTATCGATTTTTCGAGTCAGTCCCCCATCGGAAAACCAGGCAGCATGTACGCCTCTACGATATCACCTCGTCGTGGTGGCTGTTTTGCTGCACTCTGACTGCTGGGTTCGGAGTCTCTTCGCGAGAGGATCCTCTCTTGGAGCAGGAAATGGTCGAAACGAGGCAGACACCGGGCAATCCGTTGGGATTCCTGACTAGTCGACGACTGATTTTACCTAATTGAATGTGCTATAGATGTGCTATCTGGGTGGTATCTGAAGGATTGAGTGGTAGGATCTGCTGCTGATCGTCTACCTCGTCATATTCGGATGATCTGCCGAGATCTGGCTGCCCACGTGGGAGTTGAACGCTAGCCAAGACTGACTCACTAGCAGTAGACTATGTGATTTGCTTGGACAATGATGGTTCTCCTTGGTACATTCTCCGACTAATACTATCAGCTGGATTGATTTTGAGTCGGATAGGGGCGTTTGGGGAGGGTAGGCAATTGCCTGGTCGACCGGACGAGTATCCGGCTTCATCCACGGTCGCAGCCAGCGGCTAGCTGCTGCTGCATCTCGGACGCCCTCGCAGAGTCTCAATTGATCGATGTAGTTGCTTCCGGTCCAAATTATTGCACAATTGGACATGGTATTTCAGCGTCATTGATCAAATTAGATAAAAGTAGAAGACAGTATTCTGTGCTTGAAATATATCTTGGTGAGCCATTCGGAATCTTCGGGTGGCAGATACATATTTCTACGAGGCCTTGCCCTAACCACCCGATGCGAGTACACATAATTTGAGGATCTGACACTATTTACCATTGAAAACAATACTGAGAATGCGATCTAAGAAATGACACAACTGTCTTGAGCCATAGGATGTAGTCTGCAATTGAGAATCGCTATGAAGCATACAACATCGGGGGTGGGAATGTCAAGTCCTCCAGAACGTGCGAGTTGCTATATATTGCTACACTCGAATACCATCTCAGCACGCTACAAACATGCCAAGAGCCAGGGGATTCGAACTTCGATCCCGGGCATTGATACGATTTTCACCCTCGAAATGCGACCGAGTCGAAGTTGCATCATCCCAGGCAATGAACCAGGGAACCAGCAGTTGGCCGCCCGAGGAGGAGATATCCACGGATGTCCACGGATGTACGGAGTAGTTAGTTATGCTATGCAGCTTACGCAGCATAAGTGGGGAATTACTTCGAGACGAGACCCAGTCCAGTCCCTTATTTCCCTACAACTCAAAATCACATAACTAACTTACAGCATGACTTGGGATACAATTGATGGCCGCTCAACCTGCGTTCATCGCATCCCAAATACCATGTCGAATGCTCTTCTCACTCCCACAGAATTCACCCACGATGTCAAACTGTCATATTAATCTAAATTAATTAACAACCCGGGGATCCAATCCACTGCCCGCCGCCACAACCAAGACAACTCCTTGGCGAACGCCTCCCACCTCGCAGCAGGCAAATTTACCCGCGTGATGATAGAAACCTTGGGTGAGACGTACGGGAGAGGCGGATGGCTGTGAGGCTGATTAGCCGGGTCCATCACCTGGTTCCGACGCGGTTTCAGGTGTTGAATTCTGTAACACTGGTCATCGCAGACATCGCCCAAAAGCCACCTAGTTGATCATCACATCGGGGGTATAGATAGGTACTTCAACAATGACAGAACTAAGGCAGGCTCACTCAACTTGAGACTGCCAATCGTGCTGCTCAGACGGTGCCATGACTGTATGTTCGCTTTGTTTTGTGGTCATGGAAGTTAGGGCACGGTTCTTTCAGTACCATCTCATAGAAGAAGAACAAAGACATTCCTAAGCAAGGTGATGAAACATCTCAGCAAGTTACATGTCGGTCCACGTAAAAGCTAGAACTTGATGAACATCTTCGTTCACTTCATCCCTAGAACATGCCTCTATGACATCCAACGTGGGATCTATAAATAGACTATAACCTGCGCATCCATCCAAATCTGCCCATTTAGAGCCATATTGGTCCCTCAACCCTGACACAGAAGAAGACCCCAAGTGCTTTTCCACCATAAATTCCACTGTACCAGCAATCATGGCCAGCATTGCAGACTCCGACTCGACGGCCGTCATGTCCGAGGGAGGCGCCATCGAGTGGGATCGCGTACGAGGGATCCGCGACACCACGCGGGCCCTCCTCGAAGCCGAGTCGCCGTATATTGCCATTCCCGCAGCCGCCCAAGTCCTCCAGATCGGACCACGCAGCCTGATCGTGCGGGTGAAATGGCAGTGGGCGCTCCGCGATCCCACTCGGGAGGAAGTCGGGGGGTTGGTCAGCACGCTGTGCGGACAATTCGCCCAGTTGCGGGCCCAGCGTCCTACGGCGGGGCCATTCCATGGCTTCATTCAAATTGGGTCCGTCGTCGTCCTCTACACGGAGGTGCGGTTCATCCCCGCCCCGTGTCAGGGGGCGATGTGTATGCCCGGAGAAACGCTCTCGGGCCAGACCCGGAGCTATCATGTCGAGGAGGATAGCCCAATCCTGCAGCACTGGCTCAAAAATGAGGTAATGCGCGGCGCTCCGAGCCATCAGGAGTTGGTGGCTTGGGGACTACCTGACTATGGACGGGTCTTTCGGAATGCGTAGGCTTTCTATACCTGTAAAGTTATGTTGTATAAGATAGGGTTTATTAGTGCAGGTGGTTTTATTCAAGTAATCTAACTATCGTCCATTTCCCCCAGTACGTGGTGAATGCAACTCGACTCGCTCAGTTGCCAGTTCCAGGATGCAAATAATCGGCGGTCGGATTGGCATGATGCTCAATTATTCTCCACGTTATTCTGAGCCGTTATTCTCCAGAGAATCTTAGCCCTAGCCGGAGTGATAATCAATCCAACAAAGATGTATGGCCTTCTGCATTGATCTCTGCTGGTACAAGTAACCTTTTCCGTCAGCTATTGATCTCTCGTACAATAGGTTGCGAGCTTGGCGAGTTTGTAGGAGGCGCATGATGATCAGGCTTGACAATCATTCCTCAGTTCCAAGATATGCTCATAGACACCAAAGACTGCACAAAATGCGGTGAGGGCGTCGCACCCTGGAGTATGACGCGTGATGCATGCGCGACACGTAGGATTCGTCCCAAGCACCCTGCATGGGACAACAAACAAGGAACATCAAGGACACGTCAGGAACCTTAAATTTGGGCTCGAGATACTTAAAAAAGAGATCTCCAAGTGTCCTTTTTCTACCTCCTCTTGTCATGAACCGCAAACCTAGCCTCGCTATTGCTTGTATTCTCCCAGCATGACAATCACGGCGGACTCACTTTTCGATGAGGTAGGAGCGAGCTATGAAGCTGCCTTTGCAGACAATGCGCCGCTTTGTGCCTTCATCGATCAGGCCAGCAAGAAGTTAGCCCCCAACAGTCGGGTGCTGGATGTTGGATGCGGCACCGGCAAGCCCGTCGCGGAGATCCTAGCAACCGCAAGCCATCAGGTGCATGGAATCGACATCTCCCCAGGTATGGTCAAGATTGCCACGTCGCAAGTCCGGGGTCAGTTTGAAGTGGCCAACATGAACACCTTCCACCCTTGCCAGTCCTATGATGGTGTCTTTGCAATTCTGTCGCTGTTCCAGCTCACTCCGGGAGAGCTGTACTCGATGATCTTCAAATTTGCCGAGTGGCTCAACTTGGGTGGGCGCTTGGCCCTCGCGGTGACGCCCAGCACCGGACTGTTGCCGGACAAATGCACCTACGATCCCACCTGGAATTGTGTGAGGATGCTCGGAAAGTACTGGATGGGAAACTACACCAACGAGGTCTTCCATTCGGAAGATGGATGGGCTCGCCTGCTGCAAGCGGCCGGTATGGTACTCGAAATGGAGCCCGTTGACCACATCTTTTGCCCGACTGGCAACCGGGAATACACGCATCCTGAGGCTCAGCACTTCGTGCTCGCAAGGAAGGTTGAGCCGCAGCCTTTGCTGGGCCCGTATCCAGTTCCAATTGCTGAAATGCCTTCAGACTGTGTCGACCATCTTGATATTTTCACCGATCGCTTCGTGAGCGAAGACATCAAGAGCCTCTGCAATGAGGTCGCAGTGGATGGAAAGAAGATGCTTGTCCTCGGGCAAGACAGTTGGAGTCAGTATGCAGGCTGTGAGGAATTTCAGTCCCTGCCAGACATCACCGATAACCTCCCATATGCACCTGACACGTTCGATGTCATCGTTGCGCCCTGGACACTCGATAAGCTTCCCTTCCTCAGACAGGCCGTCGAGGAGATGGTCCACGTGGCACGTCGGAAGAACTCACAACTTGTCATCCTCCAGGGAGCTCCTGGAAATGAGGCGGTGATGGTCCTGAACGCGGCCGCGCGCTCACCTCGAATCCGCCACCAAGGCCAGATTCTGCAGGAAGCAGCGCACCTGTTGACAACACAGGGGTTCGGGCACATCTCTCTAAAGCGTGTTCGTGCACACTATGCATTCCCCGAAGAGGACTTGCCAACCCGATGCTCGGTGGCTGCGGAATGTTTGGCCGCGATCACACATCGACAGCATCCGAACTATGAGGTCATCAAGCACATCCTGACTGCGCGGCTGAAGCTTCATTTCCAGGGCAGCACACACGCGGTGGGAATGGACATGGTTGCCTTGATTGCGAGGTCGAACGATGCGGAGAATTGACCGCTCGAGTTGATGAACAGTAAAGTGAATATATACTCACATACTCATGTACCGAGAGATCTTCTCGTATCTTCGTTGAGCTCATGTTCAAATTATGACTAAAGTTCTCCTCCTCGGGTACAACAAATGGGAATAAGATTATATGAGTACGGGGTATCATGCTCAGCCCCTAGTGGTGGCCCGTTAGGACAGACGCTCTGACCCAGTTGCTCACCCGTCTTTCCTGCGATTTTCGAGTGGAATATTACCTAGAACGTGGCCATGGGACAGCAGAAGTGAGGAGCATGAAGAGGGGAAGTAGAAAGCAAGGGGTATAGTACCAGGTTTATAGGGCTGTGATCGGGGGTGTTTCCCGAACCAGCCCTAGTTTCGGGGTCTTCACATTAACCCTGGCCTGCAATTGAATCAACAAGTGAGCTCCCCGCGGTTTCATCCCGTATCTCCACTAGATCAATACTCCTAATGCATGTCGAAGCTGGGTGATTGGGTGGTGCTGGTGTAAATCAATGAGCCTTATCGCGCAAAGATCACGCCAACATGTCGTGATGCACCAAGGCTTGGCCTGAGCTGCCACTGATAAATCTATAACCCCGCAACATCGTCACCTCCCAACAACACCACGGGCACGGCCAAAATATCCAGACAGAAACATGGCGGACCACGGTTCAACATCGAGTGCTACAAAGCAGCCTGACACCAAGATAAGTCAGGCTGTGGACTCCAGCCCACCACCGCGCCGCACGTTCCGCTCCTTCATCTGGGACACAGATACGCATCTGAAAACCCCCGAGGAGCGACGCTTGCTCCTCAAACTCGACGCAGCCATCCTCAGCATCGGATGCCTGGGTTTCTTCATGAAATACCTTGACCAAGGGAACCTGGCCAACGCCTACGTCTCGGGGATGCAGGAAGAACTCGGCATGTATGGCAACCAGTACACTTACGCCGGAACCCTGTACACGATCGCGTATGCCGTGATGCAGATCCCCAGTACACTCATCATTCAACGCGTGCGCCCGAGTGTCTGGCTCGCTGGGATGGAAGTCGCCTGGGGCGCGTTCACCTTCGCTCAGGCAGGGGTCCGGACCGTCCCTCAGTTATATGTGTTCCGGTTCCTGATCGGCCTCTTCGAGAGTTCCTTCTTCCCGTCTCTGTTGTACCTGCTGGGCAGCTGGTATACCAAGACCGAGCTCGCGAAACGCGTGGCACTTTTCCACATGACTGCGCCCCTGGGCACCGCGTTCGGGGGGTACCTTCAGGCGGCCGTGTATGAGAACCTCAATGGGGCGAGGGGGATCGACGGCTGGCGCTGGTTGTACCTTGTCTGTGGGTGCATGACCGTTCCTGTGGGTCTGGCGACGTTTCTGTTCCTTCCTGACACACCGTATACCACGCGGGTGTGGTTTCTATCGGAGGAGGAGCGCGAGCTAGCCAAAGCGCGCGTCAGCAGGGCGGGCGTCGCGCCGCCGGTGAAAATTACTTGGAAGACGTTCACAGGCGTGTTGAACTCGTGGAAGTGGTATGCTTTTGTCATTGGTTATGTGGTGTGTACTCGGCTCTTGTTCTCGGTAGCAAATGAGATGGTGAATTCATGCTAACATGTCACAGATGTACGGCTCCTCCTGCGGCGGCAACGGCTACTTCGCCATCTGGCTCAAGTCAGAGAACTTCTCTGTGGCTGATCGCAACCTCATTCCGACGGGGACTTCGTTGATCTCCGCCGCGTGTGTGGTGCTGTGGGGGTTTCTGTCCGATTATACCGGAAGCCGGTTTGCTTGGGTGCTTATCCCGCTGGTGAGTGGACAGCCTTGTCCATCAAGTGGGTTAGCCCGTGCACGGTGCTGATGAGAGCCGGATATAAACAACAGATATGGGGCCTCATCCCCAACGGTATCCTGGCCGTCTGGCCCCACAGTCTCGCACTGAAGGAATTCGCCTTCCTGACCATCGGGATGCAGCTCATGACCGCAGTATTGTAAGTTGTCCGAGAATTTGGCACCTTCCACTAGGATACTGACGGTCCAGCTACTCATGGGCCAACGAAGTATGCGCGGACAACAACGAGCAGCGCGCGGTGGTGATCAGCAGTATGAATGGCTTTCAGTACGCGGTCGCTGCCTGGCTGCCGATTGTCATCTTTCCGCAGACCATGGCCCCGTCGTTTCGTGAGTGTTTCTCGATCATCTCGGGATTTGTCCTAGATCTAATCGTGTTGTGTTGGCTAGGGTACGGCTTCCCGGCCACGTTTGGGTTGGTGATAGCGGCCATCATTAGTGTGGTGGTAATACAGCTGTTTGTTTGGCGGAATGAGCGGAGGGCGAAAGCACGTCTGGCGAGTCTGGGATCGGATGATGAAGGGGTTGTTGCGTGAGGTGTGGATACAGCAGGCAAGTGGTGTTGGTGACTACCGCCATATCGAAGTTGTCGGTGCTGTACAAATATCCTTGAATTCCTTCGGTGTTAGAATCTCCATGCAGGAATCTGGATTCGAATGTTTGATTAGCGCACGTAAGATGCAGAATACATCCCGGCAACATCACCGTTCTACCGTCATATGCCAACAGAATGAGACCAGGGCTGTGTAACAGGAATCTGCACCAGGGAAAGCTCCGGCCTGCTGTCTTCGATAGCCATAGCTGATTTCACATAAACAGCAAATAGCCCTCAGCAGCACCACAGCGGCTAATTTTTGAGGTCCTTAAAATCGCCGCCCCGTCAGCAATTTCGATGACCTGGGCGACTTGCTGACATCATGGTTAAACTCACCGGACTCTATCATGGGGTGCTACCGCATGGTAGACGACCTAGTCTTCTACAATCGATACATCGATTAACCTGTCTGTGCTTGTTGGATGGGCCTTGCCTGTTCTGCTGCCCCCCGCCGATGCAGGGCTTTCGGGGATACGTCTGGCGGGGGCCACGGATCCTCCATGGTGGTGGGGAATTTGTAATGCATGGCATGAAATGCTGATTTTTGATTTTCTGTTCTTTTGTTTTGCTTTACTTCTGAAGTATATTGCCAATGGCCAATGCTTTTCCTTGGGGAGGGTTCTTCCACAGCTAAGGGTTGGCAGACCGTGGTGATGGTTCTCATACAGGACTTGATACGCGATAGACAGTCACACTGTAGGCAACCTTTGGGGAGAAAAAAGGGAAGTACATCTGCGATCTTCCTTCTGCCAGTGGCAGGAAAAAGACAACGTCAGAATAGCCAAAAAAAACATACAACAGAAGGGATTCGCTGGTGGTCACCCACCCAACTACTAACCTCCCGGCGTGTGGCTTAAGTACGGCTGAGCGGACGGGAAGCCCTGTTTTCCACACCCTGTGGTCGTATGTACTTGCTTGCACTGGCTTCAAAGCTATATACTGCAGCGACGCAGTGAGTCAACTCCTTATCCACAATTGCCTGTTCACATTCACCCAGTCATCCAACCAGTCAAGGAAGATGGTGGGAGAGATTGATAACCGACGTACAATGAACCTGACGGCGGCCCTGGGGCCTTGGTGCCTGAGGTGCCAGCTCACCGCCCGCCCGGCTGCCTAGCTACCTAGTACGGCGGACGATTGCGGCCATCGGGCAAATAAGGTTTTTTTTGCTAAGTTCTTTGACTGCAGATCTTACTACTTGCTTTTTAAGATTATATAAAGCTCTCTTCTCTCTGTGTATATATATTTATTCTCATTCTATCAGCCATATCTTTATATATCAATTTTAAGTCTTTTAAGGCTGAAATTATCTTTTATTATTACTAGAATAAATCTGCTATAAGTATTACTGTAAGTATATATATATATATCTATTAATAAGTCTTGATAATCCGAGCGAAGTAAGAATTATTAAAAAATAAACTAGACTATTTTATAAAACTGATAGCAGGCTTGCTTATAGGCTTATTTACAGAACTAATAATAAACTTACTTATAAAACTATTAATAAGCTTGCTCGCAGGCTTGCTTATAAAACTATTAATAAACTTATTTATAAAGCTGTTAGCAGGCTTGTGTCATAGATAACCCCCGTAACTATGGCGGATTATTAACAATCTACCTATGTATCCTCCGCGCAACAGTCATAATATTAATAACTCAAACCTTCTTTAGTATTTAATTTTTAGAACCTTACTAAATCTTTAGAATAGTAAGAATTAATCTTGAAATTAATAGACTGCTACTATTCTATACCTAACTAACCTTTTTTTTTTATAATTCTAATTTTTTTTTTTTAGTTATTTATAGAATACAGCATGTTACTGTAATTCTTATATTCTAATAGCAGTTCCGAGTCGGAAATTTTTTTTACCGCTAATAGTTTATTATTTTTACTATTAAATTCTTCGGTAGAGAATCTTACCGCAGTTAGAGATATTATTAATTAATTATAAGATTATTAATAGTTAAAAAAACAAGTTGCCGAACTGCAACGGGAAATCTAATATAATAATATTAAATTAGTATTAATTTAGCAACAGAAAACTTCCTCTTTTTTAAGTAAATCTAAAATAAATATTAAAATTAAAGATATTTTATAATTTGAACTTTTCTTTAATATTCAAAAACACCAGGAATAGTTTTATAATTTAGATTATAATTTTTAGAAGATATTATCTAAGTTTTATAATAACTACTGTAAGATTCTCGAGGCTGTAAGCTATATAAGCGCGACTTGTTAGTAGAGATAGTATTATTATTTTAAAAAATTACTACCAGAATAAAAAAAAATATTAGTTATTTATAGTCTGTTTTTACTAAATAAATACTCTTTCTTATTCGAAATACTGTTATTTTTAAGCCTAATATAATAAGCTAGTTAGAGCAAGCTCGGTAGCAAAATAATTAAGATTTTTATAAATTTTATACTTATTTTAATACTTTAAAATAATATTTTTTTAGAGTTACTAAAAAGAAATACAGCTATACTTTCTTTATAAAATTACTTTCTAATTTTAGTTGCTATATTAAAAAATATATATACTAATTATCTAAGAAACGAGATAAGATAATATCTTTTATTACTTATTATTAAAACCTATATATACAGAAATAAAAATGTAAATAGGAATCTGATAGGTCTAATATATTATAAAAATAGTTATAATTTTATAAGAATACTTAATTTTTTAATTCTAAAATTAATTATTCTGATCTAGTTAGAAAAGTTTTACAATACTTTTTATATAATAATATTAAGTATCTCGCCAATTGATATTTTTAAAAAAAAAAAAAGATTAGCTTGAATTCAAAAACTACAAGCTAGAAAAAGTAATATAAAAAAATAAAGTAGACTAAAACCAACTTCTCTGTCTCGGTTCTATATTATAAAGTAGGAACAACTAATAAGATGTCGATATTAATATAAATATCTAATATTAGAAAAATTTATACAGATATTAATAGTTATATAGTATATAATCTAATTAGTATTAGATTTATACAATAATACTTTTTTTTAAAATTCTGAAAATTCTTACTATAGCTTAAAGCTATTAACTATACTTTTATTACCAGCTATAAAGTATAAGATATTTCTTTAGATATTACTAATTTAAAAGAAGTATAATAGTATTTTATTAGACTATATATTACTACTATTTAAGATGCTCTAATCTTACTTTTTATAATTATTCTGTTTAATTACAAAATTTATTTGTCTTTCTGAAACAAGTAATAATAGTTTAAATTTACTTAAATCTAGAAATTAAATTCTCGGAAATTTACTCAGGCTTGCCGAAATTGCGTCTGTATTTATATAATTATTAAAGTTTTAGAGAAACTATAGCTTTCAGATAACAATAAGAAATCAGAATACTATTAAAATAATTCTATTTTATCAGAACTGGTTAAATTTACCGATATCTTTTCTTCTAATTAATCTAAAATTCTTTCTAAATATTATAATAAGAATCATACTATTAACTTTTTCGAAGATAAATTATTTTTGTTTAAGCTTATTTATCCTCTTTTAGAAAAAGAACTTTTAGTATTTAAAAATTATATTAACAAAAATACTGCTAATAAAAGAATATATTTATTTAAAAGCTTTATAAAGACCCCTATTCTCTTTATATCTAAAAAGAATAGAAGTTTGCGGCTATATATAAATTACTATAAATTTAATAAAATTACAGTAAAAAATTAATATCTACTATTTTTAATCTTTGAAATTCTCAACCGATTAGCTGGATATAAATATTTTAGTAAAATCAACGTCTAGAACATCTATTATTATATCTATATTAAAAAAAAAAATAAATAGAAGATTATATTTCGTATATATTATAGTTACTTTAAGTATATAATAATACTGTTTGGCTTAACTAATATATTTGTTTTTTTTTAAAACTATATATACTCCGTATTATATAATATTCTTGATATTATTTATATTACGTATCTAGATAATATTCTTATTTTCTTAATAATAAGATATAAATATATTAAATATATTAAAAAAGTACTAGTATAACTATAAGAAGTTAATTTATATACTAAACTATCTAAATATTCTTTTTTTTAGTAATAAGTTAAATTTTTTAGATATATTATTTCCTTTACAGATATTATAATAGATTCTAACTAAATTAAAACTATTATTTTGTGGTTGTTATCTGCTATCTACTATAATATTCAGATCTTCTTAGGATTTTGTAATTTCTACTATAGATTTATTTGTAACTTTTTTTTACTAGTATTATTTTTAACAAATCTTTTAAAGAAAAGTTAAAATAGTAAGAAACTAAGAATATATTATTTAATTTTAAACGAAAGACTAGTATTTTACTAATTTATTAATATATTTTAGACTACTTCTCTTTTTTGTTTCTTTAATCTAACTTAATCTATTCGGATCGAAACTAATATCTGTAATAAAAAAATAGCAGGTATTTTAATCTAACTAGAACTAACAGAATAATACTATATAGTTGCTATTTAGTTAAAAAAATTCTCGGGTATAGAACTTAACTGGAATATTCTGAATTAAGAACTTTTTGCTATTATCTATTTTTTTAAATATTAATATTAATATCTTGATGGGACTTAGTATTTTATTAAAGTTCTATTTAACTATACAAATCTTAGATTATTTATAAATTAATCCCGGCTTAATAGATGTTAAGCACGTTAATATATGATTTTAGTTTTTTTTAACTTTATAATTAAATACTGATTAGATAAAAGTAATCTTATTAATATTCTATCTAAATTATTCGAGCCAGTAAAGAGCTTTTATAATAATAATATTATATAGATATTATATAACCGGTTAGTATCTATTTTAGTAGTATTTAAAATCTCAGCAGTAACTAAGATTAGAAAATCTTAGTTTAAATATAGTAAGACGTCTTTATAGAAGAGACCTGGATTTAGTATTTATATAGTATTAAGCAGATCTACAGGTGCTGCCGGTACAGAACTAGCTAACTAGACTGTGGTTTATATAATAAATTATAAATAATCTACTAGTATTACAGCTATAAAAAGTGCAAGTAAAACCGAAAAAATTTATAAATCTATTTATAATAATAATCTAAAAAATTTAATTAAAACTCTTCAGAATTAAGATTCTAAATTTCAGAAAAAGAAAAATAAACTATTTAAATATTAGGAAATTATAATAGATAGATTATTATATTTTAAAAATAAATTCTATATATTAAAGATAAAAGGTCTATATTAAGAGCTACTGCAGTAATACTATAATAATCTATTAATAAATTACTTTAGATAAAATAGAACTAAACAACTTTTCTGTAAAAAATTCTATTAGATTAGCCTCTAAAATAATATGGAAAACTATATAGTAATATATTCTATCTACTAATATTAAACTGCAGCTAGGCATTGACTATATAGAAAACTTAAAAGTCTACTAATTTTATTAAAATTATAGACTAAAATTACTATAGATTTTATTATAGAACTACCCGAACTATACTATTAGAATTATTAGATAGATTTAATATTAGTAATTATTAATTATTTTACAAAAATAAACTATTTTATAGCGGTATTATATATAATTCGAGCAGGAGAACTGGCCGAACTATTTTATCGAGAAATTAAACTGAAATATAGAGTCTTCTATAGTATAGTTATAAATAAAGACTCTGTATTTATAAGTTAATTTTAGTTTAATTTTTACTATTAAACTAAAATTAAAAAATAGTTATTAACTGTATTTTATCTGTAAACCGATAGTTAAATAAAAAAAACTAACCAAGTTCTCGAACATTATCTGTACTGCTTTATAACCGAGTATTAAAACTATTAAATAAATTTATTAAATAAGATAGAATTTATATATAATAGTTATTTAAATATCTTTATAAAAATAATTTTTTTTGAAGCTCTAATAGGTTACTCTTCTAAGTTTAGACTCCGGATTAAGAATAATCCTATAAAAGTAGAGGTGCTGTTAATATCAGAAAAACTAGAAAAGCTAAATATTTTATAAGAAAAATTAAAAAAAAACTGGTAAAAAATAAGTAAAAACTAATTGATTTATTATAATAATTATTATAATACTCTATTTTTTAAGCGAGATAATAAAACAATCTATACTTTTAAATAAAAAGATTTAGTCAAGCTATTTACTGTAAATATTAAATTTAAAAAAATTTCTTGAAAATTAGTCCCAAAATTTATAGAGCTTTTTAGAATTCTAAAAGCTGTAGAAAAATAAGTATTTTATTTATATCTTCTTGATAAATATACTCGGTTGTATAATATTTTTTATATTACTCTACTGGAATCTTAGAAAATTAGAAAAAATATTTCTGAAACTTTATTAATACCAGACCTAGATAATAATAAGAAGTAAAAGATAGAACAGATATTAGATAGCTTATACTATTAGAAGAATTAGTTTTATCTAGTAAAATAGTAGAAATAGTCTTTTAAATATAATTAATAGTTACCGGTAGAAAATTTAGTAAATATTTAGTAGAAAGTCTATAAATTTAATAATCGGATTATAGCTTTTTATTTTATAATATATAGATCGAGATTAACATGCAGTAAAAATAATAATAAAATAATTATAAAATATATACAACGCGCATATAATTTATAATAAAAAAATACGAGTTTATTATATTATATATCTGTTTTATTTACGTCTATATATATAAACTATAAAAAGAATAATATTAAGAAAAACCCAGATTATATGTATTCAGCAGGACTATTAAAACTAAAAAATAATTAAATAAAAATTATTAGTAAAAGGTATTGCCGTGTAAAAAATAAATATAAAATACTAATAAAACTATAAACCGCGGACGATACTAATAGAAAAGATATTCTTAATATTAGTAATATATTAGTTTTTATTACTATTTCCGTTGGTATAAAGATATATAATCTTATAGATTATATTATTCAGATAGAAAGCAGTTATATAGTATTAAAGCAGATAGCTAGTATTATTAGATAAAAAACAGAAATATTTATATAAGTTTTCGGTCTAGGCGGCGAGAGCACAATACTCCGCAATAAAACTATAATAAATAGTTAGATTTTTTTGTTAGAAAGTTAATATAATCTTTATAAATAGTTAATATTATTTATAATTATAGTTTTTTTAGTAGCAGCTGTTATGCCGTATTCAATACAGTAGATCTTTTTTATATTAAAAAATTAAGCAGCAAGATTAGCGGCTAAAAAACCGAAAAAAATATAAAAAGCAGGATTATACTTTTTTTCTATTTCCGCCGCCTAAAAAAAGCTTAACTAGTAAAAAATTAGTAATAAATTACTAATATTATCTAGTATTTCTGATACCGTCTGCTATATGTTTAGCTAGGGTTTAAAAATTTAAATAAAGAAAAACTTACCGAAATATAATTTATCTTCCGACTGATATACTGTTAATATTTTACTAATAAAATTATATTAAAAATATACCCGGGCTTAAACTTTTTACTAGAACTATATTTATAGTTCTTTATACTAGTCCAAAAATATTTTAGATAAAAAAAAATACTAAAAAAAAATAAAGTTTTAGTTAAGAAACAATAATTTGCCGCGAAAGGTATAATATTACGGTATAAATATTACAGTTATTTATTAGTATCTTAGCAATACTAAGAAAAACGTAAAATATAGATGCTGTATATATATATTAGAATAAACAAATAAATACAGAAACAGCAGAAAAATACGAATTTTTTAATACAAAACAAATAATACTGATAATATCGAGAATGTTGAAAAAGATATATAAAAGTATATTTATATTATTAATATTATTATTAAAGAACCACAGTATTTCTAAAGCGGAATAGTATTATTTATAATATATATTCCAAACGGGACTAGCCTGTGACTTTCTATTATTTATTATTATACTTTCGAAAATAGTTAGCTCCCGCGCCGAAGCAGTAGTACTATACTACTATTATACTGCTAAAAACAGCTGCATACAAGAAAAAGCCTAATTATTATAGATAACTCCTGTAACTATAGCGGATTATTAACGATTTATCTATATATTCTCCGTGTAATAGTTATAATATTAATAACTTAAACCTTCTTTAGTATTTAACTTCTAGGACCTTGCTAAACCTTTAGGATAGCAAGGATTAGTCTTGAAATCAATAGACTGCTACTATTCTATACCTAACTGACCTTTTCCCTTTACAGCTTGCTTGTAGATTTATTTATAAAACTGTTAGTAGGCTTGCCTGTAGAACTGATAGTAGGCTTACTTATAAACTTACTTATAAAACTAGTAATAAACTTATTTATAAAACTGTTGGTAGACTTATTTATAGAATTATTAGCAGACTTATTTACAGACTTATTTATAAAACTATTAACAAACTTGCTTATAAAACTGATGGCAGATTTGCTTATAGGCTTATTTACAGACCTGGTAATAAACTTATTTATAAAATTATTAATAAATTTATTTATAGAACTGTTAGCAGACTTGTTTATAGACTTATTTATAAAATTATTAGCAGACTTGCTTACAGAGCTAGTAATAGACTCGCTAATAAAACTATTAATAAACTTATTAATAAAATTATTAGCAGACTTATTAGTAGAATAGTTAGCAGATTTACTAGTGAAATTATTAACAGATTTATTAGTAGAATTAATAACAGACTTGTAAGCTTACTTATATAGCAGACTTATTTATAAAACTAGTAATAGATTTATTTATAAAACTAGTAGTAAGCTGAACTAGTAGCTAAAAAATAAAGCTAAACAAGTTTAAATAGCTTTATATATATATATATATATACGCTTGCTTAAAAATAAAATAATTCTGCCGGCAGAACAACTAGCAAAAACCCATTTGCCCGATGGCCGCAATCGTCCGCCGTACTAGGTAGCTAGGCAGCCGGGCGGGCGGTGAGCTGGCACCTCAGGCACCAAGGCTGTATACCTAGTATACCTAGTAGTTCTCCGATAGCCTCACGTAGAGGAATCAACAAGCCTTCTCCACCTCCCAGAGGCCTCATCAGAACCCCCTACCTTCTCTGTCCTGCATCTTTGCTCTTCTTCACTTATTCTCGGCTGTCCGACCATAATTCCATCTCACCTGTTTGTTCATTGATTCCCCCCCATACGTGGGTAGAGAACGATCATCCTCGACACGGTCTCGTGATCCGCGTCCCTCTTCATCGCGCGTACAAAGTGCGGTTGATCCTGGTCGTCCACGCGTTCCTCCGTCAACTTGTCCACATCTATCTGGAGGACCTCTGAGCACTCGCGCAGGACAGAAGGTGATCCTCCATGGCAGAAATGGCATCATGTTGGAGTGATCCCGACACGGAGGATGAGATGATGGGCCTGCGATCCAGTCTACTGAATGTTTTAGATGCCATTGAAACACCCGCGGCTTTTGCATCCTCTGAAGAAATTGGCTTTGTCGATCCAGGGGTGTTTGTCCACGGTATGGGTTCAATCTACCTCCCCTTGGAGGAATCACAAGCGCGACAAATGATCGAGCAGGCGCATCAGGCCCCCTATGGCAAGGGAAGCGAAACGATCATTGATACCTCCGTGCGCAACACCTGGGAATTAAACTCGGATCAATTCGAACTGCGAAGACCGAACTGGAACACCGTCCTCGTGCGAGTGGTTGCCGATGTCGCGCGGGAGCTGGACCTTGACTCGACCGTTCATGCCGAGTTGTATAAGATGTTGATCTATAAGGAGGGAGCCATGTTCAAGCCGCACACCGAGTAAGTCACATGCTGGCTCAAATGTCCAACCAGCTATGTCTCTAACAAACAATCTCCGGAGTGAAGTACAGAGAAGGCGCCTGGGATGGTTGCGACCCTGGTCATTGGTCTCCCCTCTGCTCACGAGGGAGGCAAGGTGGTCGTGAAGCATCGCGGACAGCAGAAGACCTTCAAGTTGTCCAACACTCAATGCTCCTATGCAAGCTGATACTCAGACGTCGTGCATGAAGTGCTTCCGGTCACCTCCGGGTATCGGTGGGTGCTCACCTACAATCTTGCCCTGTATGCTTCGCAACCGCGTCCCGCGGGAGGTCTCCAACCACCAGACACCTCGCATCTTTACAAGACCCTCAAGCTCTGGGTGGAGCAGGATGCAAGCCTCGGCCCTACAAGCCACTTCTGGTACCAGCTCGACCACGAATACACGGAAGCCAGCATTTCCCTCAGGGCCATGAAGACGCGAGACCTGGCCTGCGTTCAGGCGCTATACGAAATCTCCACCATGCTGCCCGTGGATATCTTCCTCGCCGTTCTAGAAAAGACAGAGCACGGGAGCTGTGATTATGATGATGACGATCGCTGGCACCCGTACAAGGTAATGTATATAGAAGGCTTTCATCCCCTGGTGGATGTTACGAGCACCACGTTGAGGTCAAATCGCTGGTCGACCTTAATGGGAAAAAGGTTCTTCGGGGAAGGACGCTAGACACCAAAAGTATTTCTCCAGGCAGATTGTTTCGAAGATGTCTCCCCGGAAGAATCCTACCGAGGCTATCTAGGAAACGAGGTACGCCGACCGGGTTCCTCCCATCTCTTTACCACTGGCGTCGCTGATAGTATCTCGAATAGGGGCCGGATGTGACGCATTGGTACCGAGTGACGGTAAAACCTCCTCTCACCATATAGACACGATGTACTATGCTGATCTTTGCAATAGGCAGTGGCAGTGGTAGCTTGACGTTCGACCGTGTTGTTCCTTCTAGGTGGTCTGCCGAAGAAGTGATGATGATGACGATAGTTCCATTAACCTAAGCCTATTTTTGCATAGGAGCCCGCATTTCGAGTATGCAAGCTATGAAGTTGTCTTATCAGCGTTAAGCCATTCTCTAATATTCTAATATGATTCTAGTTCTAATCCATAAATTAAATTGAATTAAATTTTTTTGTACTTCTTCGGATCCAGGCTTTTTCAGGGGTCTAATCCGTATTTTGTTTAGAATACTAGTACTCAAAACAGTTATTTTTAATCTAAAAGTCCGATACAGAATTAATAGATATAGGTCTATATCCAAAGCTAAATTAGACTGATTCAACTATATAATATATATTATAAACCTTTCAGTAGACTGCTTTTTCCGCCTGCTATTTTTAGTAGACTTATTTTATTCTAGGTCAATCGAAATAGATATCTTTAAATAGAATATATAGCTGCAATATGATTCGAATCTAAAGCCTCCAAGATTTAGTAAGAGCCCTAATTCTTACTGTCACCCGAAGCCTAGCCGACGACGTTCTACCACTACGCCATCTGCGGCCAGGTCTGCAGGAGAAGCTGAACAGTGGCCGCAGCATGTTGTACATGAAGGATGAGGATAACATCGAGTCAACTATCAAGTACTATGCTAGAGTTGTGTTAACCCCGGATGCTGACCCGCTGTGGATCAAGACGCTCAAGGAGCTCGTGTTTGGGCTGTGGAGAAGGAGCGAAGAGAATCCAAGGCCGTCGTACCCCAGCGGTCGAATCTTCGCCGACGAGACAATGATCGAGATCCTCAAGGCCGCCTTCGGAACCGAGGATTCAGCGTTCTTTGAAGAAGCCGCCCGGTTTCACAAGGGCAAGCTGTCAATGGACTTCTTCGCTTGGGCTTAGGAGCAATTCGCCTGTGAAGGAAGTTCCTTGGCTAAAGTGCAAGACGGATATGACTTCGGTCTGCTTCGGGTCGGTCTCATCTAGCAACTATAGATTGCATTCTACGGTCCTCGCCTACCCATACTTCAAGCAGAGACATACAGCAGTAGCGCGCTTGGTTCTCCAGAATCAATCCATTTCCGACAAACTTCGGAACTGGGCGCACAGTGTTCATAATCAAATACTAAAAAATAATGCCGCAGCTGGAGCTCAATCAGCAAGACGGTCATGCTGTAGTAGGTATAGCCATAATGTATTGCAATTTTTTCTACCTTTTAACGTGGTACGTCTTCTTATCTCGCTCCTTAGCTTGGTGCTGACTTGACACAAGCATTGCTCCCTTAGTCAAGGGCACCGATAGGGTCCTATTCTTTGCCCTCGGCTTCCTCTCCCAACTCGATCAGCAATTGGAAGTCGGCACGTTTCCCAAGGAAGAAGAATCCAAGCTTTACAGAGATATTGCCTGCGGGCTGCTCAGTCGACTGGACGTCTCCACCTTTAACGTTCATGAAAAGTAGACCCATCTGATACGCTAGCTTACTATCGACGACTCCGAGATCTCCAAAATAACAAGGATGTGGGACTCGACCAAAAGACTGGCCCAGTCACGCCGGAAGAGACACTGGCATTTGTCCAGTCACTGGTTCGTCACAGTCTTGACAATGATCTGATCCAGACCTTCTGGCAAAGATTCGTCACCGGAGCCCCCAGCATAAGCTCATCCACATTCCACTACCTCTGGCTTCATTTCTGCACTCCTTCCTGCCATTCTACCAACAGAACCCTGCTCACCCATCCGTCGCAGGCTTCAGCCAGACGCTTGCGGCGATTTTCTACGCCTACATCGGCAACTACCTCGGCCTGAAGCCCAGCTCGGCCACCAGCAATATCGTCTGTCCCACGATACAATCCTGTTGCGGCAACTGCTACGATGTCAACAGGTTCCCCCGCGACCCCGTCAGCCGGGTATGGGTACAGCCCATGAGCAAAAAGCGTCGCGCGCATATCCATCAGAAGCTCGACCAGGCGCGCGTGGACTGCATTCATGAAACGGACCATTCTCGCTGGACCAACCCCAAGTTGGTGGTGACCAAGACCTTTGCCCAGGTGGGGGATTCCCAGCTCGCGTGGCAGCAGAGGAAACTCGAGGCCAGTAAGCAGATCCAGAGCTTTGATCAGGTGCGTCTCACAGTCCTGCTTCTAGATGACTACGAGAATATCGTGCGCATGCGCGCGCTGGATGTCCCGTCTGAGCAGCCTGTGGCATCGAGATCTGAGTCTACCCCTACATCGCTGAGCCAGCAGTATCAGCCGGGCTTTCACAACTTTCCGCCCGCACCCAACGTGCCATCGCTAGCTGGGATGAAGAGGACAGCGGAGGAGGCGGACTTCGTAGATCTGACGTTGGATGATTGAGCACGTCGTCAATTGAGTGCATTTGTAATTTCTTCGGCGGCTGGGATCTGTGGCGCGATCAGGGTCTTGTTGGCTGGAACCTCCGAGTAATTTGCTTGGTTCGATTTACAGAGACACATAATCTGTGAAGGCTTGAGAGCGATTTGATCTGAAGGTGACTACAATGCCCCGTCTGTTCTTCGGCAGACTTCTCACTGGACATTGACGCTGGTCCCGGTACGCAAGCAGAGTAGCTCATGATTAGATTGATTTGAGTGAAACGTCAGAACAACGGGAACTGGCTGGGGCTACTTTGCAGACAATCGAGATCCTTGAAATTCACTACCCGTGTATGAATACTCTGATGAAGGATGTTATCATTCCGCGGTTCTACATCGCCGCGGGACTTGCATTCACACATCTACAGTGAATCAAAGAAATCAGAATAGCGAAAATTTGATGAAGGGCTATATACATTCACACATAGACCCGGAAGTACAGTTCTTCCAGAGGACCTTCCGAACATAAGGCGAAAGAGCTTTGATTTCACACAGCCTGGAACATGCCACACCTACACGTTCGTCCACAAAGCATCCACCATGAAGCATCTTACCCTTCTCCTCGTGGCGACCACTGCCTACGCTTCCTGCATCAGCGACACCTTCCTATTCCCTCGCGCTGCCGGTGATCAAGCCGCCATCAACCTCTTCAACTACACCGAGCTGGGGGGACCGTTCACGTGGCACCATATAAACAAGGCCAACGCTGCCTGCCCTCAAGGGAAGCATCAATCCCCGATCGACGTCCTCAGCGAGGAGGTTGACTATGTCGCATCCAGCAGCCTTGCACTCGATATCACCGCCGCCGATGAAGCCAAGATTTCGAACCTAGGCTCAAGTCTAGAGGTAGCACTAGCGCAGGGCACTCTCACTGTCAGCGAGAACCACCAGTACCAGCTGGCCCAGTTTCACTTCCACACCCCGAGCGAGCATCGCGTGGACCAAGAGTACTTTCCGCTGGAGGTGCACTTCGTCTTCAAGGATTATGGTAAGCTACATCCCAGCCCAAATCCCCGACATCGAGTCTCTCCGAGCCAAGCCTCACATCACTAGGAACCAGCATAGCAGTGGTAGCCTTCCTCTTCCAACTCTCCTCGACTGGCGAAGCCGTTCACCCCTTCGATTCCATCTTCAACCATCTCGATGACGTCGACAGGCCCAGAACATCCACAGAGACCGGATATCTCGACTTCAAATACTTGACCGCGCATCTCGAGATCCACGATATCTACCGATACATCGGCTCCCTCACGACGCCTCCGTGTACCGAGGGTGTGGCCTGGTACATCAGCGCTGAGCCGCTGCCGTTGGATGTGGTGAGCCTCAACAAGACCAAGCGGATTTTGAAGTTCAATGCTCGCCTTACTCAGAACGCCCTTGGTCAGGAGAATCTGCTGAAGGTGGCTGTTCAGGCGGTGGATTAGAATTGTCGGAAGTCTGCAGCTAGAAGAAACGGCGAATTGTGGATCATGGGAAATATTCTGGCGAGAAATGGGTTGTGCGCTTTGACTAGCCCATCGAAGATGTTGTAATCGTACACTCAGAAAACAAACAAATCACATACTGACTTGTGCTTCTGGGCTGTTGACATGGGCACTAGGATAGGAGGTGCAGTTCGGACTGTTATATCATCTCCGCAATGGGATCTCCTTCACGTGGATGTTACGTTATATAAGAGAATAGCTTCCAACCATCAAGAAGCATCTATTGGGTCACAGGGAGTGTCGCCTGGAAGGGCATGATTCTTCAATTTAGCATTAGAAGTGCGATGCTCCAGACTGACCAAGCATGTGCAGTTGTCTCACCAGTGCGATAGAGGTGACACAGCCTCGAATACCCCGGGTGTATCATATGCCATTCATGCCTCGAAGAATAAGCCGGGCACAGTAGCATTAGGCGATCGGTCTGTCTCCAGATATCGGATTTCTGCACACGACGTACCATATATCACCTTTTCCCCAACTACGCAACGTGCTACGCATTAGAGTCGATACTCAAGCCCGCCGGTTCTTCACAGAGGCCCACAGAGCTGACCTCCCGCGTTGTCGTCATGCTCTCGCTCAGAGCCCACCTAACCATTCTACTGCTCGCCGTTGCAGGATATTACGGAGCGGAAACCAAACCACATAAGCTGACAGAGGGGGTCTTTGGGGTCGATGCTAGCTTTGACTATGTCGTTGTTGGCGCCGGGACGTCCGGCTTCACACTGGCAGCCCGACTCGCGGAGCAGAAGCTGAGCGTGGCTCTCGTCGAAGCCGGCGACTTCTATGAGGCGGTTTGGCCTTTGGCGAAGATTCCAGGGGCAGTGATTGTCGGCCTGGGCTCGAGTCCGACTGCCACCACTCCAATTGACTGGAATTTCATCACGGCCCCGGTCCCGGGCGCGAACTACCGCCAGGTACATTATGGCCGACACAAGACGTTTGGGGGTTGGTAAGAAGGCACTCCTCGCCCGACTGTGTGTTTGAAAAGTATGTGACCACGACACTGACTCCGTCTAGCTCAGTATGCAACGTGATGATATACCAGAGGTTTCGAGCCACAGAGTGCCCATGTCATTGAGCCATGGATTGCTAAACGATCGCAGACCCGATAACGGCTCCATGCAACGGTGGGCCGACCTCGTCGAGGATCAGAGCTACACGTTCGATCAGGTCCTCCCTTTCTACCAACGAACGACCACCTTCTACCCTCCTCAGAACGAGCTTCGCCCCCCCAACGCCTCCGTGCAATATAACCCGGCCGCATACTCTCCGGCCGGGGGGCCCCTCCAAGTATCCTACCCAATCGACAGTATCCCATTCTCCAGCTGGATGGTTGGCGGAATGCAAGCAATTGGCATCAACGAGACACAAGACTTCAGCAGTGGGCATTTACTAGGTGCGCAATGGTGCCCCTTCACCGTCCGCCCATCGGACCGAACACGGAGCAGTTCGGAAGCTGCTTTCATGGGCGCCGCAGCGAACAGCGACCGTCTGGTGACGCTCACTCTCTACAAAACCACGATGGGGAAGCGGATCCTGTTCGACTCTGACAGGAAGGCGACCGGGGTGGAAGTCCGCACCGAGACATCAACGTACACCCTGCACGCCAATCGGGAGGTGATCGTCTCGGCGGGGGCCTTCCAGAGCCCGCAGTTGTTGATGGTCTCCGGCATCGGGCCCTCAGAAGCCCTAAGTCAATACAACATCCCGCAGGTCGTCGATCTCCCCGGAGTCGGTCAGAACATGTGGGATCACCTGCTCTTTGGTCCGTCATACCGGGTCCGACTCATCACCGGCACGAATATCGCCAACAACTACGCCTTTGCGGCCGAGCAACTCGCCCTGTATTTCTCCGTGCGGCGGGGTCTCTTCACCAACCCATCGGCCGATTACCTGGCCTGGGAGAAGATCCCAGATCCCCTGCGCCAGCGCTTCTCCGCTGATACGTTGCGTAACCTGTCATGGTTCCCACCCAGCTGGCCGGAAGCAGAGGTGCGTCTTCCCATCGATACCCGTAGCCCCCCCCCCCCGCTGCCTTCCATCACCAACTGACTCTCTCCCCCCTCTCCTTGCCCCGAGAGGACAGTATATCTCCTTCCACATCTTCCTCGGCGACCTGGCGAACCCGCTGTTCGACCAACCCAAAGACGGCTTCATGTACGCGTCGATGATCGGGTCGCTGGTGGCGCCCAGCTCGCGCGGGACGGTGACGCTGGCGTCGAACGACACGGACACCCTACCGATCGTGCAGCCGAACTGGCTGTCGACGGAGGCGGACGCGCAGACGGTGGTGGCCATGTACCGGCGGATGCGGGAGGCGTGGCACAGCGCGGCGATGGCGCCCATCGTGATCGGGGAGGAGTACTTCCCGGGGCCGAAAGTGCAGACGGACGCGGAGATCCTGGCGGTCATCCGGCAGACGGTCATGACCATCTACCACGCGGCGTGCACGTGCAAGATGGGAACCCGGAACGACAGCATGGCGGTGGTGGATCATCGGGCCCGCGTGTTTGGGGTGAGTGGGTTGCGGGTCGTGGATGCGAGTGCGTTCGCTATCTTGCCGCCGGGGCATCCGCAGGCCACGTGTTGTGAGTTTTGTCTCTTTCGCTACACCAGTGGTTGCCTTTCGATTGTCTAAGGGGTGAATCGAAGGTGTAAGGTGGTTGTGGATCGAAGCTGATAAGTGGGTAGATATGTTGGCGGAAAAGATCGCGGCGGATATCCTGCATGGTCCTGGAAATGGGGACGGGAATGGGGACGACGGCGACGACGATGGGGACCATGGGGACAATGGGGACAACGGAGGAAATGGGGGAAATGGGGGTGGATGATGCTCTCCCGTAGATTACTGGGTTAAAATCTGTGTTATGGTCATGGCGAATGTTTCGGATGACGGGTGTTGGCGGGAGAGACTTTTGACACCAAGGCAGCGAGGAAATGAAGCTATTCAACTTATTGGATCTCGTTAATGAGATTGAAGTAAGTTAAGTTACTGTACAGTACCGGCAGTATGTACGCCGAGAGAAGGATCGCGGGGAGATAAGGTCACGTGCTCTTATCGACCTATCGCCTAATCACGTGTCAGTCGCGATCGATCCACCCGCGCTGCTTAACTTATCTCCATCCCGCCGTAATCGGTCTCGTCACAACACACGGATCATCCATCCATCCATCCATCCATCTATCCATCCATCAGGAACGAAAAGCATGGCAACAAACACTATCGTGATCGTTGGGTGCGCTGCTCGGCCCATACTGGAAGCTCTTTGCTGATGATGCCATCTCAGGGCAGGCGTCTCCGGACTCACCACCGCCTTTCTGCTATCGCAAGACCCGACCAACTCCATCACGGTGGTCGCTAAACACATGCCCGGGGACTATGACATCGAATACGCGTCTCCCTGGGCCGGTGCCAACTACTCGCCGTACGAATCCCCCTCTCGTGGTTCTACTACACTACTGACACATTATAGAATGGGCGCAGCTGGTAGCAACCAAGCCAGATGGGAACGAGAAACCTGGCAACCGCTGCGGGAGATAACGGAGAAGTACCCAGAAGCCGGCATCCACTTTCAAGGTATCTTCACCCACCCTCTCCACCCGCCAGTGGCGCTCCAGACCTAAGTATAACCCAGACAATGTGATCTACAACCGCATCAAAGATCAAGAGACAGCGACCGGCAAGAACTTCGCTGCCCTAATGAACGCAGAGCCGTGGTACCGCGACGTCGTTCCCAACGTGTGTATTTGACCCCCAACCCCCCCCCTCCCTTCTTCCACTCCATTCCACTAAGCCACAGCACAGTTTCGATCCATGCCCAAAGACCAGCTTCCTCCTGGCATTGACAGCGCCCAGACCTTCACTTCCGTCTGCATCAACACCGCAATTTACCTCCCGTGGCTCCTGGGCCAGTGTCGCAAAAACGGAGCCATATTCAAGCGCGCAGTCTTCAAGCACATCACCGACGCAGCACACGCCCACCACTCCGGACGCCAAGCAGACATCGTGGTAAACTGCACCGGTCTTTCCTCGCAGACCCTCGGGGGCGTGCGCGATGAGACGCTCTACCCGGGTCGCGGACAGATCGTCGTCGTCCGCAACACGCCCGGGAGGATGGCCGCCCTGTCCGGAACAGACGACGGGGAAGAGGAATTGTGTTACATGATGACGCGCGCCGCCGGGGGCGGCACGATTCTGGGGGGCTGCTACCAGCAGAACCAGTGGGATCCGCTGCCGGATCCCAATCTCGCGGTACGGATCATGCGGCGCGCGATTGCGGCGTGTCCCGAGCTCGTGGCTGAAGGGCAGGGCATTGAGGGGCTGGACATTATCCGGCATGGGGTGGGGTTGCGACCTATACGAAAAGATGGACCACGAGTGGAGCAGGAGTCAATAGGAGGGGTGGCGGTGGTGCATAATTATGGGCATGGCGGGTTTGGATATCAGGCTTCGTTTGGATGTGCGGCGGAGGCTGTGCAGTTGGTCCAGGACAGTCTGCGGCGGAGGGCGCAGGCGAAGTTGTAGTTGTGCTTTACGCCTATTTGATGCGGCGATAGAAGTGTCTCGTATCGACACATCCCGGGCCCACCCGCTAAGCGATATCAGTACTAGTATGATCTGTTGCTTGTGCCCAGCCAGGCTGAGATTCCTGGGTATACGACTTCCTTGCCTATCATTTATCGTCCAGATAAGATGCCCCCGAGTCCACATCATGGGCTTCTACAAATTCTCCCATCTCCCAGCAGAGCTGCGAACACAAATCTGGGAGGACAGTCTTCCGCAGAAACTTGGCCGTCCCATTTATCGCTGGAAAGAGGGGTGTTGGCAGTTGAGCCCCTGCGACCCAACCACCGGGGCTGGACAGCCTACGCTCGAGTTCCGCCACACGCTTTTGCAGAGCGTACGGATGGACCTCCCACAGGTCTTTGTGAATCGGGAGGCGCGGGCCATTGCCTTGAGATGGCTCCAGCGCCAAGGAGCAACGATCGCAGTCCATCCAGCGCAGCAACCCTTGACGGTAGCACGGGTGATTGACCCCATGCACGACGCGCTGTACATCTCCTCAGGCGCATCAGACGATTACCTGCATTTCATCCTCGAGCCGTTTGAGCGACTGGAGGAGCTGGAAGGACAATCCGTCACCACCATACCGTCGGCCGTCCGACAGATCGCGCTGGCCAGAGAGCTCTTCGTCAACTCTGCCGGCCTATTCCACGACATTTTCCGCCATTTCCAGCACATCCAAACAGTCTACGTGATCGAAGACGTACCGCCGGATCTGGAACAGCCGATGGAGGATACGCTTCAGGACTGGTGGGAACTCGAACGTACCGCTGGCGTACGCATTTCGTGGGACTTCACTCGGGACCGGTTCACGCGACCCCTGAGTGATGCAGCCGACGACCAACGACTGTGGGCACTGCTCAACCGGGCCAGCGTAGGGCTACGCCGGCAGTTCCCACCGGAATTGCAGGCTGTTTTTGAGGTGTATCCCGTTGTCGCTGTGCGGAGAGGAGCACAAACACCCAGATTAGACCAATGAAGTACTGTAACATCAGCTGTCACGCAACACCATTCCACGTACGAACCATTCAACTAGACGACTAGACTTAATATGTTCACACCAACCCAATACCCGATCGAACCATCTACTTAGCGAACAGCCTGAATCGCCGCCTCAACATCCATGAAGTCATCCGTCCGCCTGGCCGGCCGGCCCCAGCGCACGATCCCCTCGCCATCCACGGCCCAGAACCCCCCCGCCTGCCACCGACTGCCGCTCTGCGTCGGCCGGTTCCAGATCCCCTTCTCGCGGCCCAACTTGACGATATTCATCAGCGCGCTCGGGCTCATCACGTGACTCCAGGAGGCCACCCCCGAGCCCCAGCGCGCATACAGTCGCCGTTCGACATCGACGATCACCCGCACCGGAGTCGATCGAGACCCCGACCCAGGCGCTGCCGCCCCACCCACCGCCTCCAGCCACCGCGCCGTGGAGGGTGCATCGCTATGCGAGACCGCGACGAAGTCGAGCTGCGGGTGCTGGGCGGCTGCTAGGCGAAGGGTGCGGAAATCGGATTCCGCCACTGGTGATCTCGTCAGCGTGGTCGGAAGGAAGGGGAGGAGGCAGACGAACCTGGACATCCGCAGTGGCGGAGAAAGAGGATGATCGTGGGTTGGCGGTTGGGGTTGGGCAGGGGGAGCTCGGGCGATGAGGGGGCGGGGTGGCCGAGTTGCGGCGGGGCGGACACCTCTACGGTGGACGGAGCGAGCCAGGAGGAGAGCTCTTGGGTGATGGTCATGGTTGACTGTGTTGTGTGGATGCGATGATACTGCGGTTCGATGTTGCTATTACTTCGGTGATAAATGATTAACTGATGGAATGATTGATGGGTGAATGGTGAAGGGGTGAGTAAGCTATGATGCCATTGGTGGGGGGGGCGGGCACGCGGGCGGAATTCATCCGAGCCGAACTTCTTGCCCTATCCGTGATCTGTCACATCTTCTATTCCTGGCGGCAATGTTAGTTACAGGTGTATTTACACTGAGTATTGTGAGTCATCTGCCTGGCTAGCGGTAGAGAATGCGGGGTGCAGAAGGATTGGCACTAAAGCACTCAATCGTGGCCCGGGGCTGCATCCCCGGCCCGTGTTGAGAGGCTGACCTTATTTCCACTCTCCTTGGCGGGGCTGGCATCATACAAAAATCCACCGCCAACCAGGATAATCCAGGAGATCATGAGTGTGTTCACTACTAGGATAGCTCGGTCAATGCATCAGGGTTGAGTAGTGCAGACAACTGCTGTCATCGATAGCTGGCACGGCAGCGGGATAGTTGCTCAATAGTTCGGGACCAAAGCGAGGAAACGAGGCTGCAAATGATCCTACATGCCACAGATGTGCACTAGAGACCCTGGCTAAGGATTGCACTACCGGCTTTCTAGTCTGATTGGCCGGTGAAATAGGTCAATGCGCCGCTATCGATAACTCTAACTCCCCCCTCGTGAGACGGCCATCCACCCTTGCACCTCGGTGCTTAATTGAGATCATCGGCCCAAGACAGGCGTCAAAACGCTGCTTAACGTAACCGCTCTGCTCTCCACCAAACAGCTGCACTTCTCGTACTCTGCAACGACCGCCAATCCAGTCAACCCGGTCTTGGCACCAGGGGATCGACAGGACTCGCCAAATCGACTTCCTTGGCTGCAACCCTCAATGGCCAGGGACTCGTATTCGCAGATTAGCCGCTAGGAACAAGCAAACGCGATGCAGGGACCTCGTATCCTGGTGCTGGAGATATATTCTGGCACGACCAACAAGGCCAACGGCAGAGAACTATAAAGGCTGGGAACTCCGCCCCCTGCTGCTCCTGTCCCAATGTTCTTTGTCCACCCTGATTTGTCTTCACCTCCACTCGTTCAATCCGTGTATCCCTCTGTTGATCAACATGCGTCCCTCTTTGCTTGTACTTACCCCTCTCTTGGCCATGGCCACCGCGCACGGCCTCACTCAGCTGGAGGCTGCGCATCTTCTGAAGCGCCAGAGCAGCGGCAACGGCGCCTTCATCCCCGGTACAACAACCGTCTCCGACTGTCCGGATGGCTCAATCCTTTGTGGCACCAGCAACACCTGCTACTTCCCCTCGCGGGGTGACACCTGCTGTCCAGGCGGGACCTGTACGTGCCCAATATCAGCCTCCTCCGTTCCACTGTCAGCTAGCTAACCGACACCCATGCAGGGGCCTGCCCCGGCGACTCCTTCTGCCTTCAGGACCCCTACTGCTGTCCCACCGTACGTTCACCCATCCATCTTCCCATGCAAGACCATCGAGACTGACCAAGTGTAGGGCTTGGACCGCGAAACCTGCGCCCAGCAGTACGGCGTGACCCTGACTCCGACCGTGTCGAGTGCCGCGGACGTTCCCGACACCACCACTCAACCGACCTCCGCGCCCTCCGCTCCATCCTCTTCCTCCACGTCCGTCGATGAGACACGCAGCAGCAGCAGTAGCAGCAGCAGCTCGACCTCTGTCCCTGTCATCCCGACCACAACCTCGAGCACCTCCGCGGGCGCTCCGTCCTCCGTGCCGACCTCCACCCCTGCTGTGTCTTCCGCCGCCACCGCCACTGCCACTCCGTCGACTGGACTGTTCACTGGCGGTGCTGTACACGCCCGAGAGATGGCGGCCGGTGCACTTTTGCTAGGCGGAGTGGGGGTGATGGCAAATGTTCTGTGAATGAGCTTTACTCCGGAAGAAATGTGTGATATTGGCGCGGGTACTGTTATGGTAATATGGTGAGGACTTGACTAGTTGACAGTAGCGTCTTGGAACAACGATGAGGTTGATCACGTGTTTGCATGTCAAAACTATCTAGGATCGGATTTGGAATTTTTGTGTTGGTTGTAATCTAGACAAGTTATCCGACTGACTTGGTGGTCTGGACCCGATCGCAAGGGGATAGAAACCGACGGATGCAGCTCCCAAGTTAGGGCTCGCGGGGCCGCTGGATGGTAATCCTGGCAAGGACGAGCTACGCGGGACAATCGTTAAGAAGGATTTTCACAATTGCAACTGCCCTAGCTAGTAGCATCAGCGCTACAGGGTCAAGGCTGGGAGGAACCTGCTGTTTACTACTCCCGTGGTATTGTGAAAACACTCCGCACCCGAAAAAAAGGAATCGTGATCAACCCCACGCATTTCCGAATTGGCAACAGTTATTCCGCTTCAGTCGCGCATTTAACATGGGCTCCGCATAAATTCCAGCCAGGCCGACCCACCCAAGCCAAATCCGATCTCTACGAGATG
This sequence comes from Aspergillus brunneoviolaceus CBS 621.78, assembly GCF_003184695.1. Lineage (NCBI taxonomy): Eukaryota > Fungi > Ascomycota > Eurotiomycetes > Eurotiales > Aspergillaceae > Aspergillus > Aspergillus brunneoviolaceus. Next base: position 310,094 of record NW_020290767.1, on the reverse strand, counting down.
ACCAAGCCCGCAACGTCAGGACCTAACAGCACGAAGAACGTTAGCCATCAAGCTCAGCCGCCCGAAGAGCAGGAATCCCTACAGTATCCCCCGTTGTACGCAGAGAAGGTGACCACATTCCCACTGCCTTGCTTAACCTCCGCATTCAGCACACTGGTCCGCAGCGTCTGCGGTCCGCCGGAGGGCAGGAAGGCGACGACGTGCGTCTTGCCGTTGACGGTGACGGAGCAGTAGCGCTGGGTGCTGTCGCCGTTCCCGTACGAGATCTGCAGGGTATTCTCCCCGGCGACGGCGAAGTCCACCGCGTCGAATGTGAGAGTCCCGTTGTCGGGGCCCCCGAGCCAGCCGATGATCTCGGAGCTGCAGCCGGAGCAGGTGATGGAGGTGGCGGATCCGGCGAGCAAGCCGGCGGATTTGGCGCCGTATGTGGTGGTGTTAGAGAGAGTAGTCCAGGTGCCGTCTTTGAAGGAGGGGGTCCAGGCGGCGTCGGAGGTCTAGGTCGAGGGCCACTCAGTAACAGGCAAGCAAGTGGGAGGATGAACAGGGGACTGCGTACAATTGTAGCGGTAGCTCCGCTGATCGTCAACGGGAGCCAGATGTAGGTGGACGAGGCCAGGTCGGTCGACACCCACCGGTCGCCCATGTACCTGCCCTACGGTTAGTGCCTGCGATGGATCTCTGCGCGTCGGTGTATAGGAGTAAGCCCACATCACCAGGCCGTTCACATCGGCGACATAGCTGGTCTGTGAGCTGTAAGTCTCCGAGCCCGAGGGTGCAAAATCCGCCCAGTCCGACCAGGGCTAGGGGGAGTCAGTATCGTGTCCTATATTCATCCAAAAGTGTGCGACGTGTAGCCATACCCCGGAGAGATTCGTCGCCGTAGTGTACTTGTTATCATTTGGGCCTGGTGCTCACATCAATACGAGTAGTCACGGAATGGCATATACGTACTCCACCCTACTCTCGTCTGCGATTAGCATAATCACCAATTGTCTGGGTGGGTGAACCAACCGGACAGCTGACTGGCAAACATGAAATACGTGTCTCCGGTCTTGTATACGGCGGGCGCCTCGTAGTCCGCCGTGAAGAGATGAACGTTGCTTTCGACGGTCAAGTAGTCGGCCGACAGCCGGTCGATGCGCAGGCCGTTGGCCCTCTGAAGGCGACATTAGAAGGGGGATGCGGCTCATGGTGCAACAACACCTACGTCTTCGGTGAGAAGATAGCCCGTCCCATCGGTATCTGCCGAGGCCCACAATATCAATCAAGTATTCATCGTATTAAAGTCAAGAGGTGCCCACCCTTGAAGAGACCGAGATCTCGCGACTGGAACCCCAGCGGCCGCGACGCGTTCCTGAATTGACACTCCTCAGAACGCTGCCTTCATCGCCAACTAAACGATTGAACATACAGATAGGTATACGCTCCGCACACCGTATTACTCGTAGCAACGCCTGCGCGGGCCTCCGCATAGCTCGAGTCATCGATGTGCAGCCACATGACGTATTTCTTTGTGTGGTCGTTGTAAATCACCTTGGGCCGTTCGACGACGCGGCTAGGCCCCAGATCCCCGGAGGCTTGCAACGTCAAGAGCTCGTTCTCAAACGTCCAGTCCAGGAGATTCTCGAGAGCAGAATCAGCATACGACACCATGCATTGCATTCAGTCTTAGGGCCTCCCACCGTGCTAGAGTAGCAGTTGATCGACTGGAAGCTGGAGCCGGAGGTGTGGTTCTCGCCGATTATGTAATACACCCCGTCCACCTCGGTGAGCCCTGGAGATGCACATGCGGTCGCAGGTTAGTGTGCGCGCGCGAGGGCTCTCGGCGATAGTCTGAAGCGGGTGTGCCTACCGGTGCCATGGGCCTGGATATGCTTGTTGGTCCCCGCCGCAGTCCACGTCGCGCCGGGGACGATGTCCAGCGAGGCGTGGACGACCTGCGCGAGGGGGATCAGGGCGACCAGAAAAGTGATAATGCGATGCATATGGTTAAGCAAGTGACTATGACGGTGTGGTGTGAGGATTCAAGACACGTCTGAGGTGAGGATTAGCTGGTGGGCCTTGATGAAGAATGCAGACCATCTTATACCCCTCTGCCGTCCGCAGAGGGGTGTGGTGGTCTGCTGGTGGCGAAGCGTCATGATACTCCATGATAGGCGGATAAATAAACATGGATGCCAGTCACACTCCATCACCTCGAATTGCGGGGTCACGGTCGTGCAAGGGGAGTTGGGCTATTCCGACCGATGTTACATTTGCCCACTCCGTCAATTCTGCATCACCTGCATCATATGCGCCGCTCGATCTGATCCTGGAGCCGCGGTTAATCAGCCCTTCGTTCGGGTCAGCGGCACGGCGCGTTGCGGAATCCAAGGAACAGCTTACGGCAAGCTACTCGTGCCAATCTACAATGACCCCATTTTTTATAGTAAACTTATAGTATTTTTGTATATTATTACTTCACTGCTCAACAGACCGCCCTTTTCTCTAACTGACCCTAATATAAAAATTATTTACAAGATTTCCTAATAAAGAATCCTAATAAACTAATATCTTCGGCCTAAAATACTCTAAGACCCTAATAGCCCTAATAATCCTAATATAACTTATATTTGCGTATTTTTTTTTTTTCAAACTAGGCAGCTTGGAAGGCTAAAACAGTATTATCGGCAGAATTGGGTTATTGCAAATTGGCACGAGTAGCCCACCGTACCTGAGAGTCGAGTGTAATCCGGACCCCCTCGCCCATCCGTAGCCAGCCCTAATGGGAACTCATACAAACGATGCCACTGGAGTAGAGGTCGAGCCATTGGGCGCTGCTCTTCTCGATGGTTGATTAGGGAGGCCTGACACACTTTCGACTGCTACTTACGACGGCCGGCTTCACTCACTTCTCTGAGTGCAGCCCTCTTTGCAGGGACGGGCTCTTTGGGTCGGGGCAGACATCTGGCGGTTGAATAGTTACGAGGTTGAACCGCGAATACCATCCATGGCGGCTGGGTGCCCAAGGCATCGGGAATAGGGACGCATGACGGGCCGCTAAGGCGCCTGTCAGGCCGGCGTTTATAGCACCTGCCAGGCGGTGCCCTTTAATCGGATATGGATGAGATTGAGCTTGGAGCATAGAGTCCCAGTCCCTTCTTGATGAGGTGGAGCGGCTGGTAACTACTAGTACGAATAACGTTATTATTGACTTCCCTGTTCCTAGATTCTTACAAGGTTACAAGGCGACCGACTGCGTTTCGTGTCAGTGCGGTCTCCCGTACACCGAGACCGTCCCCTCTCCGCGAGTCAACTACTTTCACCTCCTTCCTACGTGCCACGTCGATGACAAATCTTCATAGGTCAATCAACTTAACATTGCAGATTGGCACAAAGTAGCCCACCATGAGCCCTAGTACAAACTATGCCACTCGAGTGGCGGCCAGGGCCGCTCCGGCAAGCCTTCAGGCATCTCGCGCCGTGCCTCTTGAGTATCGTCAGTACGGCATTCACACCACGTGATCTTGTCTTGGGTCTTCCAGAAACAATCCCCCCAGGGACTCAGCCAGGGCTGACGACACTGCAGACAGGTGTTTCGGCACGGGGCTTCTGAGTCCGCCGGTCCCCGTTCTCGACACCACTCCCGAATACAGCCGACGTGGGCGGCGAAGCCGCAGTGGCGCTTGCACCAGAAGATGGCCTCGAGCTTGTCTCCCAGCGGGCGGCAACAGACCTGGCAGTCGTGGCCATGTTCGAACGGGGTCGGATGGCGCGGTTGCTGCGTGTTATCAGTGCCCATGCGAGCAACGGCGGCGGTTCCCACATACTTCTGAATGCAGGCGCGGATGATCGGCTCAAACTGCGAATCACCCAAGGCTGCGAACCCCTTGTCGAAGCGGGCCATGGTGTGGATGGCCTGCGACACCCAGTTTTCCCCATAGGAGGCTAGCCAGGGATCGGGATCCAGAAACCTCCGCGCCCGTCCCCTTCTCTCCCGGTAGAGTCGGGCCAGGATGGGCGCGTAATGACCCCAGTGGTAGGAGACCAGCTCGAGGCCCCCACGGGTCTCCTCTTCCCTCATTTTCCCGTACGCGCTCTCATCAACCGGGCACATCTCGTTTATTTTTGCTCCGGTCAGAGACTGCATCACGGCTTCCAGGAAACAGGCGAGATCTTGCTGAGGCCCACCCAGTGCACGGAGCCACGGGCTCTCCCTTTGGACTGCCCAGGATTTATGAAGCTCGTAATGGTGGTTGTACCAGAGTCGGAGGAAGACCCGCTCCGCGGCGACAAGTGCAGCCATGTCGAGAGGTGCATCAGATGGAGCACAGTCGGGGACAGACATTCTTACACCCAGTATGCTATTCAGTCGAGGCTTAGAGTGATTGGATTCTTGCAGGGACCGTCGGGGGTGACCTGGCAATTTGGATGATTCATATACTCTAAACTTCACCCGTCAGCCCACATCAGTCCGAGGTAACGATGTAAAGAGGCCGGATAGTTTGTTTCCTCTCTGATGATGTAGAGACAAAGAATCGCGTGTCTTTTATTATTCACCGTCCCGATTGTGCCTCCCGTGATGATTGGGTCAAGGCGCCACCCATTATAATGCCAGAAAGGTAGGCTGGAAACAAAGGAAATGCAACAATGGGAACCAGGAAAGAGGGGAGAAAAACAAAGCAAGACACGCGGAATCAACAAAAAGATAATCTCCCCGACTGGGAGTCGAACCCAGGTCTCCCGCGCTTGTTCCTTGGCAGGAGTGACAAGCGGAAATCATGACCGTTAGACCATCGAGGAGGAGATATGAATGGGTTTGATACGTAAGTGTCATGTAATTGCATTTGTCATACTCATCAGAGCGACGCGCTGCCCACAAGGCCATTCGCTTACTTATTCTGCACCCCAGATCACGGTATAGTTACAATAGGAGGAGATGAGAATGCAATTCGCCCCCTTCTCACTCACCCCGAAGGCATCGCCTACTGTAAAAGTATTGGGAGGCCCATACTACCGGGCGGACTACCATGTGTAGCAGGCGGTCAACAAGCCACCTCGCCTGAACGTCGCGCGTACTTCCGGAGCAACAACATTGACCATCCCCAACCACCATGCCATGTCTGCACGACGGCACCAACTATTCTGTAAAGTGGGGTGCGATCCGAGTGCAATCCGCCTGCAATCCGCCTGGATTGCAGGCGACCGGCAGCGGTGGGGACTTGCCCTTTTTATTGTACTATGAATCCTCCCCTAATCGAGGCCGCATCTCATTCAAACCACCGCAACGTTGCGAGAAAGCCTGGCGTACAAGTGCCCGCATCATCGCTGCGATGATCCGCTCGAGTCGACTGTATCCTTGGTACGCTATGCATGACCATCTCACTCGCCGCTCTCGGCGCAGCGACCGCTTGGGCCCAGTCGCCCGCGCGGGTTCTCCCTGCGTCTTCCAACTTATCTCGGCGTCGAATTCAACACCACCATCATCACTCCCGGGTCGCTGATTGATCCCATCCAGTAAGTCCAGCTCAGCTGAATTACCTCGTACCCAAAGCCCATACCACCATCAGCCGATTACTCACCAATTTGCATCTCATAGTTACCACCAATGCCCCCACAAGCCTTCCAGCCCACCCCCACGACCCCCACGGCCGGTGCCAGCTCTTCATGCTCGACCTCTCTCGATCCCCGCGCAGGCCGTCACAACCACCACCGGCTACCCGCTCGTCCCCGGAGTCGCGGCCAAAGAAACCAGCCGCCTGCACTGGTGGAGATTGCCCAGCAGGTCGGGCCCCCGGTGGCGGCGAGTTACTCCTTGGCCCTGGAGTCGTCGGAGTCCGCGGGACTTTTGGTGCTCCTGTGTGTGTGTCTTGAGTCACCGAGGCTGCTGTGGAATCTATGCGATGATCGAAGAGTATTCGAGAGCCGAGAGAGACCAGTAGTGAAAGCTACTAACACGACTCTTGTTGAATTGTCCTTCCGATCTGCTCTCTTTCGTACTAGAGGTATGTCGTTGTAGTATATCGTGACAATTTGTTATGTAAGATTCCTTTGCTGTCGTCTCCGACTACTCGATATCAACAACCACTCTTTCATATAGATGAACTCACGCTATTCCCTTCATCCTAGATCGAAATCAAGGGTCTGCAGTACGATAGCTAATCTGTGCTACACAAGCCAGAAGGAATTTCAAAAGCAACACGCTGCCGCATGCAAGATGAGACGAGCAGCACGCCAAGCATCCGGCCCCTGCATATGCCCATGCACGCCAAAGCAGGCGACCGCGAGCACGAAAGTTCCGCCGGCCCCCGCCCCCTATCCTTCCGTGCCACGGTTCGCAAGCAGTGATGTGATATGACGTGCAAATCCCCTGCAGATCCTCGTCGTGATCTTAACGGCCGGTCGCGGCGAGGCGAGCCAGCAGGCACAATCCGATCGGCCGCATGGGGCATACCTGCCTCGTACACGTGTCCACGGTATGTAGCACACGCATGTGCTGACATACTAAGCGGGGTGCCTTGCAGCAGCAGCCTGGCGCTGACACCAAGCCACAACTGACGTGAGCTTAAGCCTGCACTCTCTTCTGCCAGTCGTCAGTGACCCTTGAGCTCAACTATCCTCCTTAGTCACCCGCCGCTCGGTGTAATGAGGTGTGATTTCCGACCGAAGGAACCTCGCGACGGAACAAGACAATGTGAGCGTTTGGGTATGGGATGCACGTGACTACTGCGAGTATGCCGCGCTACGATGCACACTGCCACTGGATTGGAGAAGTCCTCGCTGCGTGATCCAGAGGGGACATGATGAATCGCTGCATGTATGTCGCAAACGCTTACTCCCTTCTACTAGGGATCGGGTGAGCTGGTCTTCAACCCCAAGCTCGATCCGTGGCCAGAGCCCCGTCGCTCGTCGCTCGTCGCTCGCCAACCCAGTTGAATCTTCCGACACGGATAGTCCCGGGACAGGATCTGCTTTCCTGGCCTCCCGTATGGCGATGCTCCTTTCTCGCATGGTCAAGCGTTGGTCGTGGTTTCAATTATCAAATGCCCTCGGCGATGCAAGGTAGCAGTTATACTAGGGCACGCCGGATCACCTGAGAAGACCGTTCACCTGGCACGGACCGACAACAGCTTTCCACCACAGGTGCATCGAGCGTTCTATCTAACATCTTCCTCAGACATCTGAGCGCGCGACTCAGGCCATGATTAGTACCTGTAGTCAGCACCAGAAAACAGCAGATAGATGATCATCTGACAAAGATAGTCGCATCCACCCGGCGACAATCAACCACCCAAAACTGCCCGACCGGTCGCAAACTCAATCAGGGCTCCAGCACACACGCAATGCAGCAACAGGCATCTACCACCAACCCCTCAAATCGCATCCCCCAATGCAAAATCTCATTCTAGGCCCTTGACCTCACCCCGATGACGGATGAACCAACGATTCGAAGTGGTCCGAAAACCCAAATGGATCGTCCGCGGCACACGCAACCCTGATTTCCCCTCCGCGGGACCAAGAGAGTTCGACCCGACGAGCAGAAAACCTGATGCAGTACCAAACCGCCACCACTTCCTGGGCCATGCACGGCCGATGACGGAGTCAGAGACAGCATTGTCCCCACAATGAGACGGGGGCTTCTCCCCGGACTGACCTTGTCTACGCGGTCTCGCCCAGCCGATCCGGTTGATGTCACCGCACACAGGCCTCTACCTGTCCACGGCACAGCCCATCGCAACCCCTTCCCCACCGAGCTGTGCAGCTGTACACACCCAGACTCCCAAATCCACACTCCATCGCAAAACAATGACCTCGCATACCGCCCCAAGCCCGTCCCCACCCGTGCCGGAGAGCATCCTCGCACTCGACCACGAGATCCGAACGCACTGGCCGCGAATCCAGCACCTCCTCACCGAGCTGCTGGACATCACGCCGCCGCGCCACGACGCACCCATCACCCAACACACCAGCGCACAAGACCTCACGCAGATCCGCGGATGGGCGCGGCCGGGCCCTCCACAGCCGCTGGAGGCGGTCATCGCGCAGGCGCAGACCATCTTCGACCACCGACTGCGCGTCAACCACCCGCTGTTCTTCGGGTTCATCCCGTCCGGCACGATCCAGCTGAGCTGGGTGGGCGACGTGCTGGTGGCGGCGTTCAACGCGCACGGCGGCGGCCGGAAGGTCGGGCGGGGCCCGTGCGTGGTCGAGGAGGAGCTGCTGCGGTGGCTGGCGGCGCGGCTGGGCCTGCCGGCCCGCACGGCGGGCGGGGTGTTCGTGTCCGGCGGGTCGGTCGCGAACCTGATGAGCATTGCCGTGGCGCGCGATTAGAAACTCGACGGCGCCGCGCGCGGGGTCATCTACCTCAGCGAGCGGGCCCACTACGCCGTCGCCAAGATGGCGCGCGTGCTCGGGTTCGCCGACCGCCAGGTCCATCGCGTCCGCTGCAGTGAGGTCTTCGAGCTCGACGTCGGGGATCTGCAAGCGCAGTTGGTCGCCGATCGGCGGCAGGGGCTGCTCCCGTTCATGATCGTCGCGACCTGCGGATATACTGAGACCGGGACGGTGGATCCCATTGCCGAGCTGGCGGACATCGCGCGGAGAGAGTCGCTCTGGCTGCATGTCGACGGGGCGTACGGCGCCTCGGTGGCGCTGTCGCATGCCCATGCGCATCTCGTGGCCGGGCTCGGCGCCGCGGACAGCGTCGCCTGGGATGCGCACAAGTGGCTCTTTTCCTCCTTCGGCTGCGGGATGCTCCTGGTTCGCGACCGGGGCCATTTGTGCTCGACCTTCGGGGTGCAGTCCGAATTGATGGATCAGCAGGCTGGCGGCTTGAGCGAGAAGCCTGAGCCGTGGGATCTCAGCGTGGAGTTGACCAGACCCGCTCGAGCCATGAGTCTGTGGTTCATGTTGAGAGTCTTGGGTGAGGAGCGGATTGGCCGAATGATCGATTATGGCATCGACACGGCGGACTCAGTGCAAGCTCGCTTGCAGGCTCGAGAGGGGTGGGAGATCCTCACGCATGCGAAACTTGGTATCGTGACCTTCCGGTATAATCCCGGAACGTGCTCGGGGGAGGGTCTAGATAGAATCAACACCAAGATCTCGGACACACTGTTCAAAGACAACCTGGCAGGCATTTTCTCTATTCGCGTGTCAGGAGTCGTGGGCCTCAGGGTGTGTTGCATCACTACGCGACTGAGCGAGGAAGATATCGATCAACCTATTCAGCAAATAGACAAGACTGCGAAACAGGTGTGTAAGGATTTCTAGTGGACTGGTCGAGCCTATATTTCCATAGACCCCTCCCCATCCCTATCCACTCAATTCGGTGCTGCTCAGCGTGTAGTAAGATAGTCGCTTCCTAATGAAACTTTACTTCCAAGGGAGTAATTCCTTCATGGAATCATTGCAGGTTCTCCTGAGCTCAGATATATACATAAGGTAACACTCTCATGCACTATCTTCGGCAATTGGGGTGATGGGCACATAATAGGAGAACTTGTTGCCAGGGTCGTACTCGGTCTTTACGGCCCGTAGCTTGTGTAACCGCCATGCCTCGTAGCCGTATACGGACTCCAGCGACTCATGGCCAAATGCATAGTTGACATAGGTCGCTGGCACTCTGTCTGGCTGGCCGTTGAGCATAGCGTCCAGTATGCCGCTGGCAAGTTGCGATGCGGGTTCCTCAAGACGGAGGGTGGGCAAATAAGCTATCATAGCAAGTCTAGCACGCGAGCGTTAGCTTTCCACTTTCTGGGTCGTAGTGCACGGGGAGGATTCCAAATCGTACACCCGACTATTATCATCACGATGGGGAAATGCGGAGCTCCGAGGATCAATTGCTCGGGCCGCTGCCGGGTTATTCGCCTCGAACAGAAGAATGGACGGCTTGAGTGCTGGGTACGCCTTCAAGTACGCATTGAACAATTCATACGCCCGACGACACGCTGTCACGTTGAATCTCCGGAGACCGGTGGTAGACATCATCTTCGATAGTCCCTTCGTACAGGGCAGACTGACCCTGCCATTGCGCGTCGCATCCGGCATGGCGGGATAGGGCACGGCGCCTCCGACAACGTTGATCGGACCGAGACTGTCGAAGGGCGCCAGGTACTTTTCTGCTTCGCGTTCGGAGCCAAGGAAATTGAATGACCACCAAATCACGGCCTCGTCACAGTCAGTCGGGGCCGCAGCAACGCAGGGGTCTGAGAACTCACATCGCTGAGGTTGAAAAGCGGGTTCCACTCGTAATGGCCGAAATGGAAGTCCAGCTCGAGCGGCTGGGTTCCGTTGCCTGTGAGGTTGTTAAGTTCTTGGAAGAGGGTTTCGAGCTTATCCTCCGTGTAGAAGTAGTTTCGAAAGTACCAGGTCTGGGTCGGGGGCGAGTAGACTTTGATCTCAAGGCTTGTCACGACACCGAAGTTGTGGCCAGCCCCTTTCATCGACCAGAACAAGTCCGGATGGGAATCGTTGGAGACGACGATGGAACTTCCATTGCCAAGAACTACATTCAACTTCACAAAGTTGTCACTCATCATCCCATACTGGCCCTGATATCTTCCGTGACCTCCACCGATGGCTGGGCCACCATGTCCGATGCACGCGCAGATACTGGTCGCTAGGGCGAAGCCAACGTCAGCTAACCAGAATTTGGAGGAGTACCAGGCACTTACTGATGACTAGACCCTCTTTCCAAAGCGCATCGATCAAGTTTTGTGTCTCAGTGCCTCCTTGCACAGTGGCAGTCTGTCTCGTGTGGTGTACGGTAACGTCCTGCAACAGGCATAGGTCGATTCCCAGCCCTCGGAATGTGCCCTGCGATATCGGCCACCCGTGGCCTCGATTGACGGTGTAGAAGGGAATGCTGTTTCTGTTCGCATACTGAATCTACTTCACCTTAGCCAATAGTCGGTTCGCACTACGGAGGACACCTACCACGGTGGAGACATCGGACTCACAGCCGACTTGGGCGATGACTGTGAACTGAGGAGGCAGGAATTCGTCATATCGCAGTGTCGCGCCCAGCCAGCGAGGATCCTCGGGACCAAAGACACTGGAGGCGTCGCATAGTAGTGGGCCAAGCTCGGTTTCAACTTGGAATGCCGTCAGTCCAGCTCGCGTCATGAGACAGAGGGCATCGACGCAGCCGGTCGGCGATCCTTGTCCCAGGGACGCCAGAAGGACCAGTGCCCAAGTGATGAGAATAGGGAAGTGCATGATGTTCAAGACACAAGATAAGCTAAGAAACCTTTCCGGAAGTGTGAAGGGAGTAATAGGAAAGTATGAAGATGGGCAGACGACGAGATAGGGGATCGAGGTGAATCAGCAGTGGCACCAACAGGGCAGGTGGTGATACAGTCCACGCTCTGAGCCCTGGGAGAGAAGGAGCAATGAGCGCTGACCCCCTTTACTGCGACTGCCACTTTCGGGTTTTGCACTCGCTCTCTCTACTTCATAGCGCCATCCATACAACAGAGCCCTGAGGGAGTTGCATATGTTGGAGACACGGTCACATGATCGTGCCCGCGCAGTGTATGGCGAGTTTCGGCAGTCTATGGTCGAGAGTTCGAACAGCTTAGACACTCCCGCTGTGCTGAACAGCATACATCTGGCAATCTGGCAACATGCCAGAGATTGAAATCCATCTTGTAAACTAGATTTGGGCCGACAGTTGACCAGCAGGGAAATTGAAGTCAGAAATCAAACAAAAATCCAGCACAACTATACAACGACGGTTGAATTGCGATGGGGGTAGTTCAACAACCGCAATTCCAAGAATCAAATCTCGGCCTACAGAAGAGAGCCTGAATGTCACGCTTCCGCCAACCCTGGCCCTAGACTCCCATACAAAACGATCAACTCTGGTCCTTGGCGTCATCCCAAAGTGCAGCCCCACTGCGAAGAAAACTCAAGCATCGTTCCACACCGGCTAAAGTCTTGCAGTGGGCTGCAGCACGTTAACGGTCTGGAATTGGCTCCAACCTTCTGATTCCCAGTGGGGTCGTCTGTGATGCTACCAAATGCTGAGTTGAAAATCCGTATGGTCGACTGAAGGTGTTATCGGTCTCTGCGCAGACGACACTTGACAATGAGCGCGAGATGCAGCCGGACTTGTCGGCCAACAGAAACAGCAACAAGCTGCAGGCAGCAGGCCAGTGAACTCACCGACTACCTCCGCGCTATCATCCTTCCAGTCCCCTAGCCTCGTGGGCTCCGGTGCCGGCCTACCCAGTGTCATGATGACACTAGTAGTTCTAGTCCCTGCCAGTTCCAGCAGAGCCACCGACTAGTCCGACGGGTGTGTGCCCCTGCGGCAACAGCAGCATCCCGGGCAGCTTGATTGCCACTGAGCTCGAGCCCCTCCAACGTGAGCCATTGAGACAAGCTCAAAGACCACTTGACGGAAGGCAATGTCCGCCATCGACAGATGCATTACCATCATCACTGCCATCGCCACCTTCCTGACTCGTAGCCTGCCTCTATCGCCATCACCCATCATCGGACTGGAGCACCCAGACACCACCAACATCCCTCTCTACCCACATGTGGCACGACGACATGCAACTCACCAACCATGCAGCCACCGTTCTTCACGGGGTCATCCCACCTCTCACAGGTGTATCCGCCCGAACTTCTCGCCGTCGGGCTACCTCCCAGATGCGAGCAGCGTCGGGCGTGTGCCTAGAAGAAACGGCACTACCAGCGCCAGTCGCGGCAACTCGACCGTCGGGCGAACTAGCAAGGGGGTGTGGATAGCCACCGGGAAGGCAATCTCGTTTACGCAGGGGGGCCACCAGTTGCACTCGAAGGCGAGCCCATCAGTGCACCAGATCATGGTGGTGCATGGAGTGCGTCAAGGAACCACTCGACGACCGGCAGACATCACATCTCCAAGCTGTAGCGGGTGTGGCCTGGTGCGACCGTGGCGAGACCAAGTGACGCCGAATGCCAAATAGCAGAAGTGATTCAATCCCGTCACATCCAATGCTGGGTGCATCCGACCAGTCCTGCTAGCTAACTTCACACATTACATAACCATGACTTTGCCATTGAAGGCGGGACTCGAGAAATGTAGCTGAGACTACTGTAACCAAGTATGAGGAGTATTGTGAATTCAGATTTGTCAAGCAAAGTCTCTCGATCGAATGTTGAATTTTCCTCAACCAAGTCATTTCATCGAGTGGTCACTTCGCTGGTCGGAGACTACAGAGTTTTCTCGGGTGGGGAGTCAGATAATTATTTATCACGATGCGACCACATTACGTTGCAGCCAGGCCACGTACTAGTGGAACACTTTGATACTTAGTGTAGTTAGTGTGTAGTCTGTGTCAGACGCTCCAGGACTGTTGGGTGGCCTACCAGACTCATCCCCACCGGTGACACGGTGAAAAATCCGATACTACCAGGGCCACGGATCAGATAAGACAAGATCGCGATCAGATAACCTGCGCGACTGGTGACTGGATGCTGGGTAAGTATTCAACCCTCACCGAGAAAACACTCACCGCGAAGCGAGAGATTTGTTGCTCTCCACTGACAGCAGACCATGACCAGTCCGAGAAATTAGCGATAGGTGGAAACGGCGTGAGAACGCACAGTGGGGGGGTGTGAGGGGGTGTGATGCAGCCAGAGGGGCGCCAGTTCTCGTGCTATCCCAGTGCCCCTCTTTTCTCCGCTTGGCGGTACCGTACCATACATACGTGATACCACCTCTCCCTTACCAGCTTACAATACTATACAGACGTACAGTTCAATCTACACAGTACAACCAACACAGCTCCGTTTCTCTCCGTTCACCCTCTCCCTCCCTCTCCAGCCGGCCGAAGCCTTAGCCACTGCTCAAGAAACTCAAGAAACCCAAGAAACCCAAGAAATTCAAGAAACGAGCCGCCCCACCGTAGCTCCTGCGCGAACTTACTTGCCCACACTAACGCAGCCATGCCCAGCCAGCATAATCAGATGGCCTGGTGGATCGGAGCACATTTCCTACCTAGTACTCAGCAAAAGACTGCTCTCCGAGTCACGCTGCGCTAGCCCCGGCAAAGAACCCCCCACGGCGATGACCACTGCTTATTCTTTTATAAAGGGCATGGACCTCCCCTTGCGCTGCACCTGCTCGACTTCTTCCATCCCACCCTGCCCTTCGGAGTTCCACCCTCACCCACCCCGCCCTCCAACATGTTCACCAAGTTGCGGGCTCCCTTCCGTCGGTCGACGACGGACGAGGCCGGCACCGCCGTCACCCTGCCCTCCCCCTCCCCCGTCGACGGCACCAGCAGCGCCCTGCCCGGCGAGAAGAACGTCGAGGCCGGCGTAGCCCCCACCACCGACAGCACCAACACCGACTCGGACGAGGAGCACCCCGAATCCACCGAGGATCAGGCCGGTACCTTCACCGTCGAGGCCATCACCGCCACCTGGACCAAAGCCTCTCTGATTGCCGTCTTCATCAAGTACGCCTGCCCCCTCCCTCCCCCTTCTTTTCAGCTCCCCAGCAACCTCAATCCTGAGTGCTGGGGCAATATCCCGGTCCGGGGGAGAACCCCCGGACCCCCCTTTCTTTCAGCTCCCCAGCATCCGCAACTTCATGAGCATACCGAACAACACCACTAACAGACCCAGCATCTGGTTCCTCTACTTCGTCAACGCCTTCCAAGTCGAAATCCTGTCCACGCTGGTCCCCTATCTCACCTCGGCCTGGGACTCGCACTCGCTGCTCAATGTCATCTACGTGGTCTCCGACTGCTGCACGGCGGCCATCTTCATCCCGCTGGCCAAGATGATGGACGTGTGGGGCCGTGCCGAGGGCTTCGCCTTCATGGCCATCATCTCGACGATGGGGCTGATCATCATGGCGGCGTGCCACAACCTGCCCACCTTCTGCGCGGGCTACGTCTTCTACAACGTCGGCTTCTCGGGCATCACCTTCTGCGTCGACACGCTGACCGCCGACGCCTCGCAGCTGCGCAACCGAGCGCTGGCCTACGCCTTCACCTCGTCGCCCTACATCATCTCCGCCTTCGCGGGCCCCAAGGCCGGCGAGGACGCCCTCGGCATGAGCATGCGCTGGGCCTTCGGCGCCTTCGCCATCATCTTCCCCATCGTCGCCGCCCCGCTGTACTGCATCCTGCGGTACAACACCAACAAGGCTAAGAAGGAGGGCCGCCTCGTGCGCGAGCGCAGCGGCCGCACGCTGACCCAGAACATCTGGTTCTGGGCCATGGAGTTCGACGGTACGCCCCTTTCCCCCCCCCTTCGTCCCACTTCAAACTAATATCCTTTGCAGTGGTCGGCGTCCTCCTCTTCTCGGCGGGACTGGTCGTCTTCTTCCTCCCGTTCGACATCGCCAGCATGGCCCCGCACGGCTGGAAGACGGGGTACATCATCGCGATGATCGTGGTGGGGTTCTCGATGATCGTCTTCTTCGCGATCTGGGAGTACTACTTCGCGCGGGTGCCGTTCATGAAGCTGAAGTACCTGACGGACCGGACGGTGCTGGGGGCGTGCCTGCTGGACGCGACGTACCAGGTGTGCTACTACTGCTGGGACAGCTACTTCACCTCGTTCCTGCAGGTGGTCAACGACCTGTCGGTGGCGGACGCCGGCTACGTGAACAACACGTTCGACGTGGTGTCGGGCGTGCTGCTGCTGTTCATCGGCTGGCTGATCTCGCGCACCGGCAAGTTCCGCTGGCTGCTGTACTGGGCGGTGCCGCTGTACATCTTCGCGCAGGGGCTGATGATCTACTTCCGCCGCCCCAACCAGAACGTCGGGTACCTGGTGATGTGCCAGATCTTCATCTCCATCGGAGGCTCGGTGTTTATTCTTGTGCAGCAGCTGGCCGTCGAGGCCGCCGTCGACCACCGCCACGTCGCCGCCACGCTGGCGCTGCTGAACGTCGTCGGCACCGTCGCCGACGGCATCGGCTCCACCATCTCCGGCGCCATCTGGACCAACACCTTCGAGAAGGGCCTGTACAAGTACCTGCCCGCCGACGCCCTCCCGGACATCGACGACATCTACGAGGACATCGACACCCAGCTCAGCTACCCGGTCGGCAGCGCCGTGCGCACCGCCATCCAGGAGGCCTACGGCTACGCCCAGACCCGCATGCTGGCTGTCGGCACCGGCCTGTTCGCGCTGGCCTTCATCTGGATGTTCATGATCCGCGACATCGACCTGCGCAAGAAGAAGCAAGTCCACGGTATGGTGTGGTAGGCAGCAGCAGCAGCAGCACCACCACCACCACCACCGACACAAATATCACCATCACCATCACCAAAAGGGGAGAAGAAGGGGAGGGAAGCGCTGCTTCCACCTACAGATACCTGGCGCTTTGCCGTTTTTCCATGTTACCCCGTTTTTATCCGCAGCCCCTGACCACGGGCTGTTTAGTTTATACCTCTGTATCTAGTTTTAATTCATCTGCATTGCCTGCATCCTGCATCTGGTGTCTTGTAGTGGGGAAATCGTGCATGAGTGCATACAGTTCTACAGTGTAGTCGGACGAACATCAAACTTGGCTTTTCTTGGTGTCTTGGTGTCTTGGTGTTGGTGTCTTGGTGTCTTGGTGTCTTGGTGTCTTGGACTCTTAGTGTCTTAGGCTCTTAGACTCTAGACGCAAAGCTTAGACGGGCGAGAACCGACTTGGCAGCAGCCTCAGCCACAGCAAGTCTCAGCGAGATTGCCGACCGTGCAACATGACACCAATTCATCCGGGAGTCGATCTACCTACCGCTCTTTACCTCCCGTGGGATATGGATTTAATCCTTTGGCACCGGGGACAGCAAAGACGAGGATACTACGGGCGCAATGGAGTGAAAACTCTGCTCGTATACGATCCGGTACCCCGACCAGGTAAGGCAGCACCGCTTCAGACCAAAAGCTAGGAACGGTGGCGTAACTAGGTAACTTAGCTTCCAGCCTTGCTCTACCTCTAGTCCACCACCACTCCATCGGTTTACACTCTCCTGTGCTGTGATTATAATTATCGGCGTAACCACCGACCGAAGAGTTGTGACCGGGAAGCACTGGATCCCGATCAGATAACTCCCTCCCACTTCTGCGGAAAGCGGATTCAGCAGACGACGGCAGCGACAGCGACAGTGGACCCCTCCGTAAACATGACGCCGACGCGCATGACAGGCTTTGGAATTCGGGCGGAAAGAGGAGTTTGGCCTGGTCCACCGATGGTGGGTTCCATGATGTTGTTGTGGGTGCGTCTTGGGTTCAGGTGCAGCTCCGCTTGCCGGGCGCCGGTATCGCTACTTATGGATAATCCAGGTATTGATTCGGTCGGCGTTGGTGTAGGTTGATGACTTGCGGTATTGATATAAATTGTTTTGTTTACTGCAGAATTCTGGAGGTGAAACGCAGAGATTTTATCTGATCGTGCCTCGTTCGCATCCACGGATTCTGAGCTTGACTAGTCTAGGCGAGGTGCGAGGATTCGAGGGCGCCAGGGCAGAAGGTGGGGGAGGGAATGGCTAGGGATTCCGGTTTTCACCATGTATGGGTGGACGGTGAGTACTGTGTATGGGGTTACGCATGGTACGGCTGTTGGTACAGTCCTGTTTATTATTCCTTTAGCGAGAATACCCGACCGACGTTCAAACAAGGTACGCTGCAGCTATGGTGTAATGTTACACCACCGGCGGCAGTACGTATCTATAGACTGTAAAGCTGTACTACCTCCAGGTCCCAACTGACGTTCAAACAAGGTAGACTGCATCTGTTGTGTAATATCACACCACCTCCTGCAGGTGTACGGTAGTATGTATAACCTCTGACGTTGAAACAAGGTACGCTGCATCTGCTGTGTAATGTCACATCACCGGTACAGTACACACGCAGGACGGTAATGCGGTACCACCCACAGGACCGGACCTGCTGCTGTACCACCACACCCACAAAGGAGCACAACCTACCTACCCGTATTCTCAAAAACAAACCACCCGCATCTGCTGTGCAACACAATCCCAAACAACTGCAGTGTAACCGTCCATACCGTACTGTATGCTGTCCCACCTTACACACAGATAAACCGTTACACAGTACGCCCCACTCGAACCCAAACCCGACCGCACCGCAACCGCAACAGCTGCAACAGCTGCACCCGAGTCCCCAAGCGGACCATGGCCCAATCTGATTAGACAACCGGCGGATCAGATAGTGGGCGGGCCCCGGTGGCGGTCGGTGGCGGTCGCTGGTCGGGATCTGATTAGATAGTTGGGCTCGGCTGCGCTAGCTGGTTGGGGCAGCGGATAAATGAGCCAAGGCGCTAGGCGGGACGGTGCCGTGCGGTGTGGTATGGGTGTATTGCGGTATTTTTTGGTGGGTTTTCATGTGTTGTTTGGTTGATGTTCTTGAGCTGAGGTAGAGTATAGGTTTTGAGTTGAGGGTGAGGATGCATGTTTACTTCTTGTGATAATTCAGGATTTTCCTGTGGGATTGAGGAGCATACTCGGCATACAACCTACACAAATAATGTCTGTACTCAACAGTCCCAGCTACGTGATCCATATTGTCACTCGCATAATATACACTTCTCCGCAAATTGACAGATAGCAGGTGAGGTGTGTCTGTGCATCCATCCCAAGAGACGGAATGAGAAACGAAAATCTATTCTATTATTAAAACCACCCTACCCAAAACCATGATACTATAACTATATATCCACCACAGGGGCCATCAACAGCCCTAAGCAACAGTCTGATGCAGCACATTGGCGCGATAACTCTCCGACCGCTCAAGCAGCTCCTCATGCGTACCGGAATCGACACACCGGCCCGCCTCGATCAGGAAGATGACATCCGCCTTGCGGATCGTATTCAGCCGGTGCGCGATCGCCACGACCGTAATGCCCCGGGCGGCGCGCTCCAGCCCATCCTGCAGCAACTTCTCGCTCTCCGCGTCCAACGCGCTGGTCGACTCGTCCAGGATCAGCAGCTTGGGCTTGCGGACGAGCGCCCGCGCGATGCTGAGCCGCTGCTTCTGCCCGCCCGAGAACTGGCTACCGTTCGGGCCGCACAGGGTCTGGTACCCCTCCGGCAGCGCCATGATCGTCTCGTGGATGTTGGCCAGCTTGCATGCTTCCTGGATTTCGTCCAGAGTGACGTCCCGCCCCGGCGGCGCGCCCAGGCTGATATTGAACTCGATCGTCCCCTCGAACAGCACGCTCTCCTGCGGCACCAGCGAGATCGTGTCCCGGAACGACACGCCCCGCGTCTGCGTCACGTCCAGGTTGTCGACCAGGATCGACCCTGCCGACGGGGTGTACAATCGCTCCACGAGCGAGATGATCGTCGACTTGCCCGCGCCGGAGGGGCCGACCAGCGCCGCGAATTTGCCGGCTGGGATGTTCACGCTCAGCCCGTTCAGCACCTTGATGTCCGGGCGCGCCGGGTACGAGAAGTGCACGTCGCGGAGCTGCACGGTTGACGCACCGCCGCCGCCGACATGCTTTTCACTGCTCACGGCATCGGACTCAATGTCCGCGGACAGCGCAGGCGGCAGCCGGTCCACGTTGCCGCGCATCTTGTCGGAGCCGATCTCGATCAGCCCCAAAATGCGGGCCATGGCGCCCTTGGACGCGGTCAGCTCGGGGGCCAGCGCGAACATCTGACTCCACAGCAGGGCGCTGACCAGCAGGGAGAAGACCACAATCAAAAACTGCGTCTGCGTGTAGTTGCCGTTGGAGATCTGCTTGGCGCCCCACCAGTACGCCAGGGCGTTGACCATATTGCCCAAGAAGTAGGTCATCGCCTGCCAGAAGCTGGCCTGCAGCGTCACCTGCAGGGTCTCCTTGCGGGGTCCCCGCAGCGAGCGCCGGTAGGTGCGCAGGGTCACCTCCTCGAGGGCCAGCGAGGCGACGGCCTTGATGGAGGTGATGGCCTCGACGCCGATGTCGACGGACTTGGTGTAGGCGGTCTCGTGCTTCTCCTCGAACTTGCCGAGCACGCGCAGCTCCATGAGGCCGGCGCCCAGCAGGAGCGGCACGAGGGCCAGACACACGAGGGCGATGCGCCAGGCGATGATGTGGGTCATCACGATGGCGGCGATCAGATTGATGGTGATGGAGATGACGGTGCCGATGACGGAGCCGCTCAGCCCGGCCAGCGCCTGGCCGTCGCGCGTGATGAACGAGAGCAGCAGCGCCGGCGTGCGGCCCTCGGACTGGTGCCACTGCAGGTCCTGCTCGAATAGCGACCGGAACGACAGCACCCGCACCGTGTACACGATCTTCTCCGAGATGCGCCCGAAGCCCGCCCAGCTGACCACGTTGGCGAAGAACTCGATGATCGCCAGGATGAAGAACATCAGCCCGTAGAAGTTGCCGCTGCTGCTGATGCTCGACGCCCCCTTGCACGGGTTCAGGCTGCCCACCGTGTTACCGAAGATCACCGCTTCGCCCGAGAAGGCGCCGCCGACGATGGCCGAGCCGATCAGCGCCAGGAAAATGTACAGGAGGTGCGGTCGGAGGGCTGGCGCGTAGCCCTTGGCCAGCGCCCAGAGAGACTTCTTCGGGGTGTTGAGCTCCTCCGGATCGGCCTCTTCGTTGGCATCGGGGGTGTTGGTGTTGCTGGAGTCCGAGGCCGGGCCTTCGTGCACCACCGGGGTCTTTTCCGTGGGTTCGTCGGTGTTGGCCAGGCTGCCCTTCTCGTTCTCGATCTCCACGTCCGTCAACGAGGGCTGGTCCGATCGGCTGGCGTTGTCGGCCGCGGGGCCCTCGTCCTTGTCCGCGGCGGCAGACATGCCCTGCAGCTTGACAAGGTCGGCGTACGCCCCGCCCCGGGCCATCAGGGTGGCGTGATCGCCCTGCTCGACGATTGTGCCCTTATGCATGACGACGATGTTGTCGGCGCCGGTGATGGTCGAAAGGCGATGGGCGATGGTGATCATGGTGCGGCCGCTGGCGATGTTGTTGATGGCGCGCTGGATGCGCTGCTCACTGCGCGAGTCCAGTGACGCGGTGGCCTCGTCGAGAATCAGCACGGCAGGGTCCTTGATCAGGGCACGCGCCAACGAGACACGCTGCTTCTGCCCACCACTGATCAGTCGACCACTCGAACCCACCATCGTTCCGTATCCATACTGCAGGGCGCTGATGAAGGTGTCGGCATCGGCCAGCGTGGCGGCGTGCTTGACCATCTGCACCACCTCCAGAACCTCGGCGCCACGGCTCTGCGCCGCCGCCATCAGATCCTTGCCCTCGCGCACCTCCGCGGCGAGTTCCTCCAATTGGGTGGTGAGGAGCGTTTCCTTGAAGCGGTGGTGCTCCGGGTTACTCGAGTTCATCAGGCCGTGGGCAATGTTCTCCAGCAGCGAGCGATCGAGCAGCGAGGGCTCCTGCTGCACCAGACTGAGGTAGCTGCGCAGATCCCGGGTGTTGATCTCGCGCAGGTCGTGTCCGTCGAACAGAATCTGGCCCTCGACGGGGTCGTACAGCCGCGTCACCAGGCCGGCGATGGTCGACTTGCCGCTGCCGGACAGGCCGACCAGCGCGGTGTGCTTCTTGGCGGGGATGCTGAGGCTGACCTTGTCCAGCACGGTGATCTCCGGCCGCGAGGGGTAGACAAAGGTCACGTCCTTGAGCTCGAAGCCGCCCTCGGCCTGGCCGTCGGTCAGCCGCAAGCCCTCGGTGGTGGTGGCGTCGATCTGCGGCTGGCGGTCCATATCCTCGCGCAGCTTCTCGTAGGAAGCAACGCCCGCGATGAACAGATGGAGGAAGGGCGCCGTCTGACTGAGCAGGAGGGTGGCCTCGACCAGGATGAAGATGACGGTGAAGACGGCGCCGACGCTGATGCCACTGGTGCCGTCGCGGACATTGGCGGCGACTTGCTTCGCGCCCTGCCAGAAGGCCAGACCGTTGGCCGAGTAGGCGATGAAGTATAAGAAACCGGCCTGCACACCGACCGCGGTCGCCTTCTTCAGCCCCTCGGTCTCGGCGGACTTGAGCGCGGAGGCGAACTTCTTCTCAAGCCGCACGTTGGCGCCAAAGGCCTGGACGACGACCAGATTGTTGAGGGCCTCGGAGGCAATCGAGGCGGCGGTGGCGGCGTAGTCGGACATGGAGCCGGAGTATTTCTCGATGTAGTGGCTGCCGATGAAGGACATGATAAAATAGGCGGGGATCAGAGACAGGAGCTCGGCGGCCAGCTTCCAGTCCTTGATGAAGGCGACGATGTAGGCGGTCACGAAGAAGGAGATACTGGACAGCACGATGCCGACTTTCTCACTGGTGCCCGAGCGAATGGTCTGGATGTCACTGCTGAGGCGGGAGGCCACCTCGCCCGGGGGCAGCTTGTCGAAGTAGGAGGGTTCCTGGCGGATGAGGTTGCGGAGGTATTTCTCGCGAAGACGCTGGGACAGGCGAGCCCCGGAGAGGGTCCAGCAGGTCAGGTGGACGTAGATCAGGACGAATTGCGCGATACCCAGGTAGACGATCAGGAGAATCTCGTGGTTGATGCTGCCTTGGTCGGAGCTGTCGCTTTCACCGTTGGATTCCGCGCAGGAGATGGAGTTGAAGTTGTCGAGCAGTTCACCGAAAATGATACCGATAATGGGAAAGGGGACGCCAGCGCCAATGGCGGCGACGATGCCGGTGAACAGTGTAGCGACTTCATATTTGGTGGGATTGCCGGCCAAAAGCAGACGGGGAAAGCCCGCCAGCTTCTTGAGGAACATATTGACAGAGAGGAGGAGGAGGAGGAGGAGGTTGTGTCGGTGAATGGGAGGTTGGAGTGCGGGGAAAGGTGAGGCGCAATTCACAGGTGGCCAGCCATGCAGGTGCAGGTGCAGGTGCTACGCCCTTAGGAATTGCCTGCACTCGCAAAGGGAAATCGCATGCACACTTCTGGCGGAGGGACAGAAGAAGAAGAAGAGAGGGAAGGGGAGGGGAGGAGGGGAGAGGAGAGAAGGAGAGGGGAAAGAAGATGAAGAGAAATGGAGTGAGTGAAGGAGCAGCAGCCGCTACTGAAGAATGGAAGATTGACAGGGGACCAAGTCAACCAAGTCACCGGCTTTACGTAAGGTGAGGAACTTCGGAGCTGCTTGGCCGCTTGGCTAGAAGGGTAAAGAATGGGCACCGAAGAGAAAAAAGAGGAGCACAAGAGGAGTCCAAGAGGAGTCCAAGATAATCAATCAGTCCCCACTTAGAGGTATGGCCGTATGGTTCGAGTATGTTAAGGTATGTAACGCAGAGTATGAAGGTATGTATGGTATGTATAGAAGGTCAGGGTGGTATCCACTCGTATCCACTGGTATCCATTGGTATCAGCTGGTAACGTGCAGCGGGCCCCGAAAATTCTTCCTCCCGCTCCATATCAATCAGCCAATTTATTGGTGAGCTGCCCCAACACGTCCCACTGCACTAGACTCTCCTAGCATTAGCACCAGAAGATAGGCAGGATCAGATAATTTCCCGGCCCAGCCATGGATCCTGAATCACCTCACCAGAAGTAGTCAGTCAGTCTTTGGATGGCCACCGACGTGACCGGTGGACGGGGTTGGTTCGTTGCTCGGAACCAGATTCGGGAAATCTAATCTGATCATCTCTCCCTGCAGTCACTCTCACTCACCAACCCTCTCTCCAAATGGGAGGAAGAGTGGATGATGGGATTGAGCCAAAAGTGGAGTTCGAGGCAAGTGAGACAGTCTAGTCTTCCCTCCCTTTGCCGGACCTTCCTTGTCAACCACGCGGCAAAGGAAAAAAAAGCAATCGAAAAGTAAGGCCACTCGGAAGGAAGAGGAGGTGGCTTGAGTCAGTCAGTCTCCGGTCGGAGGTCGGAGCACTCACACTTAGCTCTTAGACTACTTGCATCGCTGCAGGCTACGGCGCGTATGGCGAAATCGCCTGATCATCATGTGCTTGGTCTCTTTTGGCGTACTATTATGTACGGAGTAGCATTAGAAAAAGCAGGAATTGACAAAAACTGAATCATGCGGCAGTGCGACTTTCATGCCTCAGGCTGCAGTCGCTCGTCACACGTGACCGTGCTTGGCACCGATATCGCATCGCCCACGAACAACAGAGAGGAGACAAGAAAACAAGAGTAAACCAACCGGGCCCTGAGATACAGAAGAAAACAAAAAGTTTAAATTACTAGTCGCGCGAAGACCAAGTGATTGTGGCCGAGCGGGCAATACCAGGGATGTGCGCGCATTCCAAGGGCTGATCAGTCACCTCTCATCGGCAACTCGCGCTGCAAAATGTAGGCATATAGCACACTCTGGATCCCATCGTGTTTATTTCTG
Source organism: Aspergillus brunneoviolaceus CBS 621.78 (assembly GCF_003184695.1). Lineage (NCBI taxonomy): Eukaryota > Fungi > Ascomycota > Eurotiomycetes > Eurotiales > Aspergillaceae > Aspergillus > Aspergillus brunneoviolaceus. The sequence goes on along the minus strand of NW_020290767.1, from coordinate 285,857 downwards.
ACAGCCCACGCCAATGCAGTCCGCCCACGAGAATCCATGACAGCCGGATCTGCCTCGAACTCGATCAACACCATGACTACCAGCAACCAACCTTGTTTCGCCGCGCACATGAGAGAGGTATCCCCCTGGGGAGTGCGGGAAGACACCAGCGACGCATCGTGTTCCAGTAAACGACGAACGATCTAGTCCTTGCCCTTGATTGAGGCCCAGAGAATAGGCGTGTGTCCATAGGCATCGACCACACTGACATCGACGTCGGACCGGTGGAGTAACAGCTCGACCACCCCAAGACATCCCTCCTCCGCGGCATATGACACAGCAGATCGCTCATACATGTCTAGGTCATTCACTCTGACGTCGGGCCGACTGAGAAACCTTGCGACAATATCCACCTCACCAGATTGGGCCGCCAGGGAGAGTGGGGATTGACCTTTGGAATCCGAAGCGTTGGCATCGACACGGCTGTCTCCCAAGAGAACGTCAACCATCGCCATCTCGCAGTATGAGACAGCAGTGTAGAGAGTGGTCACATGGTCAGAATCCTGGATGTTAGGAACCAGAATGTTAGGGTCCAAGCCTTCTCGTTGCAAGAGAAGCTCCACAAAGTCTACTTCTCCAACTTTGACGGCTTCTGATAAAGGAGTTCCGGCTTCGCGATCAGTTGGCACAGGTCCACCGTTCGGATCTACATCCTCGCGCTGCAGGAGCAGACGTACAACTTTCGAGCATCGGCAACTTGTTGCCCACCAAAGCATAGAGAGACCCGTATTTCGAAGCCTTTCGGAGGTGAAATTGCGTTTCCGCTGTCCAAGTGCATCAAGGATAAGCTGCACAATCTCGACATCGTCCTTCAGGACTGCTTTTCACAAGGGATCGACCAAATCACCATAGGTTACTTGCTCCTGCAATACAGTGAGAAACAGTTGGACCACCGGCAAAAGTCTTCCTCCAGCAGCTGCACCGAGGGGTGTCACGTTGTCCTCGTTTCCAATACGCCAATCGATCTGAGGGTGACGCAAAAAGATTTCCGTGAGAGTGAGATTTCCCGACTGGCAGGCCCAGACCAACGGAGTGCCGTCGTTGCATCTCACGTTGACATCAACTGTTGGATACGTCAAAAGAAACTTCACGATCTGCTCATCTCTCCACATAGCAGCCGCGGCCAGTGGGTCGCTCGCAAATGCAACAATGTTTGCGTTGGCTCCTGTCCAAGAGCAACTGAGCAATGTCCCATCGACCAAGCTCGAAAGCCGCGAAAAGTGGTGTCCCCACAGCCTCATCGTAAGTGTTCACATTGCGACCGCGGCTGATCAACGCGCGTACCACCTCGAGATGTCCGGTGCACACGGCGATGATGAGCTCCTGCCCAGTCAGATGGCGAAACACGAGGCTTGAAAGGTTGGGACTCAGAAACTGCTGGCATGTTTTGATGCGGCACTGGAACGACATGACACAGTGGCTGAGACTTTTGACTGTTTCGATCACAATGTCCTCGAGATCATCTGTATTTGCCATAGGTGTCAAAGCATGTGCCTCCAACTCATCTATGATCGGCACGAGGAGAGAGCAGGAGTCAGGCTTCGCCACGGAGATTTCGCACAAGATCTTCTGTGTAAAGAGTCCTTCAAGCCCCTCGCGTTTCGTCATCGCCCAGAATTGTTCCAAAGAGGCCCAATTCATTCTGAGCAGGGCGAAACGGGAGATGAGGGTATAGAATCTCTCTATTCATCGGTAGGTATTAGAATCTTCGATAAAAGTACGTATGGGGACGACCACTTGCTAGACACGAGGCGGAGTTCAGGCATCGCCGGTGCTCTTTGGACCGGTTCCAATCCTGAGGCACAATGTCGCTCAGAATTTCCTCCAGGATCTCAATGGGAAGGCGAAACAAATCCATTTTAGCCCTGATTAATTCTTGAATCACGGCTGAAGTGGATGTTGTTGGGTGTTGTTGAGGAAAAGACCTGTGAAGTGCGGAGAATGTTGGTGATGGATGTTGGTGATGGATGTTGGTGATGGATAGTGGGAAGAAGAAAGATGACAACAGGCAAAGAAATTCAACAGGCAGAGGCTTTTCAGTGTGAGAGTACGCTTTTCCAAGTGATAGAGGAGGGTTGTATGGTGAGCAACATCTCCCGATCTTTGATGTACCGCGGCTCTAATGGGATATGAAATTCACTGGCAAATGTCGAAGGCGAGACACAGCACATGACTTTGTGCCTCACGCAAGCCGTGATTGATCCTACATTCCTCTTTGCTTTTTTTCTTTCAGTAAGCATCACTCTGCCTTCGTTGTCGTGGTCAACGTTTCCTATATCCACACCAACTGTCCGTACACATACTCCGACTTGGCTCAATCCCAGGCCAAATGAGCGCCAGTCTTGGCATGGCCGACTAGTATGCGGGGTAAGCCACACTAACTCAATTTCTCTTCAGCTCAGGCCATTTCCCACGGTTTGTCTGCAGATTGCCTGCATCGCATCCCTTCCAGATGGATCCCCTGTCGATATCATCCGGGGTGGCAGGGCTGATTGGTTTAGCTCTGCAGGTAGCCCCAGTCCTCCAATCTTACGTCTCGAACTTCAGGTCAGCACGCGAGGATGTCCAAGCTTATCTCGACGAAGTGGGGGCCCTGTCCCAGGTCTTGGATCGGATGTACACATTCCTCGATTCGTCCTGCATGACAAGCGACCAATTTCAGACGACTGAAGCTGTGCTTCTGCAAACAATCAAATCATGCGAAAAGTCTCTGCTAGAGCTGATTCGCATGCTCCGAAAGCCGGTCGGTTTGACAAAGAAACTGCTATGGCACCTCGAGAAGGAAAAGGTTGAAAGCATCATTGCGCGGGTCCGGCAATGCAACCAGCTGTTCAATTTCTCATTGACCGTCGAAGGGTGGTGAGCAACCCGCTTCCTGATACTTTCACTGTCACCTGCTGACCATCAAAGGGTTCTTCTCTCGCAGACGCCCGCAGAGGTAACCACGATCCTGCAGCTTCAAATGCAGATGTCGGAGAAGATGCACAAAATGGTTGAAGCAGCGTCGTTATCGGTAGAATCAGCCAAGCTGTACCAGGACAAGACAAAGGAATTGGTGTCGTTGTTGGAGAATGTGTCTATATTCGCGAAAGCAGTCGGGCAACTGTCGGAGATCCAAGAGCGTGTGGAGGAAATCAGTCGCGGCATAACAGGTGAGCATAGATCTTTATCAGGCTGCTTGCTCCAGTATCTGTCGCCCCTACCACGCCTCCTGATGCCCTTCCCCGTGGTAAAACAATGGTCGGTCGATTGTGGACCACGCCATAGGCAGAGGCATGCCTAGCCCGTTCGAGTTGAATGACGGTTATTCCAAAGATGACCAACGTATCTAGCTTCGGTGATTATCGTGAGCGTTCTCGATCTTGGTCTGCTGCTAAGAATCAGCTAAATTGAGAAAGAGAGAACACGGATGATTGCAGCATATCTCAGTGTACCGTCGCTTCAGCCTACTCGCAAGGCTACCCAGGGCTATATCATTGACGGCGCTAATGTAGGAGGGGCGACAGCTCGAGAACGTTAGCTTCCAGTCTGATTGATCGATCTAACTCTGAGCAAGACGAGCGGCAGATCGAGATCCTCGAATGGCTCGCGCGCGACCAAGGACCAGGACGCCACCATGAGATCCAAGGACGTCGAACGCCCGGAACGGGCAAATGGATCTTCGCTCAATGGCAATTCAGACAATGGCTCGATACCTCAACGAATATTTTGTGGTGCATTGGCGGACCAGGGTCTGGAAAGTCGACGTTGATGTAATCACAACAAGTATTTCGTAGGATGTACTGGCTCGCTAATATCGCACAGGTCGTTTGTCATTGATGAGATCAAACAGTCACACACCGGTCCCGATGCTGGTGTTGCGTATTATTATTGCGACTATCGAATGCGGACTTCGCAGCCAATGGTGCTCGTACTCGGGTGCATGATCAAGACTTTTGCCGAGCACCTGGACAGTCTTCCACAATCTCTCAATGCACTATACGACAAGTGCCGGCGAGAGAATCGGCAGCCCGTTGTCGCAGAGCTTGAGGTCATCATGAACGATATTTGCGGTCTGTTCAAATCCCCCTTTGTTCTGATTGATGCATTGGACGAGTTTAGCCCCGCTGATATGACGCAAACGAGACATCTGGTCCGCCTCCTGGACAAGCTTGCTCGGAATGGCGCACGCGTCTTCGTCACAAGTCGATCAAGACCTGAGCCCCTGTCCGCAGAGAACAATGTTGTACTAGAATATACAGCGGATAGCGAAGACGTCCGATCGCATGTTTTGTATGTTCTTAGGTCCGACGACATGATGATAGACCTCTTAGATCAGCAGCTCGAAGAAGAGATATGCAGCACGATTGTCATTCAAGCAGGTGGAATGTAGGGGCAGAATGCTATATCTTCCGGTCGCAGCTGCTAACAATCGCACAGGTTTCTGTTGGCAGTCCTTCATCTTCAGAACATTCGTGACCAGGTCAGTCGAGCTGGTATTCGCAAAAGCCTGAAGACACTCAGTAGTGACCTGGGTGGCGCCTATGACAAATCCTTCGACGCCTTGTCCCACCAGTCCGCGGCACGAAAAGAGCTTGCGCTCCGTGCCTTGCGCTGGGTGGCTTGCGCCTACCGCCCACTCAGTGCACTGGAGTTGCGACACGCTTTGGCAACCGACGATGAGATTTGGGATTGGGATAAGGTATCCCCTCTCAGGCTCATAATCAGTAGCTGCTGCGGATTACTGTCGGTGGACGGAATGGAGGATCACGCACAAGTACGGTTGGTGCATCATACCTTGCAGCAGTATCTTCAGAGTACCCAGCCGGACTGGTATGCCAGAGCCCATACAGTCATCACTCAGACGTGCCTACAATACCTTTTGCTGGAGGCACTAAAGACACCTGAAATTCAAGGCGAGGTCAAGTCCAAAGGCATCTCGAAGAGGGCCTCCAATGATATTTCACATCCGAATATGCTTGCTCCAAGGAAGCCGGAGAAGAGTAATTCGGATTCGAGTGCGGACGAGATATTTATTCTCGTTGGATATGCGAAGGACTGCTGGGGCTTGCATGCTGCATTGGCGCTTTTGGAAGAGTATGTGAATTTGGCCATGCGTCTGTTCAACGACCAGCCACGGCTGAAGTTCCTGTTCGCCGAGAACGAACGCATTCATGGGCTGCATATAGCCTCTGGTTTTGGGCTTACGGAGCTTGTGCATTATATGGCAGAATGTGGTCATGATGTTGAGTGTTTCGACACTGGGTCTCAGAGCCCTCTTCATCATGCCTGTGCGCACAATCATCCGAACACAGCCCTCGAGTTGATCAAGCTCGGTGCCAATGTCTCTCACGTAACACCCAAGCGTGACACCGCGCTGTTTCTGGCCGTCGGAACTGGGAACCTGGAGTTAGTCAGAGTTCTCCTGGATAACGGTGCACCGCCTGGTCAGATCGCAAGGGATGGTTGGATTGCTTTGCACAAAGCGGCGGATATGGGATTCTTCGAGATTGTGGTGTTGTTGGTCCGCCGAGGAAGTTCGGTCTCGAGCAAATCCGCACGCAGGTTGACTGCCTTACATCGTGCAGCAGGAAGAGGTCATATAAAAATCATCGAGTTCCTGATAAAAGAAAAAGCCCCTTTGGAGGCAGTCACCCATGACTTGTGGACACCGCTTCACGGCGCATCATCCAGCGGAAAAACCGAGGCAGTGGAGTTGCTGTTGCAGCACGGAGCGAATCTTTATCATCAAAGCCTCGATGGGAAGACCGCACTGCACCGGGCTTGCCAAGGTGGACACGTCGAAACTGCCCGGGCTCTCTTACAGCGCGGTGCTGATGTCATGATCGGTGACTCCAAGGGCAACCTTCCCTTGCATATTGCAGCGCGGGAAGGGCACACAGCGATGGTGGGCTGCCTGCTGGAACATTCAACACAGCAACTGCTGCATTTGAACAAGGCCAAACGTACACCGTTGCTGGAGTCGCAATGGAGTGGCTCGCGAAGGACGGAAGAGCTTCTGATGCAGCGAACTCACGCCATTTCCGGCTCAAGTGTCTCTGATGACGCTGACTTGTCAGCGGCCATACACAAAGACGACCCCAATGCAGTTAACCAACTTATCAAATGTCGAGGGCTTGAAATCGAATCGCGAGACTCCATCGGTCGAACGCTTCTTCAGCAAGCCCTTCACGCCGAGTCCTCCAAGGTCGCACAAGTTCTTCTGGAAGCAGGAGCAGATATTCACGCCCGATCGCACATCGACGAATGGCAGCCGATCCACTTCAGCGCTTTGGCAGGGAACGCCGAATGCGTTGAGTTGTGTCTAAAGTACGGAGCTCAAGTCAACGCCCGGACACAAAGTGGCCAAACACCGCTCCATCATGCTTGTAGGAAAGGGGACGAGGACACGGTGCGGTTACTTATCAAGAACGGATGTGAGATCCGGGCCACAGACAGCAAGTACTGGCAACCGCTTCACACGACCGCGGATGCCGGCCACGAGCACATCGTCCGGATCTTGTTGGAGCATGGTGCCCTCAGTCGGTACAATGACTTGCAGTGGACAACTTTCCAGGACTTTGCGGCCCTGCGTGGACATCACAATCTGGTGGAGTTGTTTCGGGAACTGAGGTATTCGCGGAGGCCTTATGGTAAGTAGGCGGAGGGATAGATAGAGAGGAGATCACCTCTGCAGGATGGCTGGCAACCGTGACGCTGGATCGATGGCAATAGATAGTTCATATATAGACTCAAGCAGTCAGCAGAGACAGATTGAATGATCGATGGCTTGTCTGAAATTGAAGCTTCTACACTTTGACAACGTGCTGAACTCTTCAGCATATCTTAGTTGAAGACAGACTATAGCAAGGAACAGAGAAAAGAATGTTGTGCTGATGAGATCATGGATATAAGTTAGCCCAGCTGAGCGGATGGACGCCGCCTTCCTATTCTGGCTCACGCGCCTCTTTATCCGAGGGGGCAGAACCACGTGCACATCATACCAATCCTCCAGGCCAGAGGTCCAGGCTTGCAGTCATGGAAATTCACAGGGAAAATATGATCACAGAATAGAGTAGCATCTCACAAAGCTGTTATCTGACCAAATTACAGCGACTGGACCGGGTAGCTTGAGATTGAGGCTTGATGCGAAAAGATTCAAACGGGGGATGTCCTAGGGATATATAGTACGACAGGTACCCGACTTCCGGCGGCACAAATTTACACAAGCTTAAGGTCATAGAGTTGAGACAGAATTTGTCAAGATATCAATTGAACCGAAAACATGAGCGAATAGCAAGAGAATATTCTAGTAAAATATGTTTCCGTAATTACACCCAGGTTGACAGCGAAGAAATGAAAAGCCATGGTCGACGCTCAACTTGTACCAAGATTCTTATGAACAGAAACCCCATCTGTCATTGGTCGTAATCATAGATGCGGACGACGATTGCGGGTAGGCTGCAAGAGAACGCCGGCAATCAAGGACTCAGTGCACGCAGCTTCTCCTTCAACTCAATCATCTCGTCCAGACGAATAAGCTGTGCCGGGTCGTACATCACAGCGAAACGGGTGGAATTCTTGCCGCGGATCTTCATCGTAGTGGCGATGGTAGTCGCAATGTGAATCACCTCGCGCATCGAGACAACGAGACAAGGCCTCTCGCAGTCTCCCCAGGCCAGCTGCGGTTCGGTCTCGTCAGTGTCCTTGGCCCTCGCCTTGCCCTTCCCCTGGTACTTGATGACCGGGATCGTGAGGTCGAAGATCAGAAACGACATGGGTGGGGCCTTCAGCAGCTCCTGTCTCCAGGCTCTGCCCAAACAATAGATATCCAGACACATCTGGCCGGGCTCGCTATGATCCGCGCAGAAGTCGGTTTTGTGATTGGTGCATTCAGCGAGAGTCTCACTGTTCGCAAGGGGCTTGAGCAGAGCGAGCTTGACCGGGTGATTTCCCCAGAATTGAGGTATGGATGGTCCAGCGCCCAGTTGAGAGAGACCTGCTGTGATGAGACTCTCCTGAATGCACCCTAGGTGATCGATCTCGATCACGTCGCCTTGGGTCTGGGTCAACAGGGCGCTGATCTCTGTGTTGACAGCCGCGCGTTCCTCTGAAACGTTGAACGTGCGCTGTGCCCTGCCCTGCTTGTGCTTGTTTGATTTGCGTTTCGCTTTCTCGCTTGCCTCCTTCTTCCTCTCGTTGTACTGCTTTAGCTCCTCTTCTGTAGCACCTTCGGGCCACTGTGGGAATATGAGGATAGGTCGGGCTTGGATTGCCTTCCAGGGAAGCTCTTCAATATCTGAGTCCTCGTCTGGGTTGGTCGGATTGGTCGGATTGGTCTCTGGGTCTGATCGCTGTTCGGTGTCGACTCGTATCTCAGGAACCGCCTCAGCTTGTGCTTCATGCTTTGTTTGGTGCCTTGTCTTGTCTTCCACGTCTCTCAGTCCATCGTCTGCGTCGAGGTCCATGTCATCATCGTCAACATCCGTTGGAGGAACGGCAGGAGTATTTGAGTCGGATTCAGTGTCGTGCTTTGCTTCGTGGGTCACTCCGTGTTGAGCTCCGTCATCGACGCGACCTTCGTCTTTGGATTTGGGTGGCTTGCTGATTTTACGGCCTTTAGCCATGAGTGAGGTTGCTGATAGATGTTGGTGGAAGGCGAATGAAATCTGGGGATGGGTTGCGGTGGTGGTTGGTCGAAAGAGTGTTATGGGAAGAAGGATAGGGGAGAGAGAGGAAAGGGAAAAAAAAGAGAAAAGACGATGACAGATTTGCTTGACCGCAGGACAGTTTGAGTCGGAGTGAATGGAGTGCTTGGTGAAGGAAGAGAGCCGTAAGTCTACTTGAAACAACCAAAGAAGTCCCTGTCACATGATCCCATCAACACATCCTTTGGATCCCCAGTGAATGTTTCGCTTCCCACACAACACCAAACAACTGCCATACGACCTCTTGTTGTGTCCCTAAAGTTCCATCCATGCCCGTGTAGGCTTCATGCCTCTGCCACGACAAACCAGACATCAAGATAGCTCAACACCCGGTTCTTGCTGGGTCTCCCTTGTCATCCACCTCATTACTTACGATAAGAGGCTGTGGATCTTCATCGGAGGGTACTAATGTGAATCTCTCAGACTGCAGCGCAGGCTGACAAGGGTGCAACAACTTGAGCCAGTACTGCGAAGACCTGATTCCATAGGCCCACGACCCTTGGAGGGAATAAACGATCGCGTCCACAACTTGTGAGATTGCCTTGTCCTGCCTGAACCGGCTCTTTACCACTATCGCAGCGTGAACTAGACGGTATGGTATCAGCTACTCTTCCTTTCCATGATACTTGAGTGTGACTGACCAACCGAATCATCTAGATGGTGGATGTAGTCCCAGCACCGATCGACGGCCTCCTGCAAACTCTCGCCCGTGCCCCGCATAAGCCACGCCACACAGTTCATGCTTTCGGTGTCTACTCGACAGTCGTTCACGAGTATATGCTTGGGCAGGGCGTACAGGTCATGAACGACGCCAATCTGAAGACAAGCCTCGTCCATGAGGAGTTGCACGGTCGGATCATCCCAGACGCTATCGGGGATGTGAAGACCTAGCGCAAACTCCATCCAGTGGAACAACATGAACATGCCCGTGCTATCAACGCGAGATCGCTTCCATTGCTCCAAGTCGTCTGAGCAGGCCCTGCTTGGGCCGTGTTTTCTTGCGTGCATGGCCGTGATTGCTCTGTCGCTGTTTAGTACCGCGGGGCTATAGCCAAGAGAAGGGCTCACCTTTCTAGGTAGTCAGCCGCACGGAGGAATTGTTCCCTCCTCGGGCTAAGACGGAACATTTCAGCGAAGATTCCCCGCATATATTGCACATATTGTGGTTGAGTATTCTTGTCACTAGCTAGCGGGCCTTCAGTAGCAAGTAGTCTCAAGTCACGCGGTAGGCTGTCAAGTCCTCGTCCCAAGCGCAATGCCTCTCCCTGGCTCAACCAAGGATATTCGAAGAGGTTCCCGAAGAGCAGCAAACAAGTCAGCCATTTGCAAAGTATGACCAGTCGGTCATGGCTGGTGGAATGTGGAACCATGAAGGCTACGAGCGCGGGCAAGCGCATCGCTCGGATGCGTGATGCTTTGCTCTCGTCTACGCTTGGGAGAACAGCGAGGACCTCGTCCATGATCTGGTCACACATCAACCTGGTGAAGGAAGGGTGAGGGCCTCGCAGATGGGTCGTGGATGGACAGTAAGCAGGCCATCGCAAACTTTGATCTTCCGCAGCCATAATGTCAGTATGCAGAAATTGCGACGATGTCGAAGCGGTTCACCAGATATCGAGACTGACTTTATAGAACAGAGCAACTAGGTGAAGCTCGCGGTCCAGACTCTTCAACGACTTTTTCCTACCCGAACGTCGCAACAAACATGCCAATGCAAGTCGCTTGTTTTATACAGTCTATCCTCGACCAGTGGTAGCATTGTATGGCCGCGTTCGTGCAACTGACAAGGCATGACAAGAGCACTGGCCAACATTTCCAAGATTGGAAAAAGCCTATCACATGGGATAGAGTTTCTGGCCGGCCCCTTGCCGATACACTATACATGGATGAGGCGGCCACCGAACCAGGCCCAGGGCCTCCCCCGAACCACTCCCCGACAGCTTAAATCCCGCAATGACATCTTCTTGCAGCAAAACCTGGCGATCTGGGAGTCATGACTCCGGTCATTCGGTGCGTGAGGTTCTGGCTGTTTTGTTGCACGGCTGCTTTCCTTGGAACGATCTTGGCAGTGGTTTCCTACACGATCTCTTACCCATTACAGGAACTTTGTTCTCCCTTTCGACAAGTTATGGTGAGCATCCGGGTCAGCGGCCTTGACTATAGTTGGCGACCGTCCAATCGGAGTCTCTCCCACTGGTATACTGGTATCGCAAGGAACTCTATCGTGAAGTCCACCCGACACGTCAACAAACATCCGGCATCATCTCAGCCCGTGTCATCTGCTCCAGTGCAATAATTCCAAGGTCACTGTCATCAGTCTTCGCGGCCCTTGAGGACCTTCAACAAACTTGACATTACTCATTACCAAGGGCCTAATTTTGCTCCACCAGCCGCTTTTCTTATACTATCGGTCTCATGCACCTCCGGATTCCTCTTTTATCGTGTGAGATCCTTCCTTGATGCCCTGTCTCAACTCACACCTCATTCTCTATGTTTTGCTAGAAACCCAGGACATCGGTCCTCACCACTGCCGATCGACAATTCCATAAATCGAGCGCACAACAGCACCCTCGTAATAATCCCTCCCTACTGACCTCCTGAAGCACTTTCTACCGATTCAAAACCATCCACGTTCTACAATGAAAACCCAACATCCTACGCGCAAGCGACCGGAGCACGGCGGCCCGGGCGCGACAATTAGCCGACGCTGATTTACCCGACCCTCGAGTCGGAGCATGTCCGGCGACACCCCGCATAAATATGACGACACATCCAGCACCCCTCCGACCGCAACAATTACCCCTACCTCACGCACGCGCAAAATGTCCATGACCGTGACAGACAGCAACCAACCCCGGGAGGGCTTTCCGCGCCCATTCCCGGGAACCCCCAACAACGTGCTCGAGCAGTTCCAGATGGCGGGGAAGGTGGTCGTTGTGACGGGCGCCGCCGATGGGATCGGGTATGCGGTGGCGGAAGCGATGGCCGAGGCGAGGGGACATGTTGCGTTGTGGTATAACTCGTGAGTTTGCCTTCTGAGGGTGTGGGTATGCTTCTCATCTGTGATAGCAATAACGCTGCGGTGGAAAAGGCAGAGGTCCTGGCGCGAGACCACGGGGTCAAGGCGGTCGCATACAAAGTCGATGGTCGGTTTCGTTGGATGTATCGAGAAGCAAGACTGACCGTTTATAGTGTCGGACCCGGAGAGAATCCAGGCCGCGTTGACGGATGTGATTCGTGACTTTGGGAAAATCGACGTCTTCGTCGCCAATGCGGGTATGACTTCGAGACCAAAAAAGAGGCAAACCGCTAACAATCTTCAGGAATGGCAATCTCCAAGCCTATTCTCGAGCAGACACTGGACGAGTACAGGAAGCAGATGTCCGTGAACGGTATGTCATGGCCTCCAAGGGCACTGACAGTCAGAACTGACTCTCGCAGTGGACGGAGTGGTCTACTGCTCCAAATTTGTCGGTGACATCTTCAAGCACCAAGGGTTCGGCAACCTGATCATCACCTCGAGTATGAGCGCGCATATTGTCAATGTGCCGGTGGACCAGCCGGTGTACAACGCGACCAAAGCGTTTGTCACGCATTTTGGCAAGTCGCTGGCCCGCGAGTGGCGGGACTTCGCGCGGGTCAACATCGTGTCGCCGGGCTTCTTCGACACGAAGATGGGCGCTGGGGAGGACTGCCTGCAGGAGGCGTACCGGATGGCGGTGCTGGGCCGACAGGGGAACGTGAAGGAGATCAAGGGGTTGTACCTGTATCTGGCGAGCGATGCGTCGACGTATATGACGGGCAGTGATTTGCTGATTGACGGGGGGTATGTTCTGCCTTAGCCGGCTGTCTGGACTAGCCATGCTACTTTAAGCCTTGAAGTTCTTGATCATTCAGGTTGCCATCATGGGGAGGTGCATCTAGACGCAATGCATAGTGCGCGCTGATAAGCATTTGATAAAAGTCGGCTTGTGGATGGTCTGGATCAAACTGTAAACGACTATCGACGAATGCGGGGTGATGGTGAAAGGTGAAAAGCTTAGCTATTTTAGCGTGTGCACAGACAGCAGACCGATCCTAGCATCAGAGAGAATCAATGAGGTCAAATGCGCCTTCGGCGAGTTTACCCTTCCTTCGGTGACATCCGGCGAGTTTGGGGTTCAATCGGGATTAGAACACACCTGTTCACAAGAAAGAGGAGTACGCATCCACAGACTAAAACAGCCCAGCAGCCCCAGCTAATGTTTACTCGCGCAGGGACTTTTGTCATACTTCTGCTGCTGCAGCTTAGCGCCGAGCGGAGTTCGGCATTGCACCCCCCGATCAGACATCTCATCTTCCCCTCCCCCTCAAATAATCCAACACCACTCCATCCACCATCAAACTCCCACCCACCTCCGAAGATGTCTGCCTCCACCATGCGCGCATGGGTCTACACCCAGTCAGGCCTACCCTCACAGACCCTGAGACCAACGACCACCTTCCCCGCACCAACGCCCTCCTCCCTCGGTCCCACCGACCTCCTCATCGAAGTCGACTACGTCTCGCTGAACGCGATCTGCACGACGATGATGCGCGCCCTCCCCCCACAGCCCTTCTCCCTCGGCCTCCCCTTCCGACGCCGCATCGCCGTCCCCGAATTCGAGTTCAGCGGACGCATCCTCGCCACAGGGTCGCAGGTGCCCGCCACCCGACCCGAACTGACCCCCACCGCCCGAGTCGCAGGCTGCGTCTCCGAGCAAAACGTCTTTGGAACAGGGAAAGGCGCGCTCGCCGAGCGGTTGATCGCGCCAGCTAGCCAGGTCATCGCGCTGACCAGTTGCCCCTTGCCCCTTCAGCCCTCACCCTCCGCTCAGTCACCATCCCAACCCGAAACCCCACCTGCACCTGCACCGCAACCAGAACCGCTATCACCATTAGAAGCATCCGGCCTAACAGCGTGCGGCTGCACCGCCATGCAAACCCTATCCCTCACCGGACTAATAGCAGGGGACAAACTGCTCGTGAACGGGGGCAGCACGAGCGTAGGGATGCTCACGATCCAGATCGCACGGCACATTCTCGGCCCGACCGGCACGATCGTCGCGACGTGCTCGTCGCGCAACGCGGCACTGGTCGGCTCGCTCGGCGTCGACGAGGTCATCGACTACGTCGCGCACGACCCGCTGCACGAGCATCTCCGCGCCCACCACTCCTCCTCCTCTTCCGCGGCCGCAAAAACCCGCCCCTTCGACGCGATCATCGACTGCGTCGGCGACGCCACGCTCTACCGCCACTGCGCGGCGTACCTGGCCGAAGGCAAACCCTTCATCAATCTGGGACAGATGAACGCCGCGCCCGGGTTCTGGGGCCAGCTCGCGTGGGCGTGGGAGCAGGTGGCGTTGCGGTTTTGGCCGGTCGTGCTCGGGGGCGTGCCCCGGGGGTATCGGTTCTATAGTGGGCGGCCGCGGGCGGAGGATATGGGGCGGGTGCTGCGGTTGGTGGAGCGGGGGGTGGTGCGGGTGGTGGTGGATTCGGTGTGGGGTTGGGGGGAGGTGCCCCAGGTATGTTTATGTTTTCTTGCTTGGGGGGGATGGGGAAGATGTACTGACGTTGAGGTAGGCGTATGAGAGGATGGAGAGTAAGCGGGCCAGGGGGAAGGTTGTTGTGAGGGTGCGGGGTGAGGATGCGTGATACTCGCTAGTGGTTTCCTGAAAGGTTTTGGATGTTAGTCTGGATGCCATTCCAGAGATGCGGTGGATTGAGTGATGGCGGATCTGTGGGTGGAGGAGGGATGTTTTCAACTACACAGCCAGTTGAACCCGACTCTTATGCAATCTTGGGTACACATTCTCGGAGAAAACAGGACAAACACTTATATGTGTCATATTGCTGCACCCATGCCGCTGTATTCCGCATAGAGCTGTAGCTTACAGTAGTGAGAGTGTTACAAAGAATAGCATCATAACAATTCACCATCACCCCTGTTCGTTGACACGAACCAAAATATGATACATACTATCCGCGAGGGGGGGAACCCCCACACCCCTTGTCAAGAAGTTGCAAAATACCGAGCAGATCCAAACACAAGCGAATAAAAGTAGACAGGGTGAGATACAGGAGGGTTTCCCAGACCCCTGATATTTCACATGATCACAATCCATACAAATACACATTCGACACCGCTTCGGAAAGATAATGCCAATGCACACAACCCTAGATAGAGTAAGCACCACCTCCCCCGGAATCAGCGTCTACCCAATCCTGTCAGCGGGACTGCTCATCGGAATAAGATACCTACTCGGTGGTCTGCTGTTAGCCCAGCTTTGCCGACCCAGTTGGCCACCTGCAACTTGGAAGGTGAGTGGAGGGTCCGGTGTGGTGGAGTTTTAGCCATCCCGGGAGCAATGCCGCCCGAGCCCTAGATTGATAGGGCGAGTAGCTTCCGACTCCAGCTGGAAGCATTGCTGGATGTCAGATCGATCCAAATACCTCAGTACCATCCATCATTTCCTTCTATGCATGTGTTCCACACGATTGTAGACCTGTTGCGTGTACGCAATCGACACGACTATCCCAGATCGACGCCCGGCAATTGCCAGTCTCCCCAACAATCCACGGATAAGCATCAGAGATGAGAGCGCATCTCGCCCACTGAACTAGCCTGTCGAAATCATACATAGAGCAAATCAAGACACACGACTATACACCACCACCCCAACCAAGCCAGCCACCCCAACACCACAACTCACCACCCCCGCAACACAGCCGCCACTCTCGGAAACAACCGTAGCGCATTCCCCGCATGGATCTCCACCATCTCAGAAGCTTTAAACCCGCCATTCGCCTGAATCTTCGGCAACGTCGCCGCGATCTGATCACTCGGGACGTACGGATCTGCAAGCACAAGCAATCAGCACGACCGTTCCCACCACACAAACACACACACACACACACACGAGAACAAAAAAAGGAAAGGGGCGGGGCGCATACAATCCGTCCCGGTCAGGATCCTCCCCGTCCCCAGAAAACTCTTCAGCGCCGCCAGCTGCACGGCGGACGTCGCCGACGCCGTCTCGAAGTAATACCCGGCCAGCTGGGCGAGCGAGTCGGCCACGCTCCGCCCGCCCATGAACTCCATCGAGGCGAGGCCGGCGATCCGCGGGGCGAGGTAGGGCATTGCGCCGCCGCCGTGCGCGAAGATCAGGGTCGCTCGCGGGAAGCGCGCGCGCTGGCCGGTCAGCAGCAGGTTTTCCATGGCGCGCACCGTGTCGAACGGGTATTCGGTGAGCGGGAGGGGGTAACCCAGCGCGACGGCGGGGCAGGACGGCGCGGCGGGGTGCACGAACGCGGTGGCGTTGCGGGCGCTGAGGGCGGCGAAGATCGGGTCGAGACGGCGGTCGCCGAGATACATGGTGCCGTTGAAGTTGGTGTAGAGGCCGATGCCGGGGAAGTTGAGGGTGTCGAGGCAGAACTTGGCTGGTCAGTTGGGGGTGGTGAAAAAGGCGGGAGGGGAGGAGGTGTGGAGGGTGTCCTGTACCTCGAGCTCGGCGAGGGATTCGTTGATATGCGGCAACGGTAGGAGGCATAACGCCCCCAGTCGGGTGGGGTGCGTTTGCGTCCAGTTGTGCATTTGCAGGTTGATGCGTCGGGCGAGCTGGCTGGCGGCGGCGGCGTCATGGCGCAGGAAGGCAACGCCCGGGGCTGTGACGCTGACGGTCGAGAAGTTGATGCCTCGTGCGTCCATGGTCGAGAGGTGGGAGTCCAGGGTCCAGTCGGGGACGGGGAAGTCGTCTACATATAAGGTGCCATTCTTGAGGGGGTAGCCGGCGGAGATCAGGGCTTCCTTCCAGACGGGCGGGATGACGTGGGAGTGCACGTCGATGATATAATCGGCCCCGAGAGTGCTATGGCTGTGGGCGTGGGCGTGGATGAGGGTTGTGGTGGCGAGGCCCAGCACGATGGCTCGGAGGGAAGGCATGTTGAGTCGAGTCGACTTGAGAACGGAACAGATGTGAAGAAAGGATTTTTTTCGACGAGACAACTGGGGGATCGCTTCATATAGCGACGCGTATGCGATAACTAGTCTCTCGCTAGCTAGGTAGTATTGTTCCGGTAGAAACCGGTGATGCGCCGGAGCCCTACGGAGGATAAGTTAGTATGGTACTATACTTCCCACAAGCTAAAATGACCGGGGAGCATCACTAACACCCTCCGTTGCATTGCCGGCTTAACTAGCTTGGACTAGTTTCAGGGCTACGGACTAGTTAGTGTGCGATTAGAGCTATCTGGTACGGAGGTGTGTCCTATAAGTTATTGAACCGCACTAATCTTCTTAGCTGAAATTTATGTATTGACTTGTTAATATAAATTATCACAAGTTGTACTGCCTAGAAATAGCTTTATAATACTACTACTTAAATAAGTAAAGATTTTTCAATATATCCCAGGCTAGACTGAATCTAGTAGTAGTTACTTATTTAATCTTACAGATTATATCTTTTGAAGGAACTTTTATTATATTACTTATCTGGCTTTATAAGTTACTACTTTAGGCCATACTTATATGATATAAGACATTATTACACCCGGTTTACATCGAGATAATTAGCGCAGTTCAATAAATTTTGGGACACACCTCCGTAGACTAGCTGCATAATCAGCTCATGCCACGCCCAGACATGGATGAGATCCTGTCAGCACTTACCTGCGATCCGGTTGACACCGATGGAGGCCAAGGAATTGGCAATATCCAACCCTGGTCGTTCTTTGTTCGATCGCACACAACCTATTCCCCTATTAAAGTGCGGTGGTGATATAACAGGATCCCTTTTTCCAACCTACTAACCCGCAGAGACGATGAACATCCACACTCCCAGAAGATTTGCACCTATCGCCGTCTCCATGACTGAACGACCCAACGAGGTAACTCCATGGCTCCGACCAAGCTTTCATTAGTGACCCCATATTAACAGAAGGTCAGGACGCCAACCGCGGACCCTCCCTGGTTATCATCAACGCCACCTTCACCGCCATCGCCACGCTCATCGTCATCCTCCGCATCATCGCCCGTGCTTTCATCCTCAAGAAACCCGGCTTGGACGATGCAATGATCGCCGCTGCGACCATTCTCGCCATTCTGAACGTGGTCGTCTCAGGACTAGGTACAGTACCAGACCTCTCTTCCCCTTCAACATGACCCCAGCATCAGCTCACGACCCAGGCGTCACCCACGGCACCGGAAAACACACCTGGGCCCTCAACCCCAGCGACGCCGTGCCCGCAGCCAAAGTACGCCCCCGACAGGCCCCCGCAGCCTCTTCCCCAAGCAACCGATCATCAGACTAAACCCACAGCTCCGCTTCATGACGCACATAATCTACGTCCTGGCCAGCGGAAGCATCAAGATCTCCATCTCCCTACTCTACCTACGCCTCTTCCCGACGCTGCGCGGCCCCACCCTCGCCACCATTGGCTCAATCACCGCCATGACCACCGCGATCTTCCTCGCCACGATCTTCCAATGCTCCCCACTCGACGCCGTGTACAACACCCGGAAGTACGCGCACGCCGCGTGCCTCGGCGCCGTGGCCTTCTGGTCCGCGACGGCGGCGCTGTACCTGCTCACCGACGTGTGGGTGCTCGTGCTCCCGGTTCCAACGATTCTAGGTATTCCTTGCCCCGGCCACTGCTCTTACCTGCCAGGTCGGTTCTGACTCGGTCATCAGGTCTCCAGGCCAGTCGCAGGAAGAGACTTGTCCTGACGGCGCTGCTTTCGCTCGGAGCATTGTGCGTGTCCCTCTCACCTTGTCTTACCTTACCTTACCTTACCTTACCATGACATGACGCTAAGAAGGGCAGTGCATGTATCGCCAGCATCGCGCGGATGGTCTACATCGTCCGGCTGTACCAGGGCGTCGACCAGAGCTGGCACAGCGTGGACGTCTCGATCTGGTCCGGGGTGGAGCTGGCGCTCGGGATCGTGGCGGCGAGTGTTCCGAGTCTGAGGCCGGTGCTGGACCAGCTGGCGCCGGGGCTGTTGTCGTCGGTGGGGCGGAGTCATCACTATGAGTCCGGGGGAGCGGATCAGAGGAGGATGGCTGGGCCGTTCCACGAGGATATCTCGCTGGTCCGGTTGACGGGGAAGGGAGGGGATGGGGATTATGGTTCGAGTGCTAGTATTCTGCGGGGGTCGTCGGGGGGGCAGTGTCTCTCGCAGGAGCGTAGATAGGTCTTTCTCGAGCTAGATTTTTTGAGGTTTGAAGGTCTTGGGAGCTTGGACGGCAATGGTAGGTGTGCTCAGCTGGGAGCGGACACAGTCAGAGCCGGAGATGTCTGCACCTCCGGATTCATTCGTGTGGTCGATGAAATATGGATGCATCATCGAATAGTCGGTCAGAGAGAATGGAGCGTCTGGAACAGAATAGGCGAATGAGGGGTAGACGGCGAGGGAATAAGTGTCTGGTTGGACGACGCCATGCAGCTTATCATCCCTTGCAGGGATCCCGGGAGAGTTTGAGCGACCCCGTCATGCAGGGAATCGTGCTCCTCGTGCTGTTGGGTCAGTCGCGACAGACCATCGCTCTTTGCTTGTTGATGACAGACGGTCACGGAAGCAGTACTGGCCATTATTCCGCCTGAGATGCTTCTGCCCGTCATCCATGGTGGTGTTAATCAGTTGAACTGGGGCGATCGACAATGGACGGGATTAGGGCTTTCCCGGTCAGCCACCCGCTCCCGAGGGTTCCCTCCCCACCGTGCAAGATTCCTCATCGAGACTCACAGGCAGACCATCGCCTCACTGACCCATCAAACCCACCCTTGGTGGGCTCCCGGGTGATCCTTACACCCAGAATGGTCTTGTCTCAGCTGTATCACGATCCATCCATCATTGACAGATCGCCGCGCCAAGGGGTCGAGATCGGGTGCACGCAGTGGCATCCCCTAAAGGTGGCAGGATCATATACCATGTACAAGACGTGAAAACATACTAAGGTAGTCTGCCTACTGCCTCACCTGTCCTTCAGCACTGATCCCCTCTAAGGCGACAGCGCTGAGACCGGCAAGTCGGCTGGCTGGCGGTAGGCTGAAAATCGGCGCTCGGTCGGCGATAGATTTGGAGAGGTGCAGGTGGAGCCTTGCCTCGGCAGGCTAAGACATGCTTCATTCTTAGGGCGAGGTCACGTTACTGGAGTGAGTGACCTCAAGCAACCAAGACCTTTCCACGGGAGATACACCCACCTTGCCTTAAATCCGAACGAGACCTCCGGCTGAATCTGCCGTTCGAGCAAGACCAAATTTTTCTCCATGTGTACGAGTAAGAGTACAGTACCTGAGTCCGTCGATGAGTCAGCCCCAAATGCCGAGTGGAGACAGAGTGGTGGGCCGCTGAGTCAGCCGGGTAAACTCCGCTCCGCGATCGGCCCCCGCCCCGCCGCATCAACCAAGTGAGGGCACCAGCAACGCTACGCCATTAAGAATGCGACCAAGACACCTAGCAAGTTAGTAACTAACCCTGAATTCCCCGCCCCCGGAATTTGATAGTGCGTTTCAAGGCAGTCCAACTGCCAACATGACAGATGAAGTCACTTGGGCTCTTAGATCTCAAACCATCAACATCCGATGCCTCTGTCCCCCGTCCAAATCCCCAATTCCAGCCACGCAGCATCGCCAACCGTGATTGGCTCCCAGAGACAAAGCCACTGTGGACGAAAGTCAGCAGAAAACTTCTTCCCTCTCGGAACCAAACACCACTTTTCCCTCCCGAGACCAAAAACCAGTCGCGCGACAGAGTTCACCGACCCATGAGTCAATCCAGGGCGGAGAGGCACGAACGACAGCGGACTGGCTATCCACCAGCAGAAAATTCGACGAACCAGGCAAACCAGCTCAGGCGCCAAAAGTTCGGTGGATGTGCCTGGCTAGGATCCAGGATCCAGCCCTCCCAGCCACCGCTAATGCAGGTGCTAATGCAAGGAACAAGGAACAGGGTTTTGCAGTGCCTGCCAAGCGTCGCGTCTCGCACGACGCATCTCCCTACGTAGCCCGGTAAATCGGCCTATCTTATCAGTCCAGTCCGGTGTGGCGGGTTGCGGGTTTTTTTGCAGCCCTCCTTGCAGGACAGACCGTGGATGTGGATGGGGGATGTGATCCGTCACTGTGATCTGTGGTCGGGGATTTGGAGTCTGCATACGTAGAATTTTCTCTGCAGTGGAGACACGGCGATGTGATTGATTTTTCCTTTCTGTGTCTCAATGGATAGATAAAAGGGAGGTGCCCGAGAAATACCATGCATTTTCTCACGCTCTTCCTCTTGCTCCCCCCTCCCCCCCTTTGACTCTCCACTACACACTACACACTACACACCCCAAAATGCACATCCCAAGACTAGCCCTGACCCTGGCCCTCGCCCTCGCCAGCGGCACCACCGCGACAAACCACACGGCCATGACCCGGGCCGTGACGGCGCTCACCACCCTGCAAAGCTACTACAACCCGACGACGGGAATTTGGAACACGTGCGGCTGGTGGAACGGGGCCAACTGCCTGACCACCCTCGCCAACCTCGCCCTCAAAAACAGTACCGTCAACGCCACCGCCACCGAGGTCATCGAAAACACCTTCCGGGTGGCCACGAACACGAACCCGTACCCGGCGCGCGGGATCGACGCCGACTACACGGCGGCGAACGGTACCGCGTACACGATCCCCGGCCAGCCGACGGGGGCGGCCAACGCCTCGCTGTGGCTGGACGGGAGCTACGACGACGACATGTGGTGGGGGATGGCGTGGGTGGCTGCGTACGACGTGACGGGGGAGCCGGATTATCTGGAGCTGGCGGAGGGGGTGTTCTACCATCTTGTACGTTCCCCTTTTTGCATCCCCATCTCACTACGGGGTGTCGTGTCGTGCCATTCTCCCTTTGATTGAAATGGGGCTGTGTTGAACACTCATGCTAATATGCGATGACGATAGAGCCGCGCCTGGCCCTCGCTCTGCGGCAACGGCGGCCTGGACTCGGACTACACGCACGTGTACGTGGGCGCCATCAGCAACGAGCTCTTCCTGGCGCTGGGCGCCTCGCTGGCCAACCGCGTCGCGACCAACAGCAGCCGGGCCTACTACCTCGACTGGGCGAAGCGGCAATGGGCGTGGTTCGAGGGCAGCGGGCTGATCAACGCGGACCACACGATCAACGACGGGCTAACGGGGGCGTGCACCAACAACGGGATGACGGTGTGGTCGTACAACCAGGGCGTCATCCTGGGGGGATTGGTGGAGCTGCACCATGCCACGGGCAGCCACGCCTCCAACTCCACGTACCTGACTGCCGCGGCCCGGATCGCGCAGGGGGCGATCGCGGCGCTGGCCGACGAGGACGACGTGATCCATGAATCGTGCGAGCCGGACAGCTGCGACTCGAACGAGACGCAGTTCAAGGGGATCTTTATTCGGAATCTCAAGGTGTTGCAGGGCGTCGCGCCGAATGAGACCTACGCCCGAGTCATCAATGCGTCGGCGGCGAGTCTGTGGGCGAATGATCGTACTGAGGCGACGGGGTTCGGGGTCGATTGGTCGGGCCCCGTCGATGCGGCGACGGTCAATGCCTCGACGCAGAGTTCGGCACTGGATGCGCTGGTCGCGGCGATTTGGTAGATGTCCCCCACCCCGCCCCTGGTGGGTTGGTTGGTGCATTTGGGTTGGTTGCATTTATAGATTAGAATAGACTTTGGATGTGAGATTGCGGAGTGCATTGTATATACTTGCATAAAAGCATGCGTTATTCGGCATTATACAAAGCAACAAGATGATTGGCTTGAGTTCCTGTAGATGTCTTCTGCATCTACATCCCCAGTAGCCTGATAAACGGCGTGATCGCGACCAGCGGCGCTGCCTGTGGGACCCGATAGCGAGGTAGCGGGGCCGCTTTGAACCCCATCGGAGTGGAAATTCTCAATTGGATACTGTCAGGCTGACGAGCATCTCTTCCAAGTGCAGTGTAGCTTGACACATAGGTACAGACATGAACTATGCAGTATGCCCTGTTGCCTCAGCCCTCTTGAGTGGGAACAACCAAAAGTGCGAGTACCGTGGCTGTCCAACCGAAACAGCGGCCCTATATCCTGACGCTTCTCGCTGGTAACCCCCTTTCCTTGGTCTTAGGCACTACTCGTTCGATTTTGGTCCTCGTCCTTCCGGAGATTCTGCCAGCCTGCCTGGAGGACGTCCCTACATCCAATGCTCATCCCGTACTGATGCGAAGATACACTCTCTATTTCTTAGCTAGAGGATTCAACATGGGCTCCACTTCTGTGGAAAGGAGCGGGACAAGGTCGAAGAACATAGTATACTGCATATATAAACTCAAATATAGGACCAATGTATTTACAGCACCAACCCCATGTTGCTGCCATTTTTCACGATCAGTGCAAGAAGAATCAATGGGCAATAAGTCTACACCCTCAGACAACCACTAGACATCCTCCGCATGCACGACATCTTCGCACTTCCCCTTCCCCTCCCGCCCAGCCTTCCCCCCCTCGACTCCACCGCCCACCCGTGGAACCGCCCCCGGCCCGTCGAAAATCACCGCGATCTCCTCCAGCGAATACCCCTTGGTCTCCGGGTACCAGAAATACGCCGTGACGCCGAACACCACCAGCACCGCGATGAACACAATATAGTAGCGCCACTCGATCGCATCCAGCGCAATGGGGTTGACGAAGGTATTGAAGAACATGGCCACGATGGTGGCGCACCACGTCACCGTCAGGCCGCGGGAGCGGAGGCGGTACGGCCAGATCTCGCAGGGGTAGGCGGTCAGAAAGGGGGTTCTTCGCCATCACCGGTTAGCACAGTGCAAGCTTGAAGGGGTTAGGTAGGAAGAAGGCAAACTTACAAGGCAATGCAGTAGCCCGCGAAGAACACAAACAAAAACGGAATGACGGCGGCGCCCGTCGCGGAGTCCCCGGTCGACTTGAACGAGCCCGACAGCGCAGTCACCAGCACATAGCTGACCAGCATGATGCCCGCCGAGGCCAGGAACAGCGGTCGGCGACCCAGTCGGTCGATCAGGTACGCGCCCAGCGCGGCGCAGCCCAGGTCCCACATCTGCAGACACGCCGAGATCAGCGTCTGGTCGCGCACGCGGGTCACGCCCACCGAGGTCAGAATCAACGACAGATAGTACGAGACCACGCCGTTGCCGGACCACTGCGCGAAGAACCCCAAGCTGACGGAGATCATCAGCCGCCACCGGTTTCCCGGCGTTTGCACCATCTCCGCGTAGCTGCCGCTGCTGTGGGCTTCCTGTTCCGCGCGGATGGTGGCTCGGATGGTTTCGAACTCGTACTTCACCAGCGGGGAGGAGTCGTCCCCTGCCGCATGGTACTGGGCCAGGATCTTGCGGGCCTCCTCGTCGCGACCCACGGACAACAGCCAGCGTGGGCTCTCGGGTGCCCAGAGGAACCCCGGCAGGCCGACCACGGGCACCAGGGCCTGCAGGACCGAGGGCAGCCGCCAGGACCACGAGGAGGGGTAGGTGCGCGAGGCGAAGACGACCCATGCGGCGACCGTGCCACCGACGTACCATCCGGACATGAACAACGAGTTGAGGATGCCACGGTGCGTCGGGTAGGCGATCTCATTGATCAGCAAGGGGACCGAGTTACCAAACATCGCCGAGGCGAAGCCCAGGAACAGCCGAGCCAGCATGAAAGCCACGGGGTTGGGGGCGGCCGTCTGCAACGCAGTGCCGAGAGCGAGAAAGACATACCCCACGTACACGCCGGGCTTGCGTCCGTACTTGTTGGCAATCCACGAGGCCGTCGGGTATCCGACACCACAGCCCAGCCAGTAGATGGCATTCAGCCACCCCAGCTTGGCACCGGTGGGATTGTTCATGAAGCTCTTCCACTGATCCAGAGCCTCAAGACCGTTCATGAGGGATCCGTCAAATCCGTTGGCAGAGGAGAACATAACCAGAGAGAGAATAATGAGGTTGAGGCGCAGGAGATGGCCTTGTCGATACCAGGGACGATCGCTAGCTGGCAGGACTGCAGCAAGCTCATCCCCTGCAGTAGGCTTTTCGCGGATGTCTTCTTTGCTCGAGCCCATCTTGACAAAGATTTTAGATGAAAAAGTGGTTGAAACCAAGAAATGCTAGACCAGCCACGAGGGAAAGCAGAGGTTTTATCCCGACTAAGCGTCCCTACTGTTCCGATCGGATGGTTCATTTCACGCCTTGCTCAGCCGGGGTAAGACTTTTTCGTATGGAAGCAGAGTATGATGCAAGCGAGGTAAAACCTGTTCCCATCGTGGGCAGACTCCGACCTTTTCCTTGTGGCTGAAAACGCGGAGAAATGATACGAGCAGCCAATGGAAGCCTAATCCGTGCGCTCGTCAACCCATACACTCGGCCATCGGCTTGTCACCCGGATATGCAGCAATACCCGGGGTAGAAACGGGAGGAGACGTGGAGAATTGTTGGGGAGGGTTTGGGGGGGTCGGGCCACGCGGGAAGAGCGGAGAAACGGAGAAAAGGAGAAACGGCGAAAAAGGCGAAACTGCGGACGATGGAGCCACTGGGTTGATGACACTGACAACCAATCATGACGGAATTTCGGTATACCGTCTGGTGTACTCCGGAGTACAATCAAAGCTTGGGATCCACTTCCATGCTCACTCTGCAAGTTACTCATCGGCGAAGGTGTTGGGGTCAATTGTCGTCGCTGGGGTTGGGTTCTCGTTAATTTCCGCGAACATATACATAATCGCTCGCATTCAGCGATGCAGGTAATTCAAAGCCTTTTCCCTTCTCCTTGAATCTTTCTCATTGCGTCCTGGACATACCATCAACATGCCGTTCGTTGAACCACCTCCCCCCGAGACGAACAGCGCCTTCGCCCAGATTGCAAATGCAGATCTGGAAGTACTGTTAAAACAGCTCACACTAGACGAAAAGGTCGCACTTCTGACGGGTAGGTCCAGCACCAGAAGGTCAATCGCATCGCTAACGCACAGCTCTCGCAGGCGACGACTTCTGGCACACGGTCGCCATTCCCCGCCTCGGAATCCCATCGATTCGACTGTCTGATGGCCCGAACGGCGTCCGCGGCACGCGCTTCTTCGGCAGCGTCCCGGCAGCCTGCCTACCGTGCGGAACCGCTCTAGGAGCCACATTCGATAGGGATCTAGCCGAGGAGGTGGGTGGTCTGCTGGCGGATGAGGCCAAAGCCAAAGGCGCCCACGTCATCCTTGGCCCAACCATCAACATCCAACGCGGGCCCTTGGGCGGGCGAGGGTTTGAGTCGTACTCCGAAGACCCTCTTCTCTCGGGCATAATGGCTGGCCATTACTGCAAGGGACTGCAGCAGAAGAACATCAGTGCCACCCTCAAGCACTTTGTATGTAACGACCAGGAGCACGAGCGCATGGCCGTCAACTCGATTGTCACAGACCGGGCCATGCGGGAGATTTATCTCCTCCCTTTCATGCTTGCAATCGGGGTGGAGAAACCAGACGCGATCATGACGGCCTACAACAAAGTCAACGGTATCCACGCCTCCGAGAGTCCAAACCTCCTGCAAGACATTTTGCGGGGCGAATGGGGCTGGGACGGGCTGCTGATGAGTGACTGGTAAGCCCACTTCCTCGTACCATGCGAACCATAACTAAAAGCAGACAGGTTCGGTACCTACAGCACATCCGAGGCCGTCCAGGCGGGCCTGGATCTGGAAATGCCGGGTCCCTCCAGATGGCGTGGCAGTGCTCTTACCCACGCAATCACCGCCAACAAAGTTTCCACGGCCACGCTAGATGCTCGCGTGCGAGCTGTTTTGACGCTTATACAGAAAGCCAGCAGATCCGGGATCCCTGAGCATGCACCAGAACAACAGCTCAACCGCGAGGAAGATAGACAGCTTCTGAGAAAGATCGCGGCAGAGGCAATTGTCTTACTCAAGAACGAGAACAGCATCCTTCCGTTGAACAAACACAAGAAGATCGCTGTGATCGGTCCCAATTCGAAGATTGCGACCTATTGCGGCGGTGGTAGTGCTGCGCTGAACCCATATGAGGCCATTTCACCGTTTGAGGGCATCACACATGTAGCTCAAGCTGACGTCGAGTTTGCACAAGGCGTGTACGGTCATCATATGCTGCCCTTGCTCGGCAAGCGGCTACAGACCAGCGATGGCCAAATGGGCTTCACCCTAAGGATCTTCAACGACCCACCAACCGTTCTCACCAGGCAGCCACTAGAAGTCAGACACGAGACGGACGCCCAGGTCTTCTTTCTGGACTACAACCATCCCGAACTGCAATCAGTGTGGTATGCTGAAGCCGAAGGCGACTTCATCCCTGAAGAGTCTGGACTGTATGACTTCGGTCTCTGCGTCCGTGGCACCGGAAAGCTCTACGTGGACGGAAATCTGCTGGTGAACAACGCCGACGTACAGCGACCGGGGCCCAGCTTCCTCGGAAGCGGCACAATGGAGGAAACTGGCACGCTAGACCTTGTAGCCGGCAGATCCTACAGGGTTCAGGTGCAATGGGGATGCGCCAAGACTGCAAAATTCAAGATTCCCGGCGTGGTAGACTTTGGACATGGCGGGTTTCGATTCGGTGCATGCAAGCAGCTGTCCCCTCAGGAAGGAATTGAGCAGGCGGTGGAGCTAGCTGCCAGTGTAGACCAGGTGATCCTCGTGGCCGGGCTGAGCGCTGAGTGGGAATCAGAGGGCGAGGATCGAACCAGCATGAGCTTACCACCGCACACCGACGAACTGATCTCACGGGTACTCGAGGCGAATCCCGACACAGTCATTGTCGTGCAAAGCGGAACACCAGTTGAGATGCCATGGATTGACAAAGCCAAAGCTGTTGTGCATGCATGGTATGGGGGTAACGAGACGGGCAATGGTCTGGCCGATGTCATTTTCGGTGACGTGAACCCGGTAAGCTCACGCATCTCATTGAATTTCATTTTGGGGACCGCGACTAACAAGATCACCACACAGTCCGGTAAACTTCCTTTGACCTTCCCCCGCCGTCTGAAAGACAACCCCACATACTTCAACTTCCGCTCCGAAGGCGGCCGAGTCCTTTATGGAGAGGACGTGTACGTCGGATACAGATTCTATGACGAAGCGGAGATCGAGCCGTTGTTTCCTTTCGGACATGGTCTTTCTTACACCACGTTCGTACTGTCAGACCTGTGCCTGGAGCAGAATGCAGATAACAACGTTCATGTACGCTGCAAGGTGCGCAACACCGGCACAAAGGCTGGCGCAGAAGTGATCCAGGTGTACGTGGCTCCAGTACAAGCTCCACTCAAGCGTCCTCAGAAGGAACTCAAGGGATTCCGGAAGATCCGTTTGGAACCTGATGCAGAGGAGACAGTCACAATCCCGCTTGATCTGGTACGCGCAACCAGCTTCTGGGACGAGAAGGCCAGCGTTTGGTGTAGTCACAGTGGTACATATCAGATTCTGGTTGGCACCAGTAGCCGTGGACATTTCCTGGAGGCTTCCGTGGACGTGGAAGAGACGACATTCTGGTCTGGAGTCTGAGAGGATCTAGTGCAACTAAAACAAATATCAATTCATGTTGGGCGAATACGATCTGTATCGACCCAGGCCTGTAAATTCATCGTATTCACACTTTCACTGGTGTCAAGCCGAGACAGTATCTCGGTAGCGAGACGGATGTACTCTGCCGCTCTTTCTGCTTCAGGCTCGCCGGCCTGGAACGGGCAATTCAACATGACGGAGGCGATATCCCGCACTTTGTAGGCTAGATGAAGACCGTTGATTTCCAGGTTGAGTTCCGGAACATTGTAGAGCAGAAAGAAAAGCTGACGACAAAGCTCCTCCCTTGTCCGCCAGAGCATTCTTGTGTCTGCAAGGGATGTGTTCAAGCCCGGGCTATCGGCTGCTGACAGACCTTGCGCCGCCTGCGAAGCCTCTAATTGGTCAAGGAGCAGGCTCTGCAGCCAGAGATGAGTAATGTGGATGTTGACACGCATGGACTCAAACGACGACCGTAGCAGAGCAGAGAATTCATCCGAAGCCAGGTCCTGGAGGGAGTTGCCCGATACTTCCCAGAGCCGCAGCGATGGTGGCACATCGTGCAGCAAATTCTGCATACACTGTAGCCGGTCCCGCAGGTATGCCAACCGGACATCAGTGTCTTGGGCTCGAACACAAGCGCAAGGTTCGGCTAGGCCGTTCTTCGGATGAGGGCTGCGGATGGCAGCCCAGAAGACGCGTGAGTGAATATTGAATCCGGTGGTCAGACATGATGTCGGGACAGGCGGCATCAGCACCTCGTGCTCGAAGATAAACTCGTCGTCAACCTCGAGGGGCATCAGATCGTCGGGGTTGATTAGTTGGAGCTGAACAGGATCTAGATACGAGAGCCGCTCGCCGAGCATATTCTGCAATTGCGAATGGCTAGTGAAAGCAGATAACGTTAGACAGTGTACAATTTAGCGGCAATGTGGAAGTCGAACTTACACAAACCCATAAAACACCAACCAGAAGCCCTTCTTCCGCAATTGCGTCTCAATGCAATTGAGCCCGTCATAAGCCGAGATAGAATGGAGATTCAGAAGACGAGCGAACTGCATCGACTCCACATCCAGCATCCGGGCGCGATTATGGTCTCCCAGCTGCAGAAAGGCAGCGAAGAGCAGGAAGGAGGCGGCAAACTTCTGGAAATTGATCTCGTCAAAATAGTAGGACGTCCTCAAGCCCAGGTTCTTCTCGTAGCAGAAGCGAACCATCTCGCGGCGCGTGGCAAAGCGCAAGGGAGGGTCGTGCGATCGGTACGACCGGAACTTGCTGGGCATCGTCGCGACAACCACTGCGGCAATGGCGACGGTCAAGGCAAGGAACCCAGTGTCTTCCTCGTGTCGGCCTCGGCGCAGGCATTCTTGGAAAGAGGGGCGGTGAACGATGGGAACGAGGGGGTAGACGTGGTCCAGATAATCTTGCATGATGCGGTGGAAGAGAGTTTCCTCGCACAGATCGTCCGCGGCGCAGATGCCTGCCTTGCGATGGCTGTCATTCGCTGGCGGGGGCTGTTGTACCACGGCCTGGACCACACTGATTTGGGACCTGCTGAGTGTTACCCCGAGATCTGCCATTCATTGGAAGAGACCGAACATACCGTTTTTTCGGGCCTCTGGTTTTACAGGGGGCGAGAAAGGTGCAAGGCCGATTCAATCGCTCGCAGCGCGCGCATCGTGAATTCGGTGCTCCAGATGGAGAGTCTGGGAGCTGACATTTGACCTTGCGCTTCCGGCAGAGATCGCAAGCTTGTGTGGAAATGTCAATGCGCTGAGAATGGGGCCGGAGAGGGGGCATCGTGATGCATTTTGTGTAGACGATGGACTGGTTCAAGCGAAGAAGCTGGGGAACACAAAAGTACTGAAGATCCCGAGGGAAGACCGAGCCGAGACGAAGGTC
Source organism: Aspergillus brunneoviolaceus CBS 621.78 (assembly GCF_003184695.1). Lineage (NCBI taxonomy): Eukaryota > Fungi > Ascomycota > Eurotiomycetes > Eurotiales > Aspergillaceae > Aspergillus > Aspergillus brunneoviolaceus. The sequence goes on along the minus strand of NW_020290767.1, from coordinate 255,685 downwards.
GGTACGGCGACAGCCTCCTTATCGCGACCGATAAGAGTCACGTGTGTGTGTCTGATGTGGGGGACGTTTCTGCCACCGCCTAAACCTACCACTTTCCGGCCTGCTTTTGTGGACACTGTTTGTGGTCAAAATCCAATTTTCCCTCGCGAGGTTGCGAGCGTTCTGGCGGGGAAGCGGTGAGCATAGCGGTGTGGAGTGCAGGCCAAACCTACCACTTTCCAGCTCCAGTTTTTGGGGACTGTTTGTGGTCAAATCCCGAATTTCCCTCGCGAGGTCGCGAGCGTTCTGCTGGCTAAAGCGGTGAATCCGGCGGTGTAGCCAGATCTAAGCTGGGCCGCTAGTGCATCTGTAGCAGTATGCCTCAGGCTGCAGTTCCCTAGGGTACCATGTCACACCCGCGACTCTAAGACATGCCTGATGCGCCGTACAGTGCCAATTGCCCACCACCTATACACTCACATACCAAACGTATAGATCTAGTATCCCAATCTGTATCTGTACAGCCAGTGCTTCCAGCTGCTCTAGGCATAAACTCAGACCCCGAAACCACTGTCCAGCGTCATAATTCCCGCACACCTTCACCATCGGACCCATACAATCGGATACCCCGGAAGCCCCGGAAATGTCACCTCAGCATCGCATGCCTCTCTTATCGTCAAGCTATCGACACAGCCACGTTCCTTCTACAAGGCATGGATCGACACGGCATTGGGCTGTTCCAGAGCCATTGTTCCCCTCCGACGCCGGACTCGCGCAATGTCGATCACGACATTTCCCCGGACCGCGTTACGTACAGAAAACTCCACATGGCTCGCTTCCCCGCAACCCCAGTTGTCAAAGTCATACGACGGAGCGGCCATGACGCGCCGACTTTCCCCAGATCCCATCCCCGATGTAACCTTACGTCGTTGTCCAGGCCGAGGGCCGAGGGCGAGTCGCAGTATGTCCGAACCTGGGGTTGTCGACGTAACTATAGCATCTGGAGAGGTCTAGACTACGCACTTCGGAAATTGCAAACAGAACACATGTCATTCAAATCAAGTCTCCTAACGCCTTTATGCCATGGAATAGTGATATCATGATGCGACCGCGGTCATGCAAACAACGCTCGCTAGATGAAAGCCCTTCGGATAGCAGAATTCCAGCTGCTAAGACTCAAGACATGATGCATCGCGGGTAGTAAAACATTAAACTATAAGTGGGAGAATGCGATCAACGAGATCCGTCGTCATTGGTATGCATCGCATCGTCAACGAGAAGGTCGTGTCGTGTCGTAAGAAAGAGAACACCAGGTCGCATGTTTAGCTGTCGGTGTTGGCGCAAGTGAAGCTGTTGCTGTTCGCGTCGTCGTGGATGGCGGTGCCCGAGGCGTAGAGACCCAGGACACACAGGATCAGACCGAACAGAGCAATGCCAATGTTGAGCACGGTGAGGGCAATCTTCTTGGGGCTGGAGAGCCACTGGCCCCAGTTGAGGTGGAGCCAGTAGACACCGCTGAGACCGTAACTGAACCAACTAGCGAAGAGGGCGCTCTGCAAATCGATTAGTGTTGTACTGGACGATGCTTACGCGAGGAACTTACAATCAAACCGTTCAGGTCACTGAAGACGGGAATAGCCTCGGCAATGATCCAGGCAACGACCCAGCAGGAAAGGCCAAGGCCGATCCAGATGGAAACCGAGCGCCAGCCGCGGCTGTGAATGAGATCGGACTTGTGGCAGGTGCGGAAGTAGATGTACTTCAGACCGATGTGACCGTTGACAACACCAGCACCAACAATCTAACCAGGAATTAGTTCATGTCCGTCTAGGTAGAGAACAGGCGACTTACAGTAGGAATGGCAATGCCATAGGCGATCTTCTTCAAGAGGGGACCGGCGGAGCTCAAGGCGGGAGACTGGACGTCCTTGCCGACGTAGTAGTAGACCACAATGGCCGCGGTGGTGTACAAGCAGATCTCAAAGCCCTGGAGCATGAACAGCGACTTCTTGAAGTCCTTGGGCTTCTCCATCTCAGCAATCAAGCCGAAGAAGGCGACGTGGGCACAGTAGGCGAAGACGATGTTCGAGACGGCGCTGAAGGCCTTGTAAAGAGAAGTGTCGACAGTGGCTTCGATGATACGACCGGGGTGGTCCTGGACGCCGACTCCAATCATGGTGATCATGACGGCGCTGAAGATACTCAGGAAAGCTGGGCCACCAGTCAGCGAGGGATCCAGAGCGGAACGATCAGGAAAACTCACAGAAGAAAGAGATCCAAGTCATGCCCTTCATGGTGCGGGGAACCGACAGAGCCATGGAGATGACCATACCGATCACGCTGAAAACAATCGAGCAGGTACCGTGGTCGGTGATGGTGTTCATCATGACACGGAAGGTCAAAAGATGGCTGCCCATGACGAAGATGCAGAAGAGGAACTGGCCCAGGCCGAACAGCTCACGGCCGAAGGGGCCCAGCAGGATTTCGCCGGCATCAGCCAGGTTCTGGATGTGGGGGTAGCGCTCGCGGAAGAGACCGATGTTGTAGCCGGTGTACGTGGCGAGGATACCAAGACCGACAATAAGAATAATAGCACTAGATGAGCAATCGGTCAGTGAACGCCCCGTGCGATCGACCTTCGACCAACTTACGGGACGAGACCCAGAGCAGCCACGGCTGCGGGCAGAGAGAGCACACCCAGGGAGACAGACTCGCAAATCATGACTAGAAAAGTGGTTAGTGGGAGCAAGTCAGTCTCATTGATAGGAGCTCTTACGCAAGCCGCATTGCCTATAGATGACGTTAGCATGAATGAAGCGCACGGGGTGGGCTGCAGTTGAGACGTACCACCACTTCAAGGTCTTGTACTTGATTTCGGCCAACTCCTCGTTACCAAAGGCATCAGCCTCCTCGAAGCCAGGCTTGTAGCTGGTTTCAAGGTCGACGGAAGCATCCTTCTTCTCGTCGATGCGGTCGGTAGCGTAGGGCGGAGGGGAACCGTGGACAGTGTCCATTGTGTTGGTGAATATGGGGGTGTGTGGGTTGGTGTGTGAGAGTATTGAAGGATAGAGAAGCAGCGACGGAACGGGTAAAGGGTGACTAAGGTCGGGAGGAAGTGTCCGGGATGCTGCAGACAATGGTGGATGGATGAATAGAGACAGAAATGGAGGAAACCAGCAGGGGAAGGAGAGGGTTATAAAGAAGATTCCGGAAAAACACAGCTGGGGCCAGATGAAGTTCGGAAGAGGAGGGAATGGTTTGACATGCCGAAGACCTGGGGAAAGAAGATGGGGAATTGGCAAGTATGGAACTCGAGCCAGGCACACAGTGGGCACACGGTGGACACACAGTGGGCACACAGTGGACACACACACGAGCAATCGGCCCGGCGCCGAGACAAGCAATCGCCGCAACTGCAGCAGATCTGGAGGAAAATTTGTGAACGGAATTGGTCACCAAGCCGATCATCGGCCAGTGCGGACCAATGAGACGCATTACCGCCTCGGGGGCGGAGGCGGGTTCCATGGGAGAGAGTTCGGGCGGTGCACTGCAATTGCTACTGCCAGCATGCAAGAACCAGCCGCGGCGGAAATGGCTAGAGCTGCAGTGAACTGCAGTGGAAGCTTTTCTCGCCCGGAGTTGGCCTGCAGGGCCGGCTTTCTGTCTGTCTGCCTACCACTGGCCAACGCTGGCCAACGCTGGCCAGACTCTCCGTCGATTTGCAATCCAATCGTTGAGCCCGAACCATCGGCACTGTCGCTTAGTTGCTCCTCTTTCCTCGTGGTTCCCCATCTGGATTCCACCATTGCTCGTCCAACTACGAATAACAATTGCTCATCGGGACAGGTCAGACTGGCTCACATATCTAAGGTTGTTTTATTTGCCGGTCGGGAGTTATTTCTGCCCCGGGGATCCCCGAGGTGGTGGACAATGGGCAATATGACATGCAGGTCATGTGATGTGTCCGCCCTTGCATCGTCCACCTTACTTCTCTTCATATCACACTGAGTAAGACACAACATGCTGCGGACTCCGATGGACGCCGGACGCACGTCTCACACGGTGCCAATCATTTCCTAGGGTGTCTGCAACGAGTGTGCGCCACCGTCTCCCTGGAATAGGCAATTTGCACGGGCTGCCCCCCGGTGCCAGAGGTGAAGGTGCAAATTGAGTCGGTGGCGCCGCGAGGGCAGGCGGAAGGATTGGCTGGCGGTCTAGCGGCAAAATGCTTATTTTTTGTACGTAATTTGGTGGCCGTTAGCGGCTGATACCACTCCGTAGGGTTACATTCACCGGTCGCCCCATCAAGACCGCCCGCCAAGCTTCGAGTCGGGTGGGTGTTCCACTGCGGTGCGCTGCTTATCTTGTTGGCAATTCCACCACCAGTGACTGGTTGGGCTGTACGTAAAGCAAAGCCGGAGGCCATTGAGACACTACTTATTCTCTATCTAATCTCTCCCTATCTACAGAAGGGCATCCGGGCATCCTGATGCGCAGTGAATCACCGGTGAGTCTCAGACATGCTTGGCAGGCCTCGAAATAAGCATCACGCTACAAGGAGACAAAGTTGCCGATGATGAGGTGGCTCGTCTTGAATCCCGTAGCCAAAAGGCCAGGCCAGCCACTCATGCCCATTGGTCGGGACGCCCCGGCATTGGGCTTAGTTAGACTTTGCACGCGGGCTGTTTGCAGCTCCAGGGCTATGAATAATCCGGCCGATTCCCTCTTGCAGAGAGCACATCCTACGGGCAAGTGTCACGGGTATAGTGCCCCGTGGCATCAACAACATGAGCCTTGGACAATCCTCAAGGTTCTATACTCAGCTGCAAGAGAGATAGTATAAATTCAATTGGTCACTCTATCACTCAATCCCATGATCAAGATGCCCAAATGAGTACTCGAGTGTTGTCTTCGAATAGTCCTCAACCGAGATATATATCTACCCGCAGAGTCACCAATACAAAATATAGTGTGGATTACGAACGTAATATTGTTGGAATTAGTACTTGCTCAAGAGGGAAGTTTGATACCTTGAGATTCGCTGAAATTATGAAGGAAGGAGGAATTCTCCACAAATTCGTGGCGCTTACATACTCCCAGTTCTTCTTGGAATCATGTGACCTCGCTGAAGCGAGGCGTTACACGCACACGCCGATATAGAGACCACAAACCTAATGCACAGACAATCTAACTACTCCATCTCAATCCTCGAACGTCCTTTCTGATGCATCCACTTCATACAGTAAATCGGACTATCTCGCCACTCAAACAGCACCGTCAACCCCACACCAAACACCAGCGAGCCTTAAACTACTCAGACTTGACTAGCGCACCCAACCAACCCCGGAACAAGTAAAGCAAAACAAACCCAAGCAAGCACTAGTCCACACCCTGCGTGCAAAATCTAGATCCTGAGTCACCATGATAGCATCGCTGCATCATGGCATGGCATGGCCATAGCCTAGCCCCTCGACCCCTCGACCCCTCGACCCCTCGACCCCTCGACCCCTCGACCCCTCGACCCCTCGACCCCTCGACCCCTCGACCCCACCTGCAGCCGTGGCAGCCTGAGGCATAGACCGGGGTAAACGTCAGGCAGACAGGCAGGCCAGCAATTACCCCGCCAAGCCCAACGCAGCGCGGCAACCGCCACGCCACGGGATCGAGTCGAGTCATAGCTGAGCTGAGCTGGCCGGCAGCAACACTTCCTCCAACCCATCCCAATTTACCACCTCCCACCTCCCACCTCACACCTCACAACCACACCACAAACCCCACCAACACAATGAGCACCCCAAAACAAGCAGTCGTCTGCGTCTTGTAAGTCCGCCCATATTGGCCAAAACGAACCTCCCTCCCCCCCCACCTGGCACTGACCACTGAATCTCTGCCCATACCAGCTGCGGCTCCCGCTCCGGCACCTCCCCCGCCCACCTCGAAGCCGCGCGGGCCCTGGCGCACCAATTCCACGCCCACAACGTCCAACTAGTCTACGGCGGCGGCACCGTCGGGATCATGGGCGAACTGTCGAAGACGCTGGTGTCGCTGTCGGGCCCGAAAGCCGTGCACGGGATCATCCCGCGGGCGCTGGTCGAGGTCGAAGAAGGGTACAAGACTCCCACCCCCACCCCCACCCCTACCCTCACCCCTACTCCCGGGAATGGGGCTGCCTCCGGCGGAGCAGGCAAAGCGCCCGAGCGCGTGGGCGGGGGCGACACGATGGAGGAGACGGAGTACGGGCAGGTGACGGTGGTGGCGGACATGCATACGCGGAAGCGGCTGATGGCGCAGAAGGTGTTGGAGGGGGGGCCGGGGTCCGGGTTCGTGGCGCTGGCGGGCGGGTTCGGGACAATGGAGGAGCTGATGGAGGTGACGACGTGGAATCAGTTGGGGATCCACAAGGCCGGGGTGGTCCTGCTGAATATCAACGGGTACTGGGATGGCGTGCTGCAGTGGGTGCAGGCGGCCGTGCAGCAGGGGTTCGTGAGTCGCGAGAATGCCGGGATTCTGGCCGAGGCGACCCGCGCGGAGGACGTGCTGCGCATGTTGCGCGAGTATCGCATCAGTAGTGATCGGATGGCGCTGGATTGGGGGCAGGAGTAGAGTACCGTGCTGGGACTGGGTACGGCGGGATGCAGTGGGGGGTAGAATCGCATTATAGACTAAGGTATATATCATTAAAATGCTAGGCCAATGGAACGGATTCCTATTGCACTTGTCTTCAAGGTTGGCGCGACACGAAGCCCGATACAGCCTGAGAAGAGATACAATGCTCAGAGGAAGATATACTCCGTAGGTAGCTGAAGTACGGAGTACTGACTAGTGCCGCAGGTCAATCTGCAGCAGGCGGAAATGAGGAGGCTGGACCAACCGGGTTAGTCTGACAGTGACCGTCAGAGTGGCTGTCACTAACCGATCGCACCGATCGACCCCGCAGTCCCTGATCTCAACTCCCTATTTCTATTTTCTATATATCCATCCACTGGCCCCTTATTCTGCACCACCAAAATGCAACCATCTCCATCTCCACCCCATTCCACGGACCCCCCAGAAAATGGCAACAGCCCAGATCCCCCAGCTGTGGGCCACCGCCCTCGCGCGCTACGAGAAAATCACCCACAGCCCGCTGGACCCCCACGCCTGGCGGGACCTGACCACTGTCGACGGGCTGTGGGGCGCCATCGAGGCCGAAAATCAATCCTTCCAGGAGTTCCGCCGCCAGCGCGCCGGCCTGTGCGCGGCCCTGAGCCAGGCGCTGCGGCCCATCGAGCTGGTCGGCGATCTGGCGGCCAGCGCCGCGGGAATGTTCTTCGCGCCCAGCTCGTTGGTGTTTGGGGCCGTGCGGTACCTGATCGACGCCGCGAGGGGAGTATCGGCGAAATATGATGCCATTGTGGAGTTGATGGTGACCTTGCAGGTGGGTCTTGTCATGCTTTGCTTTGCTCCGCTGGTCAGGGGCGTGCTCCTCTGGTTATAGGGCATGCTGAACTGACTTGCCCCATGCACAGGACTTCACCACCCGTTTAGCAGTCTACGCACAGCAACAGATCTCCCCACCGCTGCAGGAGAAAATCACCACTATCCTGACCACACTCTTGGAAGTGTTCGCGATCTCGCGCCAGCAAATCCGCCTCGGACGACTGCGGAGTTTCGGGAAGAACGTGCTGCTCGGCAACGACGACGGGAAAGCGGCGATCGCCAAGCTGGCGCAGCTGGTCGACGGCGAACGGAACCTGGTGGGCGCGGAGACACTCACCGAGGTCAAGGGGGCGAAGGTGGTCATCGACCGCGTCGACGTCCACGTCCTCGAGCTCGCGCGGCGCATCGACGACCTCAACCGTCTGCAGGAGCACGCGGCCGCCGAAAAGGAGGCCGACTCCGTCCCCGAAAGGAACCACCGCGACAAGGACAAGGTCAAGAGCGTGCTGCAGCCCGCCACCAGCGCCGACGACCGGTACAGCATGATCGCGCGGGCGCGGGTCCCGCAGACGGGCGACTGGGTGCGCGAGGAGCCCGAGTTCCGCGAGTGGCTGCGCCGCGACAAGCCCCTCCTGTGGGTGACGGGGACGCCCGGCGCGGGCAAGTCGTACCTGGCGGCCAGCGTCATCGCCTATTTGCGGGAATTGTATCCGCAGAACGTCCAGCATCCCTCGCATGTCTCCGTTGCGTATTACTTCTTCAAGGACGACAACGTGAAGACGCGCTCGTGCCACCAAGCTCTGCGTGACGTCGCCTTCAAGATCGCGCAGAATGACCCCGCCTATGCGAATTTCGTCGGGGGTCGGGTGGACTCGCCGGAGGATATCGGAAGTCTGTCGAGTCTGTGGCAGCAGCTGTTCGTGGAGTACTTTATCGCGCACGAGACCGGAGACAGCCAGGCGTACATCGTGCTGGACGCGCTGGACGAGGCGTTCGCGGAGGAGCGACAGGAGCTGTTTCAGCTGGCGGGCGATATTCAGCCGGGGGGACGGCTGCAGCTGCTTCTACTGGGGAGGCCGCATATAGCCCAGGAGATGGACGAGCTGACGGAGCAGCTGGCCGTGCCGACGATCTACATCTCAGACGTGAACAACTCGGATGACATCGTCCGGTACATCCAGAGCAGCATCGCCAAGTCGGTGTACCTGCGACGCGCCTCCAAGGCGCTTCAGGCTGAGATCGTGCGGCGGGTTTCCAGCGGCGCCCAGGGCATGGTATGTACGGAGACTCAAGTGAACTTGATACTAGACTAATATGGTGCAGTTCCTCTGGGTCGACTTCATGCTCAAAGAGCTACTGAAAAAGCGCGACGAGGCACGAATGCGAAAAGCACTGGAAGAGGCACCGCGCGGCCTGTCCGAGATGATCCGGCACGTCCTGAAGAGCTACTCCGAGAGCCTACGGGATGCACCACAGTACGCCGAAGATCTGAATGAGATGCTGGCCTGGATCGTGTGCGCCCACTGGCCGCTGAAGCTGCAGCAGCTGGAAAGCATCATTCAGTGGCGGTCGCCAGAGGGCGAGGGGTGGATCTGGCTGGAGGGGTATCTCCGGCGGGAGTACGCCTCCCTGTTCTCGCTGATCCGGGAGGATGGACTGAGCACGGCGGATTTGCAACGGGCGAACATCGGACGAGCCGATTGGGAGGTCGACACCCTGGTGGATGACGGCTTCGACGACACAGACAACCCGTCGGACTTTGACTCGGACCCGGCGACTACGGAGGTGACCTTGAACCACGCCTCGCTGGGAGACTTCTTCCGCAACGAGGCCGAGGGGCCTGTTTCGGCGGACGACGGGCCCCTCGTGGGGATCGACTACCACGCGGCGAAGGTGCTGGTGTTCAAACGGTACTTCGAGATCATCGCCTGCGAAGAGGGCTCCCCCAAGCAAGAGATCGCGCAGGTGCTCCGCGTGTACGCTGCCGGGTCGATCGTGTCAGCCTTGCAGGACATCGAGATCGACAAATGCAGCGCAGAAGATAAGGGCATTATCGGTCTGAGCATCGCGCGCCTGCTGTCCGTCCCTCCCATCCTCGAAGCATACGTCAAACACAGAAGCGACGTGTCGTACCCAGGCGAGCACCTCAAACTCTTCATGAGGTGGCTCAGAGATCCAGACGTGCAGGCCTCGCTGCCCCCGACCGAGAAAGCTTGGTTCGAGGAATCCACCGCCTCAGGCGACGTGGGGATCTACCTGCTGACGGCGAAGTTCATCGCCGAGCAATGGCTGCAGACTGGGTTCTGGCTGGCCGGGCCCTGCTGCCGCTACATCATGGAATACATCAAACTCAGCCAGGACGCACCCCCCTTCCCGGACAGCCCCGTCGAGGCCGTGCTCTCCGCGGCGGAGTGGTGCGGATTCGCGCCGGACCAACTCTGGCACCGCCGACTGGCAACCGCACTGCGTGATCTCGGGTTCCTCGACGAATGCATCCCCCGCTTCCAGCGCGCCGTGGACCTGGACCCATCCCCGAACCCACAGACCCTCCTCGCGCGAGCCGGGATGGCGAAAGCGTACCTCAAAATGGGGCAGTTCGCGCAAGCCATCGAGCAGGACCGCCTGTGCGTGGCGGAGCTGAACCCGCACCGCCAACCCGACCAACCCGATCTACAAGCGCACGCGTCGTACGAGCGGCTCGGCCAGAGCTACACCGCGCTCGGCGAGGTCGAGTCCGCGGTGGCCATGTACAGGGCTGGTCTGGCGACGGCCGGATTCTGCAATACGTGTCTCTGCGCGATGCTGGAGCAGCTCCACGCGCAGAGCCGCCACGAGGAGATCATCGCCCTGCTCAAGAGCCTCGACCGGCCCGCCCTCGGCCAAAAGCCTGCCTCCTCCTCCTCCACCACCACCACCCCCTCAATCCTCACGCAAAGCATCCTGACAAACCCAGACTGGTACGACGACTTCATCGACCGCGTCACCGCCGCCGCCGCCAGCACCAAACAAATCCCCTTCCTCATCGACGCGTACGCCACAGCCGTCGCGACGGCGCACAAGCAACGCAAGGCCGTCGCAAAAGCGAGCCTGGAATTCTGCCTGGGGATGCTGTGGCAGACGCACGGGCGCGACGGGGACCGCGCGGCCGCCCTCTGGGAACGACTGATCGCCACGTACCGCGGCAGTCGGGCGGAGGGCGAGATGGTCTCGGTGCTGGAGATGGCGGCGGGGGCGCTGGCGACGCACTACCTGATCAAGGCGATGGAGGTGGGAATCGACTCGGAGCAGGGCCGGCGGTACGGGGTGTTGCTGGAGCTGTTGGCGCGGGGAAAGGCGGTTGCGTCGCATGGGGAGGGCTGGGATGCGTGGCGTGCGGATGCTCGGGACGTTGTGGATGCGCAGCGCCCGAACAAGGTCTTCGTGACCACGTCGCCCGTGGGACTGATCCTGGGGAGTTATTATCGGCTGTCGGGGCGGGAGGCGGACGCGATGGCGTGCTATAAGGCGCAGGTGCAGGCGGCGCTGCGGCTGGTGGAGGATGAGAGGGCTGGCATGGCGATGGTGGGGTATACGCGGCTGAGTAGTGTTTTTGCGGCGCTCGGGGAGGACGAGGAGGCGCTGGCGATGTGGTATCAGGATCGTTTGATGTATGAGCTGATGGGGGGGGATGATGATGAGGACGAAGGTGATGGTGAAGCTGAAGCTGGATCTGATGCTGCTGACGACCCCGAGGACTCGAAAAGTCCCACCTTCTTCACGTGCGACGGCTGCAGCACCTCCGTGGAGATCGACGGCAACTATATCTGCCGGTACTGCCACGATGTGCTGTTCTGCCCGGGGTGTATGCAACGACTCGAGGCAGGGACGCTGGGAGTGAGGGTGTGCAGTGCGCAGCATGCGTGGGCGTTTGTGGCGCGGCGGCCAGAGGCGGTGCGGCGACGGGGGGAGGAGCAGCGCGGGATGCTGTGGTTGCGGGGGGAGTGGGTGGAGGGGGAGGTGTGGAAGGCGGAGTTGCGGCGGCGGTGGGGGCTGTAGAGAAGCTGTATATCAGTTCAGTAGATTGGTGGTATGCTTGAGATCGATTTGGGCAGGTAGAGCAGCATTAGCCAGTAGACTCAACGTTTATGCTATCAATAGTATCAAGATCCAGCAAAACCAAACACAGTCCCAGCAATCCAATCCACCCACCCAATCCCCATCCCTTCCCAACCCCCGTCCAAATCCCAATCCCCCCTTTCAAACACCCCCTCAAACCCCAAGTCCCTCAAAACCAACTCCTCAAAACCGCAACACCCTGCAACACCGCCCCCAACCCCACAACCACCGCATTTTCCTTAATACCATGCCGGAGATACCACGCCGAGCTAGCCCAGAGCATGGCGTTAGTGATCAGCGCGATCGCCTTGTTAGTCGGGTCGCGGAGGGCGAGGGGGTTGCGGGCCCATTGGTAGTGCAGGAGGCCTATCATTATCCAGCATATGTTAGTATCAGTATTAATATCGGTATCGATATCGGCAATCAAGGGGTAGAAGGATCTTGGTGTTGTGTTGTATTGTGTTGTTGCGCTCGTCATGGCCATGTGGGGGATGGTTTCGTGATAGGGAAGGTGGTAACGAACCCGTCGTGAAGAAGAAGGCGCTTCCCTGTGCAGTGCATATCCGTTTCATTAGCATCGGTTGCTTGGTATTGATTGGGGTATTGGTTGGGGTGGACAATGGTGCTGGTGCTGGGCAACGTACCTGGAACCAGCCGACAATGCCGAGCGCCCAGGGCTTGGAGTTGCTGATGATCGTGTAGGCCGGGTCGGCGGTCCATTGTTTGCCTCCTAGCTTTAGCATGCATTGTTGTTAGTATTTGGATTGCGGACGGATTGTGTTGCAGAGCAGAGCAGAGCAGGGCACAGCAGTTGGCTATAGTCCTCAGTTATGGTAAGAAGGGAGGTGCAGCGTACCGTATGGCCGATGGACAGGGCGATGAAAGACAGCGCGGAGGCTTGCAGGGTGCGGCTGGGGACGGCTGGAGCGGGGGTGGTCATTGTGTCTGTATCTTCGATTCGCAGGGATTAGGTATTAGATGGAGTGAAGGTGTTGAGAGCGATTGAATCACGCAAGTAAGTGATTGATTGAAGGGACAGTGAGTGAGTGTAGGTTACATGAATCTAAGGAGGGCGAGGCGAGGCGGAGCCAGACCGCACGCTGGCTAAGTACGCCGGCGGGCACTTCCTCCTGCGGGGTTTGTGTTTCGTCGACGTCAGAGCATCCGTTCCCGTCCCGTACCACCCGGCTGCGGATAAGCTGTAAGTAAACAGCCCGGAACGGTTAGGCCGTCCGGTTTGTCGCCGATGCCGTTGCCGTCGGTCACCGAGGGGCCTTCGACACTCGGTATAAGATCGATTCTCTGGTAGTAATTGAGCGGACTCTACCTAGGCTAGCTCTGTAATATATAGGTGCTCTTGGATCCATCGACAATATACAGTCATGTTTGATTGTGTAAGAATAGCGCTGGATTGAAACATGTCACGTGATGAGCGCCGCCAACCACATCCGGGTCAACGAGGTCCGTGTTCGGCGACTTTCGTCCAATTAACTTACACCCGGTCTGCCACCCATTGTATGCAGTGAGACCACATTTGTTGACTATCTGGGTATGACTACATCAGGGTTGGGTGTTACCAGGAAGCTGAAAGAAAAGGGGGGTCCGGGGGTCCTCTCCCGGGAAGTCTCATTCTAGGTAAATTGACATGGAGTGTCCAGCCAGTGACAGCGCTGTAAACGGGCAAGACTCCAGCATTAGCGTGCGGATTGTGTACGCTTTGCATATATTCATAAATCCCGAAACATCCCGAAAAAGGTCCATCCTAGGCCCTGTCAACCAAGGACAAGGTGATCAGACATACTACCCATAGTCGAACCAGTAGTCTAGACAACCAGCTCTAATCCGTGATACATCCATCGCCAAGGACGTTACATCAGCCTTATCGTCTCCTAAAGCCACTCAAGGCTGGTGGTTAAGAGGCCGGAAAGCGCAGGCAACAGGAGCGGAAAGGGAAGACTCAATGCCCGTCAAGATCGGTCGAGCACCTCGGCGTGGAACGGGCCCCGAGACATGCTGAAACGCAGGATCGGCCCCGTGCTCCAGCAGCAGCTGGACCAGTGCCTCGTCCTTCTGGCGCGCCGCGACCGCCAAGGCCGTCAACCCGTGCTGATCGCGCTGGTTGACGTCCAGCCCCGGCCAAGCCAGCATGCGCGCAACGGTCCCGTAATGCTTCGACATCACCGCCGAATGAAGGCAGGAGAGCGTGCCTTGTGGGTCATCTGGTGCTCGCCGGTGTACCTCTTGAAAATCCACGCCCGCGTCGAGTAAGAGGGCAACCACCTCCTCTCTTCCGTTCAGAGTCGCATTCCAGAGGGCAGTCGCATGCGATGGGCGGGCATTGGGCCAATACCTCGCCTCGGCATCCAGGAGAAGCTTGGTCACGGAGGCGTGACCGTCATTTGCTGCCCATAGTAGAGGCATCCAGTTCCCTGTTGGGCGTGGCAGCTCCGACTTCTTATCGAGCGCGGCGAGCAGCGCCCTCAGAATGGCCTCCCTATCTCGATCCGCAGCGCATGTCAGTGGGGAAAGTCCGGACTCGATGCAATCGAGATCGCCGAGGTCCCGGTCCGCTCCCCGCTCCAGCAGCAGCTGGACGACGTCCAGATGTCCGCCTTGCACAGCACAGCAGAGCGACCACCGTCGCAGCATGCGCGGTCGCTGCGGTCTCCGGACGTCGTAGACCGGATGTGGGGATGCCCCGCGATCCAGAAGCGCCTTCACAATGGGAGTAAACCCATTCCCAGCCGCTTGCGCTAGCGCCGTCTTGTTCAGTGAGCCTTGAATCTCTAGGTCCGCCCCGTATTGAAGCAGAAGGTCGAGGATCGTTTCATACGCCGTGCCCGCGCACCATGGCAGGCCGGGCGGTACATCCGGGCCGTCAGCGGGGTCCCGCGATCCTTTAGGGCCGCCGAATTGAACCGCGATGAGACGCTTGCCCTTCATCTTTTTGCGCCGGCGCAGCCTTTTCTCCGACTCCTGTGGCCGAGGCGGGCCAGCCTGATTGGACTGACTGTTTTCGCATGGCCATTGGCTCGCATCTAATTTTCCGTTCAGCTTGAGCGGGACCGCTTGCCAGCATTGAGAAGGCCGTGCGGCGCACATCAACGGGACCGTCTGGCCTTGAAGTTTATCTGTTGAGCCCGGAGGCGCCCCATGGCGGAGCAGCAGCTCGACCATCGCGACATGGCCATTTTCCACGGCAAGTGCCAGACTCGAGGATTGATCCCGGCCGCGAACACTTGCGCCGAGCCCCAATAGAGTCTCAGCAATGTGAACATGGCCAAAAACAGCAGCCCAATCTAGGGCCGTGAGCCTGAATTGCGGATCTCTTCCATCTAGATCAAGTGGGAGGGTGAAACGGCTGGCAGCGGCGATGACATGGTCAATGGATTTGGGTTGATTGGTTTGCGCAGCATAAACGAGGGCGATGTGGCCATGGCCCTCTTTAGATTCTCTCTCTAGCCATCTTCTGCGAAATGTTCTGAGAAAATCATATTCTTCTGGCTGTCGGCATTTCGCGGCGTGTGCGCGGCGGTTGCTCTTGCTGCCGGGGAGGAGGAGCTGGCGGTAGAGGTGCGGGTTTAGGATGGCGTGAAATTTGCGACAGGTGCGTACTAGGGCGTTGATGTCGCGTTGCCTGAGGCTGGTGATGATGAGGAGGAGAAGCTCAGGGGGAAGGAAGGCAAGGGACATAGAGATAAGATGAGAGAGATGAGCTGAGCTGGTTGAGTGTCGATGGTGGATGGGGATGGGGAAGTGCGGAGAAATACGGAGTAGAGGAGAATGAATGGGCCGATTGGTGGAGGAGGGACGGTGACAGCGGTCGGAACGGGCCCATGTTGTGCCGTGGTCCGAGCTTTATGCTGCTGACCAAGCTACCCACTAATGCACATGGCAGTCTATGCGCACTTTCATCTTGTCTCTCTGGCAGATTTTATTCTTGAGACTCATCTGCAACCTCTCAAAAACGATTTCATTTGATGATTTTACGAGTTCATTGACTCAACCAAGTACGCATGTCCCACCCATTCTATATATCTGACAGAACAAGTGCAACGATTGTCCCATGCTTGCAGTATATCCTGCGATCCACTCATAAAATCTATATACAAACCACAACCAGTCCACCTACTCCTCCACCCCCTTCCGCCCCGCCAACCCCACCGCCCTCTCGCAGCGAAACCCCTCAAACTTCCTGGCCGCGACCCTCTCCCCAAACAACTCATCCAACTCCTCAAACGACCGCCCCTTGGTCTCAGGCAACTCGAAGAACAGCACCACAAACATGACCGCCCCCATCCCGGCGAAGATCCACCCGATCAGACCCCCCAAATCCGCCTCATCAGAGTTATACAGATACGGCATGACGACATTCCAGACGGTCGAGAAGAAATAATTGAAGGTGAAGCCGACGGCCAGCGACTTGGCGCGCAGACGCACGGCCGAGACCTCGCCGGCGATGGCCATGGCGGGGCCGATGCCGGGCCCGTACACCCACCACGACAGCTGCAGGAAGATGCCCACCACCCTACGCCCACCACCACACATCAGCCACCACACATCCTATCAAAAGCACCAGGGAGAGAAACATACCACAGCGCCGCACTACTGTGCGGAAAACAGCCCGCCACGCCCATGACCGTAAACAGGCCCGTGGACAGCCCCATCCCGAACAGCACCAGCGTCCGCCGCCCGAACACCGTCATCGCCCACCCGGTCACCAGCGAGCTCGCAATCCCAAACGCGATCCCGATCTCCGTCATCATCCCGATCTTGGCCGCCGACATGCCCGCCTGCACCAGGAAGTACGGCCCGTTGGTCATGAAGCTCGACCCGATCACCTGCGGCAGCGCGTTGCAGTACAGGATGATGCGCGTGCGCCGCCAGTTCGAGCCGCGGAAGCACTCCGCAAAGCTGGCGCCTTCGGCCTGCGTGGCGCGCAGGCGTTCCTCCTCCGTCGTGCGGATGATCTCGTCTAAGACCGAGGGGAGGAGGGCGGGAGGGGTGCCGAGGCGGGTCAGGGCGCGGGCGGCGTGCGAGGGTTTGTTGTTCGCCACGAGGAAGTAGGGCGATTCTGGGATGAGAATTAAGAAGAGGAAGAGGAGGCCCGGCCAGACCCAGCCGCAGGCGAAGAGGACCTGTTGTTGAGGTTAGTGGGGGGATTCTGGGGATGCAGAGGGAGAGGGACAGACTTTGTAGGCTGCGTCGGTGGTCATGGTCAACCGGGGCAGGGCCACGGATGCGGCGATCATGTAGCCCAGGTTCTGGTCTGGTTAGTGACTGGATTTCTCGGAAAGAGTCAGGTAAGGTACCATGCAGAAGGTATAGGCCGATAGAGCGATACCACGCAAGGGAAGCGGGGTGATCTCAGACACGTAGGTTTGTCCCGTCGTCAACGCGATCCCCAGCGCCAGACCGTTGATGATCTTGCCAGCGAGAAAGACGCCAGGCGTGTTGGCGGTGTACACCACGGCGAATCCAGCAGCCGACAAACAGGCAGCGACCAGGAACGCAACCCGTCGACCCAGCCGGTCGGAGATGAATCCGCCAACCGTGGATCCGATCATGGTGGCTACCTGCGAGAGAGCATTCCACAGAGATTGCCAGTAGGCGGGAATAGTGTATGTGCCATTGACCAAAGATCCGAACTTTTGTCTATTCGATTGTCAACTCCATACTTCACATCAGGAGCAATGTAACTCACTCAAAGGCCGGCATAGACAAGGACAGCGACAAAATCAGATTGTCGAACCCATACATCAGGGCTCCGACGTTGGCATACAGACAGAACAGGATGATCAGTGGGTTCTGGCGTAGGGCCGTCCATGTTGACGGCGGGTTGTCATTGTGGGCGAGCTGTTGTTCGTGGTCTTGGCCTTCGTTCGCATTGACATTCTCGAGGTGATTGGTTTCGGTCTTCTGGTCGGTGGTCATTGTGTGATGGATGTATCAGACGACCGCAGAAGGCAATGCAAGTGTGGGCTGACAAGATCGCGAACGTTGGGCAAGGGATAGTTTGCATTATAGCAGAACCAGCAGGGGATAAAGCAGGGTTGGATACCCCACGGGGTACCGGAATTGCCGACGCCCGGACCATGTGGGGATGGCCATATAGACACGTAATCCTGGTCGGCAAATCCGGGGTACGGCTGGCCTCACAGCGAAGAGTCATGATCTTGATACAAAGAGGAACCTGCATATAAACCCAAGTGATTAAGGGTGTTGTGCTAGAGATTCCCAAATCCTGAACCTTACTTCACTTCTCCTCAGTGGGACCCCTCTGTTCTGCAGGCTTGGATTTGCCAATCGCTTGTCGATAAGTAGGTATTCTCAGCAGCAGCCGTCCGCCGCTCCACCTAAGCGAGCTTTTTCTCCGTACGGTCCGTCCATGTGAGCACTTTAGTCTAATCGCCCCTCGGCCTAATCCCATCACCGAGGATATCTTCTCAGAAGAACAGAGCACACATTAAATCGTACATGACACACCAACTGCCGGAATCCTGACAGCACTGCAACTGACAAAACTTCACCACCAACCCAAGATAGTATTCCTACAAGAGTAATCGAATTGAACAGCTGTTTCAACACCCCTCGGACCTCACTACACCGGAAAGCGAGCATCCAACGCCACCGCTCCTTCAGACCGAGTGTGATCGTCCATCCCCGACCTACAAGGATGAGGTAAGCGCAGTTCAATTTCTCCGCGTTCGGTTTATCCGAGCATGCCAGATGGGTTTTACTTGATGGATTGGATTGAGTTCAGCGGCCGAAAGCTTGGACGGTTGGCCGCATTGATTGGGTGTAGCCACTGTATTTGATTTATGCCGGTCGTATGCTTGTCCACGTGCATAATGCAGTTTAATCAACCTAGACCGACTGATTCCCCCGAGTATGTTAGAGCGACAATAGGCTTTGGGTTGCGCTCAATTCCCGGGCAGCAGTTGGGGGCCTAGTCATAGGCAGTTTGTTGGATGGTCGTACTCGGTAGGAAGCATGGTGCGACTATTGGCCGAATTACTAGAAGAGGAGGTCTACCGCCATTATTCACCAAAGCACTCAATAACCCCACTCCCTCTACCTTGTTGTGGCTTGGGAACACGGCCCAGCGCCTTGAAATGCATCTTCAATACATACCACAATCTCAGGCCCCATCGTATGGTAAGCGCCCGGCATGGAGGTTAAGCGCCGGGAAGCGCCACGTCAGATTGCAGTAGGCTGTGTATGAACACAGACTTGCTCAGCCTTGCTGCTCCTGACTATTAAAAGTATGTAATGCTAGCAATTCCTCTTTGAAAGAAGAGCACCAGATCCGACCGTAATTCGGGGTTACCATGGGCTCGGAACATGTCTCCCTCCGCCATGAGGACTACACGATCGCCTGCATCTGCCCCATGGGCGTAGACCGGGCACTTATCGAAGCCATGCTCGACGATATCCACTGCAGTCTACCCATGCCACACCACATCGGCAATTACGCATTGGGCCGCATGGGCCAGCATAAAGTGGCCATCGCCCGCCTCTCCAAAGCGGGAAACAACAGCGCAGCGTCAGGCGCCGTGCAACTCCTCAACGACTTCCCACGCCTTCAATTGATCATTCTGACAGGGATCGGAAGCGGGATCCCCGATCTGACCAGACACGTAGACATCCGACTGGGCGACGTGGTCGTCAGCAAGCCCACAGGAGTGTTGTCGGGAGTGGTCCAATTCGACCGGGGCAAGATCCTCGCCGGGGACCGCTTTGAGCGAACTGGGGCGTTGCATCTCCCCCCGAACGGGTTGCTGGCCACCGTGGTAAGGCTGGAGGCACGGCACCGGCGCGTGGAGAGCGAGATGCCGCGGTACCTCGAGGGGATGCTGCGTAAGGTCCCTCAGGAGCATCGAGCGAAGTACTTCTTTCCGGGAGCGGACGATGATCGTCTTTTCAGGACTGAGGCGAGCCATGCACTTGGAGGCGGATGCGGAGGCTGCGATCCAGCGGGAATCGTGGTACGACCCGGCCGCGAAGATACCAGCCCAGTGGTGCATTACGGGACGATCGGGTCAGCGGATGTTGCGGTCGAGGATGGTCAGTTGAGGGATCAGTTGCGAGATGACCTGGGGATACTGGGTGTCAATATCGAGGCTGCCGGGGTGGCGGGCATGGTTTCCTGTCTTGTGATCCACGGGGTGTGTGACTACGCGGACTCGCACAAGAACAAACGGTGGCAACCCTATGCGGCTGCCACAGCAGCTGCGTATATGAAGGAGTTGGTGTCTGTGATTCCGGTCTCTGAGACAAAGTCGGTGGAGACGGAAGATGTTAGGGTTGATGGTACTCGGGAATCAAGCGATCTTGCAAATGGGATTGTGGCAGGGCCCGGGTCGTTGTTCCTGGCGTGCCTCATCGGCATGTTGAGTGTATCGCTCGCGCTCAATGCATATCTTCTTTCATCTTTGAGATGAGGTTCGCTGCATGTCGGGAAAAAACGAGGGCTGATAGCTCAGTATCTATCACAGAGTACGTGATCCAAATAGTGTGGTTTTAGTGACGAGATATGGACGATACAACTTGGAGTCAGTTGTGGACAGTCAGGAAGGCTTGAGTCAATGATTAAGTTGTCAAATCTTTACTTGAGCAAAGCTGCTGAGATGTATGAGTAGGCAACGCGTTTGGTGGATGGGGCACGTCACGTGGCGTATGCCCATCAACTTCTCTGCTCACCTATAGCCACTGATACAATCACCATACCCGAGATGCCTTTACTAACGATGGTAGTATGTGCGCCAGGATTGCTACGGCTGGAATGCATGAGGGTGCGGCTTAGAACAGCCATCCGCTGCATGATATTCATGTATTTCGTTATGGTCATAAGTCTTAGTGAGGGTTCTATCAAATGTTGGTTGTGCGTCAGTAAATATTCAAGAGTGTTGTCCCAACCTTCCAGTTGATCCTCTTGTCCAGTACAGTCGCTTTTCTCCGGCCCCAGACCGGAGATGCACGTTCACGTGATATGCATTGTCCTTCAACCACGGTCGCGGCAGGACATCCATCACTGCTGGCACAATGATCATCTGGCTGAGAAGCGGTAGGAGCAAATGCCCCCTAACCACTGAGCTGGCTACTGCACATGAGACCCACTCGGACCTGCTATGCCCCTCCACATTTCTCATTTCTGGCCAGAATAGATGACGAACAGCCACTCGAGCCATTGGCGCTTAAACCCGACCAGTCTGCCAGCTGCCGCAAGACCCCATCCGCAGGTAGTGTGTAAAAGGTGCACGACATTCAGCAGTCTTCAGCAGTAGTGAGGGCCGTTCCACCGCCACCAAAAATACTGCAACCTTGTCCTTCAAATCGATTCATCATTTCACGAAGGCTCTGTCCTAGGGGCCTTTGCCCTTGCCGAACGGACCTTTGGCACCGAAAAAGGTATGCTGTGGTCGCAGGGGTTTCACCCGGGGCTTGACTTCCACCTTTTCCTGTGGCGCTTTCGGATTTCTCCCTGGTTTATGACTTGCGCCCGGCTTGAAGAATGGGTATTGGGACACCGGGCCGCGGAGTTTGGGTTGCTGGTTCACCGCCTCGGCCATCTTTCCTTTCGGCGTGTTTAACATCTTTCCTGTTTTGGAGAACCCACGGGGCGTGAAGAAAGTGTTTGAGAGTTGTTTGGCCCTAGGCTGCGGGCTGGTCGTGTCATCCAGCTCCTCCAGCGTGGCAAGGTCATCCTTCGGCCCTGGCTTGTTCTCAGAGAGTCGGGCAGGGCGGAATTTAGGCCAAGGTTTACGGGGCTGTGATTGCGGTGAGGTTGAAGATATCGCTTTGGCTGACTGCCCGGTCATCTCCAGGGTTGTCTTGGGATCTGGCTTTGAGATCGTCTCTGGGATAGCGTCTAGGGCTGCCTCTAAGGTGGTCTCTGGGATGACATCTGGAGAAGTTTCGAAAGGAGCATCAGTGGCCACGTCAGCCGACTCATTGATCGCCTCCTGTCTCGTCTCGACACCGGCAGGATCCCAATTCGCTAATATCTGGTCTCGCGCAGCATGCACGGGAATCCCTGACACTTTCACCCACTCTCGTGGCTCATATGTTCTCAGGGGTGGAGCCCTCGGCGTCTCCAATTCCTTCCAGTCCTCGGCAAGCTGCGCTACCAACTCCAACTCCTTCGCAGACACACCCACATTTGGCTTCTCCTCAGGGCTTCGTACAAGAACCTGCGCGAGCTCCGGTAAGACGGGCTCCTTGGAAAGTGAAAATCGTACCAAATACCGAGCTAACTCATCAATTTGGGCCATTTCGACATGCGAGAGTTGACGTATGTCGTGGGGTCCGGGAATGGTGTTGAACAAATACTCGTTGATTAGTGGAGGGTAAAACGGTATATGGTACCGATGTTCCGTCCTCAGATGTCTTCGGAGATACGGATGCAGTTGTGGATTCGCGTATGCCAAATACCACGCGACTTGGTGTAAGAGTTGCGTCGTCAGCGTCCCGATATAACCCTCACCCTTCGGGATCTGTTTCTGTTGAGAAAGTGCAGTGACCTTCTGTTCTAGAAGGAAAGCCTGGGCCTTTGCTGAATCGACATTTCGTAGAAAATCAGCAGGGAGCCACCGTGGATCGACCTCCCAGTCCTCGGTCCGGTCTGGGTTGTATTCTCGATCCAGTGGTGGCAACCCTTCATCGGGAAGGCTGGGGATGATTGAAAAGTCCGCCTGCCAGTCCAACTCGTGGATCAAGGTGGGGAGCCGAGACGTAGATATCAAGTCGGAATTTTGTATTTTAGGACGCCTGGGACCCCCTGTTATTGTGACATAACCATGTTTGGCACCAAGTGAAAGTCGGATGGCAATGCCCCCGCTGGCTTCCCAGGCCTCCTGGTCCCAGTCAAAATATGATACGGCAGAAGGCTGACCCTCATGCGTCATGATAGACTGCTGAGTGGTCGTGTCGGTGGACGCAGATTCGTGGGCGTTCAAATCATGATCGATGACCCCGAAAGCAGGGGTGGTAGACACGGGATCAGACGTCAAGTCAACATCCTGCCCAGTGCTCTCTTGGCCTTCCGCCGCAGGCGCCCGGAGTCCATCAGATTCTGTCAGGCTAGAGCTTTGACCTGCTCCATCATGGTTTTGGCTTTTCACAGGCGTAGGCTCCGGGCTGGGCTCGAGAGACTTTTCCAGCCCGAGAGCATGGATGATGTTGTACATGGAGTGGAGATTCCCATCACTGTCTATAAAGGCTGCTCCGATGATGGTGCCTGCAGCAAGCTTGATCTGCATCGGATCGATATTGCGCCGCGCTATGGGCTTCCTGAACACGGAGGCTGACAAGATGGCCTCAGATATGCTCTGATTTAGCTCAAAGTCGGGACTCCTGAGGACTGCGATAGGGGACGGAGTAGGGGGACCGGCGTATGAGTGGCTATGGCTCCAGCTTTGGCTGCTCGTGCCAGGTCGGGCAGCGGCTGTGCGCATCATTGTTAATACGGAGGATGCGACATTCAGCAGTACCGCGCTGCCACTGCGCGAGAACCGAGGGTCATCCGGTCTCTCGCCGAGTGTCCGGAGAGCATCAGTGAGATTTCGGGTGTTTCGAAAGGTATAGCCCAGCTCACGCTGCAACTCCATCAACCTGACATGTCTCATGGTTATCGCTCGATCATGGCATCCAGATTCCACAATCGGCAGGGTGTCATAGCAATAGACAAGGAGCTTGTCAATTTCCCCGGCAGGAAAATATCATGAGCTTAGAGGGATTTGGAGCCAGAGGGCATGACGTTTTCATAACAATTGATAGCGTGACCAAGACGAGACATGTGCTGCTGAGGAGGTTGTCAGGCGCGTGAAGGTTCTTTGATTGTTGTTCCGCGGCGTCAAATCCGCTCACCGCTGTGGTGCTTCCCCGCATCAGCCAATCTGCCGGAGGAACATCTTACCGCCTTCCAAGCGCCTTCCACCGCCTCGAGGGAAATAAGTCAGCCGATCACGTGCCAGGAACAGGGGCGAGCGGAATCTCAAAGATGTGGAGCGCGACCCGCAATGCTTCGGAACTCTCAGCCTTCCCCCACAGAGTTCAACTCGGCAGCCAACAGCCGCGTCGCAGATCATCCTTAGGATGAAAAGGTCTTCTATGTTGTTTGATGGTGACAATACAGATGTTGAAGATGAATAGGAGGGAGGCGAGAATCGTCCGGCGGGGAGTGGTCATTGCATTGATGCTGGCTGAAGACGAAGAGGGTGGAGGGAGAGGAGGTAATGTTGATTACAGCAGCAGCCATCATTGAAATGTGTGTGTTTAAAGGATATCCGTAGAAGGTTCAGGTGGCTATTTTGTATTGTGGTTCGTCCTGCTAACCGCTGGGCTGTTCAGGGGCCGCCAGTAAGAACAGCCCTACAGGCGCTCGAGGCAAGCCAGAGGCCAAACCATGGCACGTTGCCGATCGAACTAAGTGAGCTTGTCATAGAGTGGTACCCGTGGTTCTCTCTTAAGTTCAGAACATCTCTATCCCTTATGGGAACTAAATGCAGAGTAGGGAGCCGTATATCTGAATTTCCCCGCATGAGAGATGGCGTTTCTGCCCGGGGGGGGGGGGGGGGTCTAGCCGCCAACAAGCCACTAACGATACTGTCTTAGCGCAGTAGGAGTGCAATTGCTCTTTAGGAAGGTCATTGTTATAATTCCTCAATGACCTTTGAGCAGGGTCACTGGTATGATTATCAATTGTGAACTCTCTCCAACCACAATCGAGAGGAATGGCCCAGTCCCTGGCGTGCAACAGCGCTGGAGTACCCGACGGATCACTAATCATCACACCTTCACGCGACCGCATCAGCCAAGCGTGCAGCCATCTGACTCGTCGCAGGCCCTGCATGTGCAGCTGCAGCTGATAAGTCGCTACCAACAGACCAATGGAAGGGGAGGGTGCTATCCCACTGGACGGAGGTTCCCCGCTCGATTGCTCCCCGGGTCCTTGTGGAGTCTGCTTATCTCCCATCCCCGGCTGTCGGCTGTCCGTATTTATTGCAACATGCCGCCATTTCTCATCTCTGAGCAAACCGGATTCGAACTTCCCAGTGTAATCGCGAGCCAGTTTCTTAGAATGGGGACCACCTACTCCAAACCCGCCGCTACTCCCAGCGAGAAAACTGCCTCATCCTTTGCACCGGTCTACGCCGACGACGAATCCCCGCAATCTCGTATGCCTTCCCCACCTTAACCCTACAATGACAGACCATCTCGTTAACAGTGCCAACTCAAGCACCACCCTATCAATATCCAGATGACGACCTCGAGCCCGAGGCAGAGCGCATCCCGACGCTCTCCCTCTCCAACCTGAAATCCTGGAACGAGTCGCTCCTCCGCGATCCCAAGGTACGACCTCCCCTGTTCTCCCCCTCCCCTCACCACTTTCCCGCACCCCCCTAAACCAGCCAAACTCATATGTACATAACAGAACCGCCTCGCAATCACCACCCTCTCCAGCCAACCCTACCCGCAACTCCTCACCAACCGCACAACCCTGCACACCACCGCGCAACACATCTTCAACCTGCGGATCCCGAACGAAGGCGCCCCGATCACGAACCAACGCTCCTCGGGCCGCTGCTGGCTGTTCGCGTCGACCAACATCTTCCGCCTCCCGCTCATGCAAGAATACAACCTCGGGGAATTCGAGCTCTCGCAAGCCTACCTCTTCTACTGGGACAAGCTCGAGAAGGCCAACTGGTTCTTCGAGCAGATGCTCGCCACGGCCACGACCGAGGACTTGTCGGGCCGACTCGTGCAGAAGCTGCTCGAGGACCCCGTCACCGACGGCGGCCAGTGGGACATGGTCGTCAACCTCGTCCGGAAGTACGGGCTCGTGCCATCGACCGTGTACCCGGACAACTACAATGCCATGAACAGCAGCCGGATGAACTGGTTAATTACCGCCAAGCTGCGCGAGCAGGGGCTTGTGCTGCGGAGGCTGAAGCGGGAGGGTGGCGGACGGGGCGTGGCGGAGGCGAAGACGCGGTTTCTGAAGGAGATTCACTCTTTGGTCACGATTCTGCTGGGGCCGGCGCCCAGTCCGGACGAGCGGTTCGTGTGGCAATTTTATGATGCTGCCGGGAAGGCGAGGACGGTGCGGGTGTCGCCGAGGGAGTTTGCGGGGCGCGTGAGTACCGAGACGGGCGTGAGGAAGGTCGGCGGGAGGGTGTGTGTGGCGCCTGCTAGGTTGTTTAGTTTGGTCAACGATCCCCGGAATGAGTATAATCGGTTGTTGACGGTGGAGCGGCTGGGGAATGTGCTCGAGGGACGGCCATTGACGTATGTTAATGTTGAGATGAAGGTGCGTCTTACCCCCCCCCCTGCCCCTGCCCCCTCCTGTTCTTCGTTGTGTGGGGAACATGCTGACAATCACCAGATCCTGAAGAACGCAGTCATCGCCATGCTGAAAGCCGGCCACCCCGTCTTCTTCGGCTGCGACGTCGGCAAATCCTCCGACACCTCCCTCGGGGTGATGGACGCGGACCTGACCGACCTCGCCCTCGCGTTCAACGTCTCCCTCGGGATGAGCAAGGCCGAGCGGCTGGCCAGCGGCGAGTCGGCCATGACGCACGCCATGGTCATCACGGGGGCGCATCTCGAGGACGACGGCACGCCCGTGCGCTGGCGCGTCGAGAACTCCTGGGGCGAGACCGCCGGCCAGAAGGGCTGGTTCGTCATGACCGATCGCTGGATGGACGAGTATACCTTCCAGGCGGTGGTGGACGCGGAGTTTGTCTCGCGCGAGGTCCGTGAAATCCTGGAGCAGAAGCCCAAGGTCTTGCCGCGGTGGGATCCGTTGGGGGTTCTTGCTTGATGGCTTTAGGGGTGGGGGTTGTGAAGACTCGGATGTTTCTCGATATCGCACGATTTGAGACTAGAGTATGCCTCGAAGAGTAAACATCCAATATCTCATGAAAGTCCTGGGTGTAGTTACCGAAGATCTGTTTGCACACAAATAGGTAAATATCCGCTTGCATCTGTGCCGTAGTGATTCTAAAGGTGGGGGGCGGATATCCGTCGTCTGATAAATCTTGACGCTCAGTGTCGTGGTCTGGGAGGGATGAGGGAGGTTCAGGGGGGCTTTGACTTCGGTGCAATGTGGAATTTAATGGTATGAACCATATTCTACGACAGAGATGTTGAAACCAACAAGAATAGCCATGTAAGACTTACACAAGGACGTTGAACGTGCGGTATATGGCACACGTTGGTCATCATTGCTAACAATGAGAGTCCAGGTGGCTGGTACATAAGGGGGGAGGGATTTGGGGTTCGGGGTCTCGGGAGGAACTCCTAAGTCGTTCTATGATGCATGCAAGTCTCTGAACCAGTGAGAAGAATGAGATGACTAAGGAGGTGGTAGGTCTACCACCGTCGAAGGACTGGCTATAGGATACGTGAGCATCGGTATCAATGGACTGAGAGTGGTTTGAGGAATGCATTAAATCTGTACGACGAAACTGAGACGGCAGCAGAAATGGGGCGTTGAGACTGCGCGGTTGCTGATTGTTCAATCTGGGCGGCGCCGTGGTTTCATGTCCATGCTTACTGGGTGAGTTCCTCCCCGCATGCTGTTGATAATAATGTTATGCAAGATACTGGGCGATTTCCTCTGTGAATCTTGAGAAAAGTTCAAGGGGTATCTCCCCAATGCCCAAGCCAAGATGGACCTCGGCGCCGGCTTCAACAAGTAGCCTCACAATCGCTATGTGACCATTTGATGCAGCCAATTCCTGTGAGGTTGAGAATCACACAAGTGATTATCTCTTCGTACAGTAATCATAAATGAAAGAGATTTGACCATACCAGTGGAGTCCACGGTATTGTCGATAGGGAAGGATCCACTCCTCGCCGAAGGAGAACGCGTACATGATTAGTATTACCCGTAGCTGCTGCGCGATCAAGAATATGCTTAACAGTGAGAAGACAATTGACATCTGCCCCGGCGTCAATGAGAAGCCGAGACACCCGTTCATGCTCTTCAGAGGTACAGACCCGTGTCCAGGCGAATTGGATGTCTCTGCGTCGGCTGTTGACAGCCGAGTTCTGAGTGATCAGGAAATCAACCATCTCGGGATGATTGCAAAGTGCAGCCAAATTGAGGCAATTTTGCCCTTCAGAATCGCGACAGTCAATATGTTCGTGACTGTAGAAGAGTTCTCTTGCTGCCTCGACACAGCCTTTCGCTGCCGCCATAAATCGAGCTGCGCGCAAGATATTCTGAAAAGTGGGGTGTGATAGCTCGTGCTTTGCCAGATGCAAGCGGAGACGCTGAGAATCATTCCTGTAGGTTGCATGAAGAATAAAAAAGCCTCCACCAGGCACAAAGGGAGCAATGTGCTCTACATGCGACTCATCATCGAAGGTTGTCGTAACGATGGCATTCGCAATGCTGCAGTGAACGGTAAGAGCATATGCCTTGAATAAAGGAAGGCAGCTTAACCCCCTAAATTCAACCAAGGTGCCACAATTCTGTATGATGTGAACCAAAAGCTCACATTCCTTGGCGTGATTTTCAACAGTAACGTCAGTCATATTAGCTAAGGCAATTCCGTCGGGCGTGTGCGATCGATCAGGAGTACATCCCAATGGTGTAGCAATGCTGTAACCCTATAAGGTAGCAGGGTTGGCAGCTGCGAAACGTTAACGACCATATCTCATGCGCCGGTAGATGCAAATACCTGTCGCCTGAATTCTGTCCACAGTTGAGACGTGTCGTGCGATTTCCTTCTGAACTCGTTTTCGAGGGATGATTGCGCCGTTGAAGCGAATCTCACTGTCCCTGATACCCCCCTCGGCTTTACGCTTCTCGATGCGATGATCAGCCCCGCCACGCATCTTCTTTTCTGTTTTTGCTGACACACCATCAATTGAACCATCGTTTGTAGGTATCCTTGCTGTAGATAGAGTTAATAATGTAAAAGATTCTCGGACAGCGCCTCTAGCAAACCTGACACTTATCCTGCGCTCTCTATCCATGTAGTCCCTCAATGCTTCCAAGGTCATATTTTCATCGAGGTAACAGCTTTCGTATGATGCTATCGTGGGCAGATAAGTCCATTTTGACGAGGTGTTGTACCAGAAGAAGAATTTTGTGTTATGGCGATGGCCAGTAGCTGTTAGCATCAGGTGTTTATACACATCAAGATTGCGTACAGCGCTTACCCAGAAGTTCCAAATTATCTCAGGAAACCGCCAGGCACGCCACGCAGCCTGACCTCGGACTCAGGTTCTGGGTGGAAGGTCCAGGTTGGTGCTACTTAGTACTAGCTGACATGCGCACCTCTTGGACATGCCCAATTGATGCAACGGTTCTGTGGTGGAGAAGCCGGCGAGGCCACCTTCCCTCATTTCCCAATAAGAAATTGATAAACCATTCGACCTGTCTGATCACCGGGCCAGACTTCATCTGGCATCATTTGGTGCTTGGAACCAATGGATGGCATTGACTTATCAGCGCTGCGCCTTAGTCCATGCCACATCGCGTCTTGGATTGGTGGGGCCCGAATGTGTCTCGCCGACCCTGGCAGGGAATGCCATCCCCGGCTCGGCCTGAGTGGACATCTCTGCATAAGTCCACATCATTCACATTGCCTTGGCGCAGTGCGCTATTATCCTGCGCTTCCAATTGGCGTGTCCGTCTCCACTGGCATTAATCCCCCTCCAGGCTGCCTTATTGTCCAGACCGCCCACATTGTCGCAGACCCACTTTCCCCCGGCCTTCAAATCCCTTATTCCAATTCATTCTTCGTTGCACAAGGCAGCTATCATTTTAGCCTAGAGGTACGGAGTACACACACCGAATACCGAATCATTGCTCCACACTAGTACCAAGTCTTCTTACCTGTCGCTATGAGTCTGTCAGCAGAAAGTATCCTCGCCCTATTAGCCTTGCTGGTCGCCTGTGTACCCGGTCTATGGTTTATCATCAGGCACAATGCTCGCATCCGCCAATGGTGGAGAGGCAACACAGGTACGGAATCCCAGGCAAGAAGTCGGACTATCTGCTCCCATTCCGCCCGCAATCGTGCGTACCATTTCCACACTAAACTGGAAGCTCACCGGTCGGCTGAGCGTGCAGGACAGAATATACTCCTCAACCATGGCAGAGACTCGGATAGTTTCCACAGTCGCGGCTCGTCCCGCCGAACCCCCCACTTCCGATCCACCCACCCGCAAACCATACTGCCATTCTTCAACCCCTTCGATCCCATGCTTTACCGATCCAGTCCCTCCCGAGCAGGGCCCACGCCCCATCAATCAGAAATGACCTTTATTTTCTACCGGGCGGTAAGTCCATTCGTCGCGGAGTCCAGTGCATGCAATGCATAATTTCCACTGGTACTGATTTTCTCGCGCCAATGACAGATCGTCGACATGGTTCCGGCCAGAGAACAGCCTTATGCAGGTGTCTAAAGTGAAGATGAGAGTTGATGAGGCTGTTCATCGCGGAAGATAGGCTCCCTGTCTCGATGTATAATTTTCCTTTTGTTCCATAGAATTGCTGCTTGTGATGCCTGCTCTATACCCCTTCCTCAGCGAGACCCTCTCTACTTCGCGAAGCAACCAGGTGAGAGGAGTTGCAGCATGACGGCATGGTTGGCGTTGTGGCCTTTTTCGGGTTGTTTCTTATCTTATTCCCCTTCTTATTCTGTTTCATTCACCTTTTCTTTTTTGTCCATTTCTTACACCCTGTAGATCAAGAACACCATAGATGACAATATAGAAATCGTCGGCGTTCGTGAGGAATCCAGCCCACGTGATCCGAGGCGATTCACCAAGCGAGTTGCCCACCTTGGAGACTCAGTTCAACAACCCACGACCATCAAAAATCCAAGAGAATGTTTCATATGGTCCACCCCTTAGACCTCAGATCGCGTTACAGAAATGTCTATCAATTGAACTGAGCGCCCGAGGGAGGGCCGGACGGCGGCTTTTCATAGACGGCATTCCCCTAGTAAGAGCAAGCCGGCCACGTGATTCAAGGCGGCTTACCAGGCTGCTTCCTCCTCTCGCCAACCACCCGAACTTGAGTGGTTCTGTATCGCTCACCCGTAAGGTTGGTTAGATCGATCGCCTACGAATAGTAACCTGATTCGAGTAACCACCTTTTCGCTACGACCACTATCATCATAGGATATAAGCCTTATTTGTTCTCACGTGAAGCTTCTTTTTCTTGTTTTATATATAATTACTCTCCTCTCTGGCTCAATATCTCCCCGTCCATGCAACCGCGTCTTCACCTCCGCCACTTCCGCATCTGCACGCGCGTCAACCAAGTCACCCCAAACAACAGCACA
This sequence comes from Aspergillus brunneoviolaceus CBS 621.78, assembly GCF_003184695.1. Taxonomy (NCBI): domain Eukaryota; kingdom Fungi; phylum Ascomycota; class Eurotiomycetes; order Eurotiales; family Aspergillaceae; genus Aspergillus; species Aspergillus brunneoviolaceus. Next base: position 224,883 of record NW_020290767.1, on the reverse strand, counting down.
AAGTTCGTCACGCAGAACGCGAGGAACACGCCCGCGTCGCGGCCGCGGGCCCCAAAATAAAAGTGCAGCGAGCGGGCGTACTCGTCCCCGACCGAGTAGGGACAGAACTCGCAGGCCTGGGTAGCCGAGGGATTGAGCAGGTAGCCCGGGTTGCTGTCGAGGTAGGCACCCAAATACTCGCGGCAGGTACCGTTAGGGATATCGAAAACCGCCAACTCGGTCGACGTGCACTGCACCTGCACGTCGTGGACGACCGTGGAGACGGTGGCCTCGAAGAAGTAGGTGAGCGGGTCGGCCCACCAGAGCCAGGGGCGGTAGAAGTCGTTGAGGGCGCTGTGGGGGTTCGCGGCACCGGAGAACATGAGGACCGTGACCCAGAAGAGCGACATGGCGTAGCCGGCCATCGTGGCGTTGGGGAACACGGCCGCCATGAGGTAGATAAAACCGAGGCCGAAGAGTGCGAACAGCAGGTACATGCCGTACACAACGCCGGCGATGCTGGCGGTGCTGGCGAAGCCGAAGGTCCAGAAGGTCATAAGGAAGACGAGGGTAAACAGGCCCAGGAACCAGGGGATCTCGACCAGGATCAGCGCTCCCAGCAGCGCCTTATAGCCGTACACACCGTTGCGCTCGCGCGCCTCGAAGATCGCCCACTTCTCGTACCAGACGGCTTGCACGTCGGCCGCCACGCTGGGAATCAACCAGGTGCACAGCAGGGTGCCCAGCATGTGGTTTTGCAGGCCGGAGGTGCTGGAGGTGACGTGGAAGAAGGTAAACGAGACAAACAGCTCGAAGAAGATGGACTTGGCCAGGCGACTGAAATTGTATTGTCCGTTGCGCCACACGGCCTTCCAGTGGCGCTGCGTCAGGATCAGGACCTGCTGCCCCAGCGGCATGGCGTATCGACCGCCAGCTTGGTCCTCGGACGTCTCAGCATGCGCGGGGGTGAAGGGGGTCGCATTGATGGCGCGGATCTTCTCGCGGAGGACTTGGCGCTCCGGCGACTCGTTCCAGATGAGCGGCCAGTTCTGCTTGGCATGATCGCCCGCGACGGTGGAGATGATGAATTCAGCAGGATTGTCAGCAGGGCCCATCACCGCACCGTACCGAGCAAAATAGCTTGCCACCGTCGCGGCGTGCGCCCCGGTTTCGCCAAAGTAGACCGTCCGTCCGCCAGGCGCGAGCAGCATGATGTGGTCGAACATCTCAAACAGCACCCCCGAGGGCTGGTGGATCGTACACACGATTGGGACCCCCTCATGGACGGCGATCTTCTGCAAGAAAGCCACAATGGAATACGCAGCTTGGCTATCCAGGCCGGATGTTGGCTGTAAAAAACAGATTCTGTCAGTCTGTGATTCTTTTTTTCACGCTTTCAGTGAAGCATCATACCTCGTCTAGAAACAAGAGTGCAGCCGGCTTCGCTACCAGTTCAACCCCGATGGTCACCCGCTTGCGCTCTTCAACACTCAACTGACCATCCCCAGTGCTTCCCACAAGGGCATCGGCAATCTTCTCCAATTCCAACAGCGAGATCACCTGCTCCACATAGGCGAGTTTCTCTTCACGGGGCACCTCAGCAGGCCGGCGGAGCAGAGCACTGAATTGCAGCGCTTCTCGCACCGTGGTAGTGGGCTCATGGACGTCTTGTTGCATACAAAAGCCGCAGGATCGCGCAAATGACAGCGGGTGCGGCGGCGCGCCTCCGAGACGAATATCGCCCGTTGTGCGGCCCTCGGATTTCCGCTGAGCAAGGTTATCGAGAAGGGTGGTCTTACCCGCCCCAGAAGCTCCCATCAATGCAGTCAGCTGACCAGGCTTGACGTAGCCAGAGACATGATCCAGGAGCTGTTTCTCCCCGCCTCCGACCGTGACCGTGTAACAAAGGTCCTCAAACGTGAACGAGGCACGGCTCACCGATGGCGGAGTCTGACACGGCAGAGGGCTGGCCCCGACCTCGTCCACGTCGGTTTCTGACTGCCCAGAGACAGACCTTTTCTCCGCTGCGCCATCGTCACTTGTTCCCTTGCTTTCCCTCGGCCTCTCGCCTCGCTGCGGGATGGCGGCACCACGCTTGTATACCGGACCGGTTGCATTACCACTGTCTCGAGTCATGAAGGTCAGACCCACGGCACCAAGCACGGTGTAAAGGAACCAAAAGACCAGGATGATTCCGAAGTTTCTCCAAAGATGGGCGCGGGTATAGCCATACATCGTCTCTGCATAGACGGCGGCGTCCACGAAGGCTGAACCCTGCTGCGCCCCTGCCATGGGACACGCCTGGTAGCGGATATCATCGTAGCCCGGTCCGTGAGGAATCAGTTGCGAGTCGGTGCAATGGAGCTGCATGTGGTAGAACTCGTTTCCAATCATAGCCTCCACGGCGTAGGGAGTAGGACTCACGCGGCGGATCCAGGAGCCCCAGCGATGCATGGTGGGCACAGGTGGAGCATATCCGGAATACAGACAGGCGACCGGTAGAGCACAACCCGCCAAGAGATGAGCAATATTGAGACCTGGAGCCCAGGCGCCCAACATGCGAAACATAGTCGCAATAGCGGAGTAGTGTGCAAAAATGATGAGGAGGAAGGTGAAGAATTGCGAGGCAGTCTCACTGAGCCCGATGAGGAAGTAGTAGCAGCAAGCAAATACCGTGGTTTGGATCAGGGCGGATGGAATATCAGCGATGGTCTGGATTACCGCATAGGCGGCCGGATGAAGAAGGCCCATATTATGCTGCTTGAGTAGAATGGCGCGGGCATTAACGGTTTTGCCCACCTCAGTCAAGGCATTGAGACAGAAATATGTTGCCGCAAAGAAGAGTGCACCGCTCCGTTCAAACGAGCCCGCGGCGGTGCGCGGAGCGGCATAGAATCCCGACCCGGTGATGAGTGCATTCAAGATACACAGAATCAAAATGGTGAGCAGGGTCCTCCAGTCGCCCCAGAGCAAGCGGTAGGTTCTTTCGGTGCCCACCGCGATCTGCTTGAAAATTGTCGCGGGCTCGACGGCGTGTTTGTAGGTCAATCTCGATCGCAAACCACCAACATCGCTTCGCAGAGCCGTCAAGGCAATCGGATCCCTCTGCGCAGCGGTATGGTATTGAATCAGCTCCTTCTGGAGTTGCTCGTAGTGTGTACTGCGCTTGAAAGCCTCCGCAAGACTGTCGGGGTCCAGGTAGAGAGGGCCCGCATAATCTGAACGAATTGTGCGATCGACCGGGGAGGTTACCGAGGTGAGAAAGTCAGGGGTCGTCTGGCGCTCAGGGCAGTAGAACCCCAGTTCTTGGAAATATTGCTTGGCCATGTTGATCCTGCCACTGAAGATCATCCTCCCATCATACATTACCAGAACACGGTCGAAGCACTCCTGATACATATCCTCCGAGACCTGGTAGAGCGTAGCGATGTTTGTCATTCCCGTCGCCCGGGACATGCGCTTGACCAAGCGAAGGAATTCCAGAGCCGAGGAGCTGTCCAGCCCACGGATCGGGTTATCCCAGCTCACCAGGGTGGAGTTGATCGTCATCGCTTCGGCGAGGGAAACGCGGCGTCGCTCACCCCCCGAGACACCTCGGATGAATGCATCGCCCACAATGGTGTTTTTCGTATGCCCGATACCAAGTGCATTGACCAATCGCTGTGTATACTCGGCGGAGAACCGTGAGTTACGACCAGGAAGGCTCGCCGGCTTTCGTAGCTTGAGAGCAAAGTCCAAGGTGTCTGCCACGGTCAAGGTCGGGAAATGGATATCATCCTCCGAGGAGTAGACGACTTCTGACTTCAGCTCGTCGGTCATATCTTCCGCCCTCAGTGCTCCATAGTGTACCTCCCCCTGGACAGCATCAAACGACTCGCGGGTGTTGGCAATGATCTTCAGCACGGTGGTACAACCCGCTCCAGGGCGGCCGAGGACCAGCATGGTCTCGCCCGGGAATAGCACCCCGGAGACATCCTGCACGATATTGCGACGAGCGGGTGTGTGTCGGGAGATGGTAGATCGAAGGAGCTGCCACGGTGAGCGGAGAATGTCGAGGAGAATCTGCGGGAGGTCAGGCACGGTCCGTTGACCACCGTAGGGGCCCTGAGCGGTCACATTCTCGAAGGCCACGCCCAAGGCACGTCCATCATAGCGATAGATCGGGAGCTGATTGCACGAGTCTGCTTGCTGTTCGACATCGGGAGAGTCTGTTGACATGTTCAAAAGTCAGATTAGCCGTGGGCTGGAAGGATCACGGAACGAGGGATAGGCAAACTCAGTCTCTTTTGTTACCTTTGAGAGCGATTTATAATCGAGGACAACTGCCAGAGCGCTGCACTGCGTGTTGTGTGTATGCGTTATGGAGATGGGTCAGGCAGTGGTGGGGATTGAATTCGGATCGGATGCTCGGATATTGAGGTCTGATCCGCAGTTTGCTTAGTTTGATCTCCACTTCCTGCACGGACTCCCACTCCCACCCCCGAGCCGGTGGGATGCGTGCCGTGGCTTAGTAGTTTGTAGTTCGGAGACAACACCAGACAGTTCTGTATACCAGTTGACTTGGTGACTTCAAATATCCTGTTGTTCAATCTATACAGGAAGACTAGGAGTCAAAACTGTCTGGGTCAGGAGATCCTACTATCGATAACGCTGCAGAACGTTCCTGTCTTGATCCTTGATCATTGACCGATCAGCATCTAACCACTAATCCACGATGTCTTTATAAATCCATCTAGTCATGACCTCTACTACGCCTATGCATGTCTTACTTCATCTTGACCTGGATTATGAATGGTGTCTCTATAGTATGCGATTGGGCGACCTTGTTTCAATTCTCGTCCAGTTGATCCGAACTACTTACTAGCATAATATGTCTTGAGCACGGAGCTGTGCTTGCCAGTTTTGTTCATCCAGGATGGATTCAGTTAGATCAAGGTCAATGTCAACAGTAATGAAATCTCCGAGTACATGAAGGCCAGCTATGATATTCAGTCAGTAGTACCCCCGTTCAAAGTAAGTACTATGTATACTAACTTCCCAGCAACAACAATTCATGGTCACGTGCAGCGGAACTCGGGTCAAGCCAGCAGCCGAGGACCACACTCTATCGCTACTCCGTACATTTCCTTCTACCTGTAACTACCATCTCCTCCGATTTCCGATCCTGTTGCGCAGTATGAAACGCGTTATTGACATATGATTACACCATCAACTATTTTCGTAAAGGATGCTGCCTCATAACTCAGTCTCCTCAAGCCCATCGTCACCACCGCCTCTCCATGAGCGGCCGCCCGGTGCTCGGATCACACGTGCCTGTGAGCGCTGCCGCTCCCGAAAAGTCCGCTGCGATGGCCATACTCCTTGCGCCGGCTGTCGACCGCGAAATTTCCCCTGTATCTACCGATCCGCCACAAGACCGAGGAGGCAAGGAAAAAGAAGGTTGCTGGATAGTCGATCCGCCATCTCGGCGGAAAACGACCCGCAAACCCGTTTGATTGTGCCCACCTCCGCTTCCGCCTCTTCCGCTGCTGCCTCCCGACCCAACACCATCGATACCACTCCCCAGCGAGTCCCCAATGATCCCGTTCAGTTCAAACGACACCGCGAACTACGCGCTGGAATTGGTGTCTCCAATGTCGATACCGGTTCTTTCCAATTCTACGGCCCCTCTTCGCATTTCTGCTTCATCCAGCGTATGTGTCAGCGCATCGCGCGATCCACACATGAAACCATCGTTACCCCGAATAACGCGGTGCCGGATGGCGTCCGCAAATGGAACCTGGAGCGCTTTATGTTCTGTGTCAACGGGTGTCAAGGTACAACCGGACCGCATGCTGCCTACATCTCGCAGGAGGTAGGAATTGGCCTGATTGATTCGTACTTCGAGATTCTCCACCCGCAGATCCCCGTGCTGAACTACTCCGAGATCGTCGACCAATGGAAATCTTTATGGAAGCCCCCAGCGCAACAAAAGCTCGACAAGCGTAACGAGATTCTTTTTATTGTTCTGGCTATCGGCGCCCGCGTTACCATCGCGGCGGGCCAACAGGAGACCTCGTTGCTAGAAGGATGGGCGGACCATTTCGCCGCGCAGGCAAATCCGAACACTGCCGTCTTGGAGGACCCCAGTCTATCCACCACGCAATTGCTGCTTCTGAGAGCAATGTATGCCTACCAGGTTATGCGGCCGAATGATGCCTATTTGTACCTCGGCCACGCCGCTCGCAATGCCATGGTGCTGGGATTCAATCGATCCCAGGTCATGGACGGGACCAATGCGACTGTCCATGCGCTTAAACGCACCTTCTGGACTGTCTACGCCCACGAACGCATGAACGCTCTTTACGCCGGCCGTCCATCTGCTTTTCGTGACGAGATGATTGATGCTCCATATCCTGAAGACCTCCCCTTACCCACCACGACGGACACATCGACAGACAGCAGTGACAGCCACCACGGCCCAACTCGGCTTTGCGGCTTTATACGCGCCATGGCCGGCGTCGCCCGCGTTGCTGACCTGGCATTCGTCAAAATCTACTCCCCTGCCAGCGTCGCCAGCATGGCACAAATCGCACTGTTGCCGGCAGCGGTAGCCGGGATCGACGGACTGCTAGGCGCTGTAACGCGCGACCTGCCCCTGTACCTCCAGTTCTTCGACGCAGCCTTACCAATCGGCTCAGGCTGGCAGGAAGTTCAACGCCTGACGCTGGGCAGTAATTATTATCAGACGCAAATGTTGACACATCGTCCGGCCTTGCTCTTCAGGGCCTTCTTCGCCTCGCTCGACGAGGCTCAGCGGCGTACAGGCCACACTTTAGAGCTAGAGCACTCTATTCAGGAGACCTTGACCGCCGCAACGAACATCATCAACTTGACTCATGACGTCTATTTCCGGCGGTGCCCCCGCGCACGCTTCGACGGGTCTTCGGCTACTATCATGGTCGCTGCCGCTGTCACCCTACTGTATGATGTGCTGGATCCGACGACGGGCGCGGAGCACGCGCGCGAGGTATTCGCTACGGTGGAACGGGCCGTGGAGTGCCTGGATCAGATCGAGCATGTCGGTCCCACCTCGGGGAAAGCCGTGAGTCTGGATGTGATGCGCATCGCGAAGGAGGCGTTGCGAATGACGACAACGGATGTCGAGGTCAACCAAGATTTCATTGGGACGTTTCCGTGGTTACAGTGCGTTCTCGTGTCTTTCTTTCGCTGTCCGCTCAGATCATTCAGAAAGACTTACCATATTTCGCAGGTATAATCTGCTAGTTCCACCAAACAGCGCCGCTCTGCCGTATGAGGCGCCACACCCCGATCTTGGAGCAGTACCTGTCTCCACCCAGGGCCAAGGTCACTTATCCTCCGCCCCGGATACCGTACCACCGCAGGACCCTGCGCTGCACATTCCGGCCACGATGCCAAATTACATGTCCTACTGGCTGGAAGCGGGCTTCTCCCCGGAGAACATCCCAAGCTCCTTGTTCTAGTCGTCTCGAGTTTGATGTGTTAGGTAGATACGGTAGAAAGAATAGAACACCGTTGAGTCACGGTACTAGTCGCTGCGCTGGAGGAACCTATCAACCAACTGCCTGCAAATTCTTTTGCTTCTTGACAACTCCTAGGCACCTCACCTGTGTATGGACTGCGAGAAAGAGAAAATCGTATATCTAAGATAAACTAGCATTGTCTCGAGCCCAATAACAAGCATTCCTCCATCTGTGCGTCTAATTTTGATACACCGCTGAGAGACTGTACCTAGATAGTTTGGAGAGAGCATCTATTTTCAAGCTCCCACTCGATAGGTCAAGCTTCCTATTGCCACCAGCTAATAACAAGTCAATCGGGTCAAGGGGGGCACGATCAGAAGAATTAGTAAATTCAGTTGCCGCTCTCGGCGCAGAACCACAGCCCCGACGAACGGAGCCCTGAGTAACTCGATTGATAATTAAGACAACAAAACGGAGAAAGTCAAAGACAACATATTAGCTTCCAGGAAACGATAGGCCGAGAGGAGAAGGGATTGTTTGTAAGCTCTCACGGCCCAATATGTAAGCATGCGGAGCGCGAGGATGTACTGTACTGAACACGAGCACCCGATCCGAGGTGAATCTATGTCTATCGTGCCAAGCCTGTCCCGGGTATTCGGCTCCCACACGAGAGATCCGAGCCCCGAACCAAATTACAGCAAACTTGCAAGTACGTGCGCCGTCGAGTTTGTTGACTTACTCAGCTGCAACCTTAATTAAGTTTCGCTCCATTTGTCAAGCGTTCTTAGTAATTGAGCTTAACTTCCAGCATGTGGGATGCCTGCACAGCCCGGTATAAAGCACCTCTATCGCATGGAGCCCACTACCCAACGTCCGAGAAACAGAACGTCCCCACCGTATAGTATCTTTACCATTCTCCAACCAGCAAAGAATAGCATTGACCACGACCAACCCTTCCAATTCTCACCCACCTCTTGTCTCACAAGAGAATTATCACGATGCCGTTCGCCACCACATCCGACAACCAAGAAATCTACTACGAAACGCACGGCCCCGCGACCAGCGCAACCACGTTAGCGTTTGTATCCGGCTACTTCGGGATCACCGCGATCTGGCACTCGCTGATCACGCGGCTCAGCGCCCGCGGCTACCGCTGCATCGCCCACGACAGCCGCGGATACGGGCGCTCCGCCAAGCCGACCGCCGAAGAGGCGTACAGCATCCCGCGGCACGCGGAGGACGTGCACGCCGTCCTCGCTGCCGCCGACATCCCCCCGACATCCCAACTGGTGCTGGTGACGCACTCGATGGGCGGAAACATCGGGGCGGCGTATTGCCTCGCCCACCCGGGGCGGGTGGCCGGGCTGATCCAGACGGGTACCTATATCGACGGGGCGCGCATCCAGGCGATCCTGAGCTACGAGGCCCTGACCTCTGGGGTGGAGAGCCCGAGCAAGTGTGTGGCGTTCTATACGAACATGGGGCTCGAGGAAGCGACGGCGCTGGAGGCGGCGAAGTGGCCGGCCTACTGTCGGAGATACAACGCCAGGGCGTTGTTGGGATGGGCGATCGGGGATGATCAGTATGCCGACCTCACGGTTCCGGGGTTGGTGGTGCAGGGGGAGTTGGACGCTGCGACGCCGGTGGAGCTGCTGTGTCGGCCGATCGTGGAGGCGATGCCGGCGTGTCGGTTGGCGGTGTTGCCGGGGGTGGCGCATTTCCCGCCGACGGAGGCCCCGGAGGAGGTGGAGCGATTGGTGGTCGAGTTTGTGCGGGGGTTGTGAGGGGTCTGGGGGCTGGGTTTGGGATGGATGCTGAGCTTTTGACTGTAACATTTCGATGGCACAAGTCGATGTGTCGAGCTATCAATTCTTATTGTAGTGGAATATTGCTTTCTGATTACAGTATACTTTTCCAACCCACGTAGCCTTGCTATATATAAGATTTTATCAGACGGGATATTTCTACCCGTTTTTCAGGTGATTTCTGTGTAATTGGTTATTTAAATAGTATTAAAGTCCCTTTATAGCCATTGTTCTATGGGAAGAGAGCTATATCTGCTGATAGTTATACTAGAGAGATACACGAACAACTGTTTAGTAGTTGTAAGAAAAGCGTATACAATATCAGCAAGGCGCGGAAATCAGCTATGGGGGACCTGGTTATAATGAGGCCTTACAGGTACCTTGTGATCTATTCTGAATCTTTTACTTCGGCGGGGGAGGGGAGGTGACAGATGGACCTCCTGCCCTGCGAGAAAGAAGGAATAGGAGACCCTCCGGACTTCCATTCCTTCTTTCAAGAGACCTCGGTTTTGTGCCGGTGCAATTTCTCGCCCCACGCATTCGACAGTTGAGAAAAACCTGCAGTACCCCACTCCTACCGGACAAGATCTTACATAGGACCTAGGTAATCAGTATCTCAATGTGCAGGCTGTATTGTACACTCCGTAAGAACTACCAGTACGTAGACACAGGACGATCAGGTCGTCGACAACAGAAAAACAGACGCTTCAATGCCCCCCCTCTCCCAACACATGTCCGAGTTCCTTCAGGACTAGAAAGATGTGGCTTTCCAGAATTTGTGCAGTTCTTCCTTGTACTCCTCGTCGCTGCCCGAGAAGGGCCAGACGTTTCCAGAGCCCAGGATGGATTCCGCCTGATTGGTTGGTGGAAGGAAGTGTCAGTAAATCTCTCTCCGGCCATGACTCCCCTTCTACCGGACTCACCTCTTCTTTTGAGATGGACGTCTTGTAAACGTGGAAATCGCGCGACCAGGTGTCAATACACGCATAGTGTTCGGTCGCGTACAGCCCGGCGCGGGTGGGAAAGTCGCCCGCGCTGCCGCCATCCCCGTAGCACCAGTAGTGCTCTTCTCCGTCCTCGTGGAAGATAAAGATGGCCCACTTCCCCATGGTCTTATCACGACTATCCCAGGTGTTCAGTGTCTGCATGGTTGATCAGGGTCTGTCGCTGAGAGGATCGAGGGTTGGCGGAGTGGCCTTCTGTTTTCTGATTCGGAGGGGCAACCTCTTGCTTGGCATGATTATGAGATGCTGCGTTGGTTGGTTCATTGCGCGAAATGCAGATTGCTTGCGAGGAGGCTTGTATCACCCTGATCAGTGTCCTGCTCTATTACAATCGTTCGTGGGTCATGGAGCTCCAGCCTCACCGCGTACTGTACATTGTTCCGCCGCGATTCGCATAGTATGGCTCGGAACGGAAGCCAACTTGAAGAATCCGATCCGAGACTATTCCGTTTCCAGCTTAGCGCAGTAAGGAGCTCGGGATCCTGCCCGGCATTTCCGCACTTCCCTCCATAGGAGCCTGCGGCTCGATAGGTGGTATCAACAATGTTCCAATTTGACACTCTATTGCTAGTAGCATCCTTGTTAAGAGAATTCAAAGTTGGATGGGAGCTCTTCGGTCAGTAATCTTCGTCTCATCTTAAGGTATGAACACTGCGATTCACCAAAACAATAGCCGTCTGTTTTTCTAATAGGGAAACTGTAGGGCTCCAGACCTTACACTCATTTACAGTTTATACCCGGCTTCTCCTTGGGCTTTCACTTTCCTGAAGCTCGAACTAACTGACTTATGACTATCAACACCCTTTGGGTGGCCGGTTTGTTTCTCACATCGCAGATATCACTGATCCTAACATCCATAGTCCTTGCCTCATCTACGCACAACCCTCACAGTGCTGGCGACTTCATCTCTTCCTCACCGTCGAGCTGCGGGCTGTCCTGTGCACGGCACATATCTGCGTCTTCCAAAGCGACCTCCTTCCACGCCCACGCGAATGCCCAGACCAGGGCGGAGAGACAGACCGCCACAATCAACATGAGCTTGTACGTCTCACTGTACGCGGCGTTGATGGCGTCGCGCACGGCACTGCCGACGGGGTACGCCGTCTGCACGTTCAAATCCTCGTAAATCTCGTCGAGGAGGGGGCTCTGTGCCTCGTTTGCGGGAAGATCCCTGCGCAGCATACCGGGGAAGATCGCCTGCCACATGGCCGAGCTGATGGTCGAGCCGATAGCTCTACCTAGGTCGGATACCATGTTCTCCACGGCGAGAACGGCGGGGAGATGTGGTGGCGGCGATGAAGACGACGACGAGGAGGAGGCGACGGTCGCCATCAGCACGACCGGGAACAGAAGGGCCATGGTGCCGAAACCGAGGGAGACCAGGATCTGGCACAGGACCACGTACGCGATGCTCGCGCTGGCGCGGCGGAAGCGGATCATCAGCCCGACGCCCAGCACGATGACGGAGCCGCCGAAGTAGATGGCCTGCGGGCGGACGCGGCCGTACCGGCGGAGGAGCAGGCCGACCAGCAGCGCCCACAGCGAGGCGCTGACGGCCCAGACGTTGGTGACGTACGTCGCGGCCAGCACGCTCAGGTCCCACACCACCACCAGCATGGAGTAGAAGTAGCTCTCCCACACGTACAAGGCGGTGAACATGGCGAGCACGGCGGCGTAGGTGACGACAATGTTGCGGTGGCCGAGGAGCCGCCACGGAACGACGCCGACGGCGGCCCAGTGCCGCTCGTAGACGCCAAAGGCCAGAACGAGCAGGCCCCCGACCACCAGGAAGCAGACGACCAGCGGCGCGCGCCAGTCCCCGGGCTGGTCGGCGGCCAGACTCACTCCCAGCAGCAGCAGGGCCAGCCCCGCGCAGAGCAGCAGCAGCCCCACCACATCGACCTCCCGGATATAGTGGGCCAGCCGCTGGCGATTGGAACGCGGACCGGCGTCGTCTCCCCTCGATCCTCCTGCTGAGGGTCACTGTGGAAGAGAAGCCATGCGAAGGGGCCTGCAACGACCGGGACCACAATGGCGAAGAACCCCAGCCCCCACCGCCACCCAACGGTGTCGAGCGTTGCCTGCGCGGCCGGCCCGTACGCCCAGACGGTGAGGATGTTCGGGGAGGAGGTGAAGGCGATCCACCACGCGCGACTCGCCAACGGCGCGGTGTCGGCGATGAAGATGGTCACGCTGAAGGTGATGCCGCTGGAGCCCACCATGTAGAAGATCTGGGCGGCGCTGTACATCTCGACCGTGGTGCACGCCGCCATCAGGACCATCCCCACCGTGGTGCACAGGGCGCTGAGCGCGAAGGCGGGCGGCCGCCCCCAGAGTTCGAGCAATTTGGCATAGGGCAGCTTCATCAACCCGCCCAGCAGGCTGGAGAGGATGGTCGTGGTCGCCGTCACCGAATGCGCCGCGAAGGAGCTGCAGGACCCCGCATCAAAACTGACGAGCTTACCTAACAATCAGCGCACGGTAGGTCTCGCTCCGTGGTGACCAGCAGGCTTTTCTCCAGGACATGTTCAGTCATGATACGATACGACTCACCGGTTGCGTTTCCATCCCCCGAGGAGAAGATTGCGGAGGTGCCTTCGAGGCAATCCGTCGACAGTTATGCCGTTCACCTGGGCCTCTGTCGCATGAACAGTCTTCGATCGGCTGATGGCCGGTCAGGGAACCATGTAGACTCTAAGAATTCCTTGCGAGGAGGACTGTAGCTTCGACAATGGCAGCTCACCAGAGTCCCTCTGTGAAACTTGTCACAGGTTTATCTGATTTAGTTGCTATGCTGGCGATTCCAGATAGACCGGATGGTATGGTGAGGAATTGTTGGAGGAGTGGGGCGTCCCCGGCAAGCCCTAAAAATGGAAAAGCCGAGACCTGATGGACTGTGACGGGGAAGCAGCCTTTCGGTCATGCTCCACCATTTCGCCGATTTAAGCTTGTTCTCACTGGTTAGAGTTTTATTATCCGCGCATGCAGTGCGTAGGCGCTAAATGGCGTTAGTCACCGGAACATACGCTCCGCCACGCTGGCGGCAGAAGGGGGAAGGGAGACTAGGGTAAGTGTACCCCAAGACGAGGTCAGTAATGGACTCACCTGCATCAGAGCCGATTACCGTCGGTAGCTAGAACTCCTAGCATTGATATACACCTATCTTCCGTGTGCTTATACTGCGTGGCCTGGATACTATAGGGTGCCTCTGTGCTCGAGATGGAGCTGAAATAAACTGCCTTGTGCTCATGTCGGCCTACTGTAGGGTGGTGTCTATGTCGAGACCTGCGATCGCATCATACTTGTAGGGTTGTGTATCCACAGCATTCTCCCGTCTACCGATTCACGCCCTCACACCCTATCCACTATTGGAGGCAGCTGGCCACTTTCGACCAACTGCCGAACTTCCTTACAAGACCGTGAGTATTCTTCACGCGTGAGAGTCGGAGTGTTGTACTCGAACGCAATCCCTAACAGACGCATCTTTTGCTTTAATTGCTCCATGCGATCCCATGGATAGTCGTCCGGGTCTACATAGCCTAGCCAATCGATATACGGAACGAACTCTATCCGAATCGTCCGCAGCGCCTGGCCTTTGCCCGCCAAGGCGCCCTCGGCAAACGCCAGCAGCCAGCGCGCCTGTGGCTCGTCGAACCCCAACAGGCCTGGCCCCCAGAAATCTCCGTAGCTGATCAGGTCCCAGACGAACGTCCGCACTGTCGGGCTTAAGAGCTGATCAATCGCTGCGGCAGGACGCCAGTAAACGCGGGGATGCGTCTCGGACATGACGTGGAAGGGCGGGCAGACGACCGTGTGCAAGTTGGGGAAAGTGGAGGCCCGGAACTCCAGGCCCAGGGCGTAGAACGGGATCGCACCGAAGACCATGCGGCGGAGAGTGTGGGGGTGGGCCTGCAGCCAGGGATAGAAGACTTTGACGGTGGCGGGTGTGTGTGCGGGATTCTGCTCTTGAGGCGCTCGTCAAATGCCAGGCTGAACTCAACCAAGCCGCAAGTCGTGGGCTGTTGCAGAGCCGCATCATTCTATTGCCGATAAGGGGTACAGGTTAGCCTGCGTGGTCTTTACGCTTCGAGATCAAAGGCATTTTGGGGAGACGGCATCTAGCGATGTGAATGAACCAGGAAAGACAGGAGGAAAGGGGGGAGCGAGAAAGAAAAGAATGATATCGGGACCAGTGGAAGGATAGGGACGGACCTGTAAAGAAGCGTAAACCTCGTGAGCCTCTCTTCTGATAGCCGACGGGGTTGTTGGGTCTGTGCCGGGCAACGCACGCAGCTCCGCATAGCCCTGCAGCTGACATTCAAACCGGCCCCCGAAGCCGTCACAAGGTTCATTGATAACGCCCATCAGTTCCAACCTCCGTAATGCTGGAAGGTGCCGGAGAGCATGCTGTAAGAGCTCCCATTGGCTGATCACGATAGACTGTCCAGGCTCGAGTGGTGATTGAAGGCGTTCCTGGCCCTCGGGCGACCAACCTACCTCCACCTCACCCTGGATCCTTAGCATGTGGACCTTGGCCCCACAAAAGAGGCTTAACACGTCGGCTGCAGCCGCATAGTCCGCGAGTGAGATGCAGGTCTTGGTCCGATCGCGCTGTAGGACCAGGACAAGAGATCGGGCGGGCAAGAGTAGGCTCGGGTCGGACCGCAAGGCGCGGTATAGGCAGTTCGTTCTTCGTCCAGACGGGTAGCAAAACTCCAGTTCGCGATACAGCAGGGGAACTGTGAGGCGGTAAATTCGCTGACAGGTGAGGAGAAGGGCAATGATGCCGGTACCTGAAGGCCGGATGCCGAGTCGCCGTTCGAAAGAAATCCGGCCTAGAATAAGGCCGAGGATCTGGCCTAGGATCTCGGGAGGGAGATTGAGGATGAATGACCGGGGCATTCTGTTTCACGCTCAATGTGGGGTTGATGAGAGAGAGATAGATGGGGGGGGGAACTAGGTTGAGTCAGACTGTCAGTCAGGCAGCACTGATTATTTGAATAGTTTCAGTTGTGGTAGATAATGCCCAACTGGTTAAGCACGGCTGGTTGCTGAGGTTGCTTGTATTCACAGAAGTCTGGAGGGGAAAAGAAAAAACGTCAGACGGATGGGAAATGATGATGTATGCCTTACACCACTTTCAAAGGTAGTTTCTGTTGGATCATTCACTACTGTCTGCCCCTCCTACTTCAGCAGCGTATTGTCTTCACTGATTCACTGTGTTACACTGCCATCGCCAGCCAGTATCCTCTGTCCCTCCAGCTTTCTCTTCTCTCTTTCTCTCTTTCTTCCACCCATCTCTCTTGCATGGGAGAACTCCCCACTCTTTCACATTCAAGGTCTTCCAGCTCTCGTCACTCCAGCTTGCTAAGCACTTCCTCGTGACACTCAGAGGTCTCCAGAACAGCTAGAACCTGAAGTATTCATCAGAAAGAGAACGAACGAAAGCAACTTTCGCATGACGAGGAAGATCATCGGCATGTTGCCGAAGGAGGAGGCTGTGAAGCCCTCCAGGATTCCTCCAGTGGCCTCCGGACTTCCGTACGTCTTATTCACCCAAGTAATCATGTCCTGTCAAGCTAATATATAGTCTGCAGGTTCTTCGCAAGCAAGATGGTCAACCTTAGCGTCGAAGCGGACGTCCCCATCTGCATCCACACCGACCTTCTTGCTGCGAAAGCCCCACAGTTCCATCTGTCCACGATCCGCGACAACAGACTGACCATCCTTGCCCGCTTTGTGGAATGGGCCTACACCGGCTACTACACCGCGCAGTACGATAATACCAAGCTCAACGTTGGCGTGGGCGAAATCCTTTCTACAATCGATGATGCGACCTTACATATCGATATGATCACCTTTGCAGACAAGTACGGAATCTCCGCGCTCGTCGCCTTGGCGCAGGACAATCTCAGCGCGGTCGCCGAAGATTTGTTCGAGAACTATCCCCGACCCTCCAAGGTCTCGGTCTTTGTGAATATTTGTGCCATAGCCGTTTCAGAGCTAGGCGCGAGCCATTCAGCCTGTCGGGATCTCGCCCGTTTCACCGTCCGCAACTTGGACGTCGTGCGGGCGGCCGACCTCTTGGACTCGTTTCTCGCAGACCATCCCGAGTTTGCGGTGGCCATGGTGAAGTATTTCGAGGGGCCAACTGCTGGCTATGAGGCTGATTCTTGTGGTTTGGGTCCTGGTCGCGATTTGGATAGCGAAGATGCTCTTTCTTGGCATCCCGATTCCTTCGTCGTGGGTCGTCGCGCTTCCGAGAGTGGGCAGAGTCGTTCGGTCTCAGACATCGATGATCCCTTCCGCGGGTGGCCTGTTGGTGCTCCTTCGGGTTCGACTGGGAATGATAGGAAAGCCTGCGAAGTTCCTTGGTAAGATCTGTTCGCGGAACTTGAGGATCTGAAGATCTCCAGTCTGGTAGTTACATATTGGGATGGTTGAGATTATGGTGCGCTTGGATTGGGGTGGTCTTGCAATATTGCGTTACTTGTGATTTAGTGGCATTTGCTGAATACATTGCCTTCAAAGAGAAGGTTATTTCCATCCCAGAGTCTGCCTGCTGAATCACAGCGTGACTATACGCTGATTCCGTACATTGGTCAATCAGCTAACCGGAGTAACGGCCCCCCTTGGACATTGCTTTCGAATTTATTCTAACCTTGTGATGGTTAAAGTCTGCGAGCAGAATACAAGACAAAACAGATAATTTTTTAATATTAATGTTGAGCCCTCAGCCACCCATTCACCTCTTCTGGGAGAGGCCTACACCCCTCATAAATTCCCACATCAACCCAGGAAGCAACCAACCCAACCAAGCTCAGTAGATCTTCCCTTCCATAACTTCTTCTTTTCCACACCACCACCTTGATTCTTTGTCCCAGCACTTTCCTCGCGACAAACTCCTTTATCTCGTGCTTAAGAACAAAGGTCCCACCCACCCTCTTGACAACCTCCCATCCTTTCTCCCATCCACATTCTCAAAACAAAGGTCGTTCTTCGCACAAAGAGCCCAAAATAGCAGAAACGAGAGTAAAACATCGAGTACTTTTTTACAACACTGACATCGCTATCGCAACAAGATTCACAACATAACCTCTACCCACATCATCAGCAACCTATCTCTCTCCTGCACTCGACACACACACACACTGCAGACCAGTATTCCTTCATCATCAACACGTTATCGTCCTGGATTCAAACGATAGACATCCAAATTCGTACCTCCGATCTCCTCTCATCTCATCTTTTTCCACTCGCCTG
This sequence comes from Aspergillus brunneoviolaceus CBS 621.78, assembly GCF_003184695.1. Lineage (NCBI taxonomy): Eukaryota > Fungi > Ascomycota > Eurotiomycetes > Eurotiales > Aspergillaceae > Aspergillus > Aspergillus brunneoviolaceus. Next base: position 207,348 of record NW_020290767.1, on the reverse strand, counting down.
TTTACCCAAACGTACGCGTCGCTGAAATTTCGCTCTACGCTAGGTCCCCGAGATCCGACTCGGTGGATATTATCAACGTTCATCACAACCCATCACACTCGCAAATCGAATTGTTTCTCACCCACTTGAAAAGAGAAGAAATGGCCCGTCCATCGAAACAGAAACGCGCCGCGAGGATGCGGGCAAAAGTGAGGCGCGCGGCACTGCAGAAGCAGACACAGTCGCCCCAGAACACAGAGAACCAGCAGACTACAAAGGAAGAGATGCAGGTTACACATGAGGATGAGTTCCATACACCGATGGACGATGGGAATCATATGCCTGTGGGGATGTCCGCTCAGATGCTTGAGGTGGACTCTGCCAGCGAGAACCAACTTTCACACACTTCGGAGCAGGTGATGCAGTTTTTGAATAATGCCCACGTCACCGGGGGAGTGAGCGTCCGCGCAACACAGTATGAGACAGAATCTTCGGATGAGAACGAAGGTCTACAATTTTCTACACAGATTACACAGCCTACAAATGTTGCAAAGGAAGAGACCAGAAATGAAGTGAGCGTACTCGGTAGACAGCGCGAGAATCACGCGACCAATGATAAAACTCAACAACACACAAACCAGCAGACAGATCATTCGAAGTACATTAAGAAGGAGACGGAGGCCACCACACAACATGAGACGAACCTCCCTATCAATCCTCCCCAAACCATCAAGCAAGAAACACAACCTCCGACCGATACCGAAGAAACCACCGAGCGAGTAAGCATGCTGGCAAAGAAGCGCAGAAGGCGCCCGGTCCCAGTCCAAGCACCGCAACCCGCCCCAGAGCCTACACCAACATACAAATTCACATCACCGCCGACCCTCACCTACCCCAAGACCCAACCCACAATCGCCAATCCACGACCCCTAAAGGCCCCAAAACGCAAAGCCTCAGAGCCCGCCGAGAGCATCGACCTCAGCTCGCCCAAGAAACTGAGCCCCAAGAAACGCAAGGCCCGAATCGCTCCAGAGATCATCGATCTATCTTCAACCACACCCGCTCCAAGAGAGCACGGACAGAGGCCAAGCCCCAAGAACCTCCGGAAGCGCAAGCCCGTCGACCCGCCCGAGACGATCGATCTCCGCTCGCCGATCAAACGTGCGCGGATCTTGGCCTCCACGTCGCCTGGCAGGACCAGAAGTTATACGAAGCAAGCCGTCCACCCGCCACAGACGCAGGCTAAACCCAACGAAGACTCTCAGAAGGGGAAGGGAGGTAAACGGGTTGAGTGGGCGGACCGGGACACTCGCAAACAGACCACCGTTGCCTGCCAGGACTCGACCAGGATCAAAAAAGAGGATCAACCCCATCGCATCCGACGGGATAGAAGCCAGATGCGCAAACCAGCACACTCCCACGCCGACTCCCATCCCAAGGCTCAAGTAAAGGTGAAGCGCGAACCGACCTCGCACTCACCCGAAAACCCTTCCCCCGAGAACCAGACCGAGAACGCAACCCCCTTCTACACCCCCCTGCAACAAGCCCTCCTCTCCCAAACCCAAGCCGTGACCAACGCGACCTACGAGGTCCTCGAACGCCGCCTCGCCAGCACACAAGCCACCGCTGCGCATCGCGCGCGCACCACCCTCGCCACCGAGACCGAGACCGACACCGAAACCGACACCGACATCGACACCGACATCGACGCCGCGCACGACCCGATCCCGCCCCTCCCGCTCGGCCGGGTCCTCAACGTTGCCAAATACCTCGACACGAACGTCCTCTCCCGCCTGACGCAAACCTGCAAAACCCTGTACCGCAAACTGACCCACGAGCTCCAACTCCGCCAGGACACGACATCCATCCCAGACAGCGCCTGGCAAACGGAGATCCGGCTGGGCCTTTCCGACGCCGAAGGCCGACGGACCGTCGAATGGCTCCCGGGCACAGGATACTACCCTGGCCCAATGGAGCTGGCCACACAGCACGGTCGCGTCGACGACGTCCGCGCATACCTCCTCAAGGGGGCGGACCACAACTGCCTGAACGCGTACGGCATCCGCCCGCTCCGCTGGGCGGTCGCCATGGGCCAGCTAGGAGTTGTGCGACTCCTGCTCGAAGACAAAGCGGACCCGAACCTCCCCGACGAAGACGGCGCGGGGGGCGCCCTGGCCGGCCCATTCGTAGGGCCGGGCACGGAGACCGAGACGTTCATCGAGACCCTCCTGGACGCCGGGGCACGTATCACTTGCATGGACGCCTTCACGAACCTGTGCCACTCGCGCAAAGCCGCGGAGTACCTCAAATACGCGATCGCGAACGGCAGCGCCAGCGCCAGCGCGCTCGGCCACCTACGGGGCGCCGCGGGGACGACGGTTCTCCACGTCGCGGCGCAGATGGGCCACAAGGCCATCGTGAACATCCTGCTCCACGATTCGGAGGGGGTGGCCATCGACGCCGTCAACGACCACGGCCAGTCGCCGCTGCACCTGGCGCTGCGCGACGGCAACGAGGCGACGGCGCTGGCGCTGATCGACGCCGGCTGCGCGCTGAATCTCGCCGATAATTTCAACCGGGATGCGCTGGCCCTGGCGATCGAGAAGGGGTACGCCGAGGTCGTGCGCGCGATGCTCGAGGCGCCCCCCGCGGCCGGGGTGGATTTCCGGGCCACCCGCAAGTACGGCCATCGGCCCTCGGCGGAGATGACCCATCTCGAGGGCGCGTTTTCGTTTCGCCGGTTCGGTATCATGAAGCTGTTGCTTGTCGGGAGGGTGCATGTCGTCGATGAGGTGTTGCAGAGGCGGTGTCGCGAGTTGGCGAGGACGGATCCTACTTATGGGGAGCTGTGCGAGGATGTTTCGTTGCTCATGGGGAGTAGTATGTTGGGGTTTGATTCGGAGGAGGTGCAGACTGAGGTGGGGACCGAGGTTGGGGAGGAGTGATTTGGGTGAGGGGAAAGGTTGGATAACAGAAGGGATTGGATACGACCAGCGGGAGGACTTGGGATGGAGGGGGGTATAGGACTAGCAGGAGGATTTGGGATAGAAAGCGAGTGTATATGGTTTGGAGTTACTGTTAGTGTTGGGGCTGTAAACCCGAATTAGCGCTGCTTTGAGAAGAATAACGAAGTTGAACATACAAGCACCCAAAGAACTACTTGACCACCCACTACGAGAAGGTAGGAGAAGACCACAAGTCAGAAGCCACATGTCAAAAGACCGTCAATCATTATTCACCCCCATCTATACAAGACGAGTGAAGATATGTAAGTATGCAACGTAATGCAGTATGTACGGTATGTACTTCCCCCCAGTCCCAGTCCAGGTCCAGGTGCAGGTGCAGGTCCAATAGCCCGACCCCCCATTCTCCTCTCCCATCCCCCATGTATCCGCACCCCAAACCAACCCCAAAAGCGAAGCGAAGGAATATCACAACCCGCGCTTCTCGGCATCGGCATCACGATCCTTCCCGCCGACCACCACCTCCTCCGTCGTCACGCCCCCCACATCCCGCGCATTGAGGTACACCTCGCCCTCCTCGTCATCGACCGCGGCCTCCCACCCCAGCTTCTCCGCGCGGATGCGCTTCTGGTTCTCGGTGGGCCACACCCAGCAGATGGCGAAATAGCAGACGAAGGCGGTCACAAACGACAAAATCCAGCCGAGGTCGCCCATGCGCGTGGCGGTCGTCGACACGGAGGCGCCCAGCGAGCCGACGAAGCCCGGGAACGGGAAGGCGATGCCGATGATGTAGGCGATGACGGCCTGGACGTTCCACCCCTTCAGGTAGTAGTAGCTCTTGTTGAGCGGGGTGCCGTCGTACAGGGCGGGGATGAAGATGTTGCCTTTGGTGAAGCAGAAATCTGCAGCCGGATATTAGCATTAGCATGGTTGGAGGAGCTCAAGCTCATGGGGAGAGGTGAGAATGGGGGAAGGGTGGGGCATGGGGAAAGGGGCAAGACAAGGGAAAAGGGGCGAGGGGCAACGTACATTCACAAACCATAATGGCAACCACACTCCCCATGAACAGGGCGTAGCCCGACAGAAAGGTCTCGAACTTGGTCGCCGACGCCAGGATCTCCCACGGACACACCGCCCAGGCCAGCGTGTGCACGATGTACTGGCCGCGGCGCATGTTGATGAAGCGCGGGAACAGCATGGACGAGTCCGCGCCGAACGAGATCATGTTGGCCGCCACGTTGGTCCCCAGGATCTGCACCAGCCAGGCGAAGGCGGCCAGGAACACGGCGAACCTCGTCGTGCCCGACCAGTAGCGGTCCAGGATGAATTCCATCAGGTCCCATTGGTTCCTGTCGTCGTTAGTGGGGATGCTGGACGCAGCGGTCGCGGGTGAGTGTCGCACTTACCAGATGGAGGTGCCGTATTTGTTGTTGATGGCGGAGGTAGCCAAAATCCCCAGACTCGCGGAGAGGGTCGTCGCGATCGGGTTGGAGATCAGCTGTGTCCACAGCGGGGCGTTCTTCGTCTTCGCCCAGCGGCAGTAGTCCGGCTGGTTGGTGATCAGTGTGGCGGTGTTACTTTGCGTCTGGTTAGCCTTTCCCCCCCCCAGCTTTTTTATTGGAGGCACTCACCCCAGGCCACTGTTGATCCCCGAGATGATCAACCAGGCCATCGCCGTCGTCGACTTGCTGTCCTGCGTATACACCGACCCGATCTTCCCGCCGGTGTTCACCATGGCGAAGATGAACAGCCCGAACATCGCCGGCAGCGAGATGAAGGTCTTGAAGATGAAGAACCCGCGCAGCTGGTACGGCCGGAAGTGGCAGAACGGGAGGTGCACCATCCAGCACAGGAACAGCGCCAGCATCTGCTGCGTGGTGATGTGGGCGCTCGCCGGCAGGTGATTCGGGATGTCGGTGAAGTGGTGGCCGAAGATCGCCCGGAGGATGTTGAACATGTACTCGGCGCCGTAGTACACTGCTGCGCGTCAGAGAGGGTTTGAGTGGCGGTTTTCGAGGAAGTGATATACGCACACTGCACGGAGTACCAGACGATCGCCAGCACCGCCCGCGCCCCGACGAAGTAGAAACTGCCCCACATGCCGAAGACACTGCGTCCCACGCATGGGAAGCCGATGTGGTACACGCTGGCCGCGCGCGAATTGAAGGCCATCGCGATCGAGGAGATCATCTGGGAGACGAAGATCACGATGATGGATTGCCACCAGTTAAGGCCAATTCCAATCATACTCTGCTGCGGTCAGAGGGGGGTCCGTGATGGTGCTCACTCAGGGCTGAGGCGAACGCGCTTACCGATCCCAGAGTCCAGTTGGTGAACGAAATGGACCAGTAGAAGGAAACATAGTTCCACCAACGCCAGGCTAGGGTGCAGATTAGCCCTGGCTCTCACCAATGTCAACACACCGAGAACAACTTACTGCACTGCTCCGGAGGAGTGGGTAGCAGATCTGCAGGTAGGCCAAGTCAACAACAGGCGTCGCGTGCGCGGGCAAGTAAAGAAGTCCAACCTTCATTGGACCACCGCGAATCCCGGCTGGAGTCCAGCTCGAGGGCGGAGACGATTCTCGTGCCGACCTTAGCCATTGATTGAGGTGTGGTGATAAGAAACTGGGAAAGACAAAGGTAGCAGTCCCCCCAGGCCCAAAAATTTGGGAGGGGAGGAAGAGGGAGGAGGAGAGAGAAGGAGGAAACGTCACGGCGTGGACAGGATTTTATTCCCAGCGGGAGGGAGTGAATGAGGGCAGCCAAGCCAAGAGGAGGGGAGGGAAAATTCAAGTGGGGTTCGTGGTGTATGGCAGTGGGGCGGTTGACTAGCTTTAATTCACTTTGGGTGGGTGAGACGATAACAGCGAAACCAGAGCAGTGGACCGATGGGGGGTGTGCAGTGTGTGATAAGAGGGTTTTCCGCCACGCAGACTGGCTGCAGCCCTGAGTTACCCAGCGGTGCAGTGGCGGAGATTACCCAAAGAAGAGTCGTGCGGTGATAAGCTCTGCGGTGGTGGATTCCTAAGGTTGCAACCCTATTTGCCTCGCCGGTTCTTCTTAGTCACAGCTCTTCTGTTTAGCCTATGAGTGTGGCCGGTGGTGTTACGCTAGACCTCAAGGGATAAGAAGGCACACGCGCACCGAATCTAGCCTGATTCTCCCGGATCGACGTGAAGTCTGGCTCATGGGTCGATGCTATGCTATTTTCATCCTTACCGGACAGCCTCCGAACAGGTGGCAATAAAGTTCAGTGAGACAGATGATGTATTCTAGAAGACATGGGAAAAAAACTGGAGATAAAGCAAGACTGCTATCTATCAACAATATCAAACAATATCGTATCAAAGACGAAGGTTGCATCAGTCATCCGCAGATATCAAGGTTTTTTTTCTGATCCTTCCGGCACGGTTCGTGGAAGGTTTTTGGTGCGGCCAAGGGGAGGAAAAGTGGATCGGGAGGGCAGCCCGCTTGCCAATCACCTGACTGTGTGTGTGGAAGGCAATCCCAGCCACACACGCGGATTCGCCGAGGATAGCCTCAACTCCTCTGCCCACATCCCCCGGAGCAGGAAGATCCTTCACCCGACTGTGCTGCCTTCGCTGCTGGAGCCGCCATGACTCTCTGTGAAATCAGTGTCCACCCGACTCTTCGCCATCCCCGACGTTCCCCCGAGTCATGTAGCGTGATCAACAGGTGTGGAAGGGTGTCTGACTGACAAGCTCAGGCTTCCTCCGATACTCCGTAGAAACGATGGCCATATAGCTCACCATGCGGGCAACGACAGCAGCAGTCATGTTTTAGACGGTCACTACGATAACACTGCACTCGCTTGAGTTTGCCCCAGGTGTCAGCCTGCTGGGGCTGGGAGACACTTGGCACGTTGCTCCGGGCTAGATCAACTAGTCTCCCGGCTGTCAGTCATTTTCGAGAATCCGACTAAGAGTTCTAGCCGGCATCTTGGCACTTCGCCCACGGCCAGAAAGCGTTTGCTCCAACCTGGAGATAAGACATGTGATGCACTAATTAATCCCAGGGTTGCACTGCAGCGGAATGAGGTTTGATGGGAGATCCGTGCTTGGGTGGCCATCCAACGCCGACCCGACTCGAGCAATCGCTGATCACCTTATCTTGGAACGGTGGAGGCTGGTGACTGCTCTCGGGGAGTATCCTCTTCTCACACTCAACAATCAAGACAATTTTGACCATCGCTTTGCGGAGTACATGTTGACACACCAACTCCGCCGGTCAGACACGTTGAAATCCAGGCTGGACCTAGTGGACTCGGTGGACTCGGTGTAACCGACGGAGATAAGTACTCTATCAGCGATCCTGCAGGACAATAGAGCACAAGACATTGTATTCAGCTTACAAGTTGGGGCGGGGATTCGCCATCGATGCTGCGATAGCTGCCTTGGTATCAATAAGACTCTCCTTGCTTGACGGCGGACTTCGCCTAGGGACCTGAGGCTCCCGCAGTTGGGGGCGATAAGGCAGGAGGACTGGACTGACGCGACCAATGACCACCACGTTGGATTAGAGATAACTCTATCAACCTAATCGGCTGCTGTGCCACCTTTAAGCACTGGTGTCCTGTTTCTAACGCCGCTGGGAAGAGACAAGACAAGCACTGAGTCGCAAATTCACTCAATGCGAGTCAATGCTGGCAGTATGCACGGGTCGCGCGCAATTGCTAAGCAGCTGCCGAAGTCAGGCAGGATACGAGCCTGTTCGTGGATGCAGGTTCGACTCCCGCCGCGTTCGTCTTCCTTCTTCCCCTGACATTGGCGCCGCCTCGTGATGACCGGCCTTGACTAATCTTGATCGCGCAAACTTGAATCGACTGATCAGCAGGTGTCAAACCAACCCCAGCTGGCATGAGTCGCCCCTCGTCGGTTCACCGCTACAGCCCGGGTTGAGGATTTGTTTGTTGTTTGAGCATGCAAGGACACACACCCTACATTGACAGATCCAATGCAATCTGCTTCTTGTTCAGGTACGGGCATCGGAGCAGACACAGAGTATGCACCGTCGTCCGAGGAGCCCTACGTCTGGCCCTATCCCAGGAAACAGCGCCCAATCATAGTTCCCACCCACAGCACCCTCCAGCGATCGCAATCTTGAAGGCAAGACTTTGTGGTCCAGCCGTGTCTACCGTGACAGTGCCAGGAGTATCAATTTTATTTCTGTGATACATCTCAGTGGTTGTACACACAAAGAACTCCGTAATGACCCCTTTTGATCACCTCCCTGGCGAGGTATTACTCGGTCACCGCGAGGTAAAAGTAAGTACCACCCCCCGAGGTGACAACTACCGGGCCTCCGAGCCACGGTTCGAGCCGGCGGGCGTAATTCCGACCCCAAGGATTCCCACTCGGCCTTAATTATCCTCAAGGCCATCTTCCCTGGACCATGACATCTCGAATGCGAGCCATGATTCTCGTTCAAACCATCCGATTGTCACTAGGTCCAGCAGCGAAGTATATTGACCGGTCACGGTACAAAGCAGTTCAAAATGGGACCAAAAAACAACACAACCCCCGAGACCCATTCTACGGTCGGACTTTCGCCCATCGCGACCAGCGAAGCCATCCACCCCCCAAAACATTCTTTGCCCGTCCCGATGGTTTGTGCCCGCCATCGAGAGCCTCAAACAGCTCAACCCAGCGCAGATGAAATGAGAGGAGATGAGATGAGATGGGCGGCCGTGATCGGATTAGATAAACGCCACCGATGGGGCGGGTCCAACGGACGCCTGTCCGTGCGGACCAAGGGATTGGCCCGGTTGGCAATTCGAGGTCATGGGCGAGGGGAAATTGGACGGGGGCTGGCCCAGTGCGCGGTGGGGGACAGAAAGTAGGTCGGTCCTTGTCGATGGCTGTAGACTGAGTAGTTATAGGCGCCTACACGAGTCGTGATCTTACCTAGCCTGCATTGCTGCATTGCGCGCATTGGTCTGATGGGCCGCGGGGTCAGCGAAGACATGTTGACCCAGTACTGAAGAGGTACGGAGTAGTGCGGGAACACACAAAGAAAGCAGTGAGACGGCCACCCCATCGCATCTGCAGGGGCAAACCCCCATCAAAGAAACCTCGACCGCAATTGTGATGGGTACCGTCAAAGGAAGAAAGAAAGAAAGAAAGATTCGAAGTCAGAAAAGTTTTCTAGCCCTCAGTGCCAGGCACATCGACTAGAAGTACATAGTAATTTCCAAGCGAGATCCAATGAGGGCTGGCGGTGGAATGACAGTCCCCCTGCAATCTCCACTCGGGCCAGGATCTGCCCGTTTGCCCGCTAATCGGATCCTCGCCTGTTGTTTCACATTGAATGTCCGATCCCCAATCCCAGCGCCTACTCCTCTGACCTTGAAAAGCGACTCCATTGACCTGATGACTGGCTTCGGCATTGGGCCAGGCACACACGCAATCCTCACCCTGGCGGGGACGAGTGCTGAGTATAAAGACTCGATGGTCTGTCCCTTAGGGCCAAAAGCCCGGAACCCAGCGGGACTTCAAAGAGCTTCTGGCAAGCGTCTTTACCTTTTACCTTTCAAACTTCTTTAACCTCAAGTCGTTCTTTTCCTCTTTCTTTCCTGCAGTATGGTCTGGACCACTCCCTCTCGTGCACTCGGGGTGATGCTGAGCTGCATCGCCCTGCTCCCCGCGCCAGCCACCGCGGGCCACCATCAGCACGACCACCTGCACCGACGCCAGCATCACCACCAGGGCTACAGCGTCGGGCCCCCGATCTGGCAGACCCGGCCGCACGACAGCGAGACAGCTGCAGCGACTGCCGTGGCGACCGCGACCGCGACCGCGACCACGACCACCGCGATCCAATCCGTGATCCCGGCGACCTCCGTCGTCGCATCCTCGGCAGCAGCGGCCGCCTCGTCCGCGGCGGCAGCGATCAGCAGCCTGAAAGCCCAAGTGATCATTCCGTTCTACGTGTACCCGGACCCCGGCAAATGGACTCCCTTGTTGAACTTGTATGTCACCTCCATCACCCCCCTCCCAAGACCCAGAACTGATGTAATACAGAGTCGCATCCTTCCCGGACGTGCACTTCACCGTGATCATCAACCCCAGCAGCGGCCCCGGCACCAGCACCCTCCCAGACGCAGCCTTCCTCACCGCCGTCCCGAGCCTGACCGCCAACTCCAACGTGCTGGCCATCGGCTACGTTCCGACCCAAAAGGGCACGCGGGCGATCGCCGACGTGGAGAAGGACATCAACACGTACGCGAACTGGCCCAGCGCGTCGGGCAACAGCTCGTTCGCGGTGCACGGGATCTTCCTCGACGAGGCGCCCAACGCCTACAGCGCCGACCTGGTCAGCTACTACACGACGCTCTCGAATCTCATCAAGAGTAAAGACGGGCTTGGGCCGGAGAACTACGTATGCCCCTACCCCTTACCCTTCACCTAACCTTTCGGTCCCCCCCAATCCCCCACCATGCTAACGCTCGATCAAGGTGGTCACCAACCCCGGCACCCCCCCAGACAACGCCTACCTCGACCTAGCGGACAGCACCGTGGTCTTCGAGTCACCCTACTCCTCCTTCCAGGACGCCATCTCCGCCGGCACCTTCGGCAAGCTCAACGCCTCCAGTAACAGCCACACCAAGCTGGCGTCCATGGTCTACGGGGTGCCCGACACCGTGCATCTGCCGACGCTGCTGACGCAGGTGGGCAACATCTCCGAGCAGATCTTCTTGGGCAATACGAGCTCGTACATGGTGTATGATACGTATATGAATTCGGTGGTGCCGGCGTTGTTGGAGTTGGTTTAGTTGGGTGGTTTAGGTGGCTTGGGTGGCTTGGGTGGCTTGGCGGGGGTTGTGGGTGTGAGCTGGGGTTTGAGGGTGCATCGTGCATCGTGCATCGTGCATTGTGCATTGTGCATTGTGCATCGGGCATTATGTGCTAGTGGTTAAGGGTGTTGTGGCTGGCTAGGCTACTCGTGGCTCGGCTCTAAACTGCAGTGGCTGTGGGGGTTTGCGTTTGGGTTTGGGTTTCCCTACCTTTCTATTCTCTCGTTATCCTTCTATTCGGTGTATATATAGATGTGTGTGTTGTGGATCGATATGCATGTTTCTTTTGTGTCCTGGTGGCATGGGAGTGGATTATGGGCAAATTGATGACGTTACGCTTGTGCTTTGAATGGGTTTATGCTGGTTGATAGACATCCATGATGAATTAGTGCCTTGCTGGTGTCGCCTGGCGAGGAACGGGGATAGTGGACTGGTTGTTTATGAGATGCATTGCTGAGTCAGCTTCGTTAAGCCAACTAGTACAGGCTGTGCATAAGTCCTCCCATGCAAGCAAGCAATGCAACTACTAGTAGCTTAGCTTAGCTTGGAGGAGAGAATAATAACTGGACCTTGGTGCTCCCGTGCTGCTTAGAAGTATACTGTAGTTACCTGGTAAGATATCCAGCAGTTACTGTACTCAATCTACAGACCCCAAACCGGATCCAGCTACATACTCCCTCAACCCAACAACAACCACCCCTACCTAATCTATTGTACTGTACTGTACCACAGAGCAAGGACCCTCATCCCAAGAATCATCTTCATTACCAGAACTAAGACAAAGACAAAGACACCACGAGACCCAGCCTCTCTCTCCCACCTCCAACCCCTATCTTCCATTTACGCACCCAACCATCAAACAAACCAATTTAACAACCACAACCCCCAGCCCAGCATCCACTACCAAGAAATCAGCACCCTCGCCCGCAGCGCAACACAACACTTGCAGCACAAAGAAAACCCACCTCAGCCCCACAATTCCAACCCCGTAGACATCACTGTCTCAGCATAGTGTCTAGACAGACCGCGAAAAAAAGGCCTAAATATGCACACCAGCACCCAACCCCGCCCCGACCTGCGCGGCAACCTCAGCGGCCGCGTTGGCAGCGGCATCGACGCCGAAGCCGATATTGAACGGCTCCGGGTTCGGGTTCGCCTCCGGGTTAGCGACGGCGAAGGCGGCCAGGAAGAGGGTGGTGAGGGTGGTGAGGATGGTGAGTTGCATTTTCTGTTCTTGCTGTTGCTGTTAGCGTGTGGGATGTTGGGGTGGTGGGTTTGGTTTGGCAGTGTGAAGGGGAGGGGGGCGCACGATTAGGATTAGGGATTATCTTAGCTGATCTTGTCAAATATTGGATGGATGGATGGATGGCTGTGCGGAGGGAATGGAATGGAATGGAGGGAAGGAAACCGAGCCTGCGATGTTGTCGATGGATTTTGGGCTGGAGGGGGAGGGGACGGGGGACGGGGGTTTATATCTTGCTTCTTTCTGTGCTGCACAGTACTGCACTGGGTGGTGGGTGCGTGGTGGGGAGATAGGGGTAGGAGCGTTCCCCAGAATTGGGTTTCGTATCTGAATCTGAACCTGAAGGTTCTATTGTCGGAGGTTGAGGTAGCTCGATTTTTGGGTTGGTTTGGGTTGGTTCGCGTCGGGAGAGATCCAGCGGGGACTGATTTTTGGGTCGGAGGGTTTGTACTTGTGCTCGTGTTTTGTCCTCGGGGACTTGTTTTTGGGGTGATTTGGTTGGGGAGGAGTGGTTTGTGGTGATAAGTGGCTGATTGTTTACGATTTTGAGTATGATATGGTTCTAAGCTCATGGAGAGCGGGCGAACAGGTGGTCAGTGGCCAGTGGTCAGTGGTCAATGGTCAGTGGTCAGTAATTAGGGATTGTCTGCATGAACTCCTGCAGGACTCCGTGGTCGGAAATAGATGGAACGGTGTGGGGTAGGGTGAAACGGCGGGGTGCCTCCGGACTATCCTGTGACATCCTATGCAGTTTAGCGAGACTACTGAAGACACAATACACTCTGATGTTCATTCGGAACCCGATGCATGCAGTGTCTCCAAAAATGGGAACTGTGGCGGGTTCCTGGCGATCTCGAGCCGATCGTCCCGACGGGTTCCTGGTGCCCGAAATATACTTCCGCTGCGACGCTGGTTGCTTCGCGTTGGCCGAGGCACGTGAATGATCGTCACTCTTCTAATCCTTCGAGATAAGATACTAGTGGTGAGTTGCAGTCTTTGCTCAATTTATGGTGAGCATCCTGGAAAAGAGTGTGTAGGAAGCGATCGCCGTTTTCACCTGCACCGAGGTTCAGGAAGCTCTGGCTGGGTAATGCTTCTCTCTTGGCAGGCTACTGCTAATGCATGCTCTACATTTCACCATCGGGTCTTGCGACCTCACGACTCTCCCAGGAACACCCTGACACCCTGGACATCTCGACAACCCAATCCTAAACAGCTACATCCGGAATCCCAGCCTCATACTCCACAACCTTCGGGTGCTTCACCCCTCCCACCCTCAACACCCCCCAATCCCGCTCCACCCCCTCCTCAACATCCGGATACGGCCCGACCGGCGTAATCGCCCTCGGATTGATCATCTCGTGACTCTTGGTATACTGCCTCCATCAGCTCTGCCCAACCCCCCCGGAAAACACAACTTACATTCTCCTTGATATGCCGGAAGTCCGTACTCGCGCGCGCCGCCGGCACATCCCAGTACATGCCCTTCAGCCAGTTATTCAACACGGGGTAGTCGTGCCGAATCGTCCCGAGATTGCACTTGAAGTGCTGCACGTACACCGTGTCGAAGCGGATCAGCGTCGCGTACAGCAGCACGTCCAGCTCCGTCATTTCCTTGCCCAGCACGAACGGCCCGCCGTGGGCGGCGACGAGGCGCTCGAGCTTGTTGAGCGCCCCGAACACCGGGATCACCTTCTCGTTGTAGACCTCCTGCGTCTCGGCGAAGCCGGCCTTGTACACGCCGGTGTTGAGGTCGGCCTGGAGCCAGGGGCTGATGGCGTCGATCTTGGCGCGCAGGTGGGACGGGTACAGGTCGATCGCGGCGAGGGCGGGCGGGATGTGCGCGTCGAAGGCGCGGGGCAGCCAGCGGAGGATGTCGATGCTTTCCTGTTGCTGTCTGTGAGCGGTTGAGGAGGGGCCAAATCCGACGACCAGAGGGACATACGTTCGCAACGGCCGTGTTGCTCTTCGTGTCCCACAGTAACGGCACCGAGTACCGTCCCTTGTACTCCGGATCCGCCCGGAAGTACACCTTGTGCAGGTAGTCCTCCCCGAAGAGGTGGTCCACCGTCGCGCCGGGGTACTCGGTGTCGGTGGCCGGGAACTTCCACCCGGGCCAGCCTTTCGAGTCGCCCTTGGGGTATGGCTTGACCACGCTGGTGCGGATGATGTTGGTGAGGCCCTTCAGGTGGCGGACGAAGTTGACGCGGTGCGCGAACGGGCAGAACAGCCCGATGTACAGGTGGTACCGGTGGGGCTCGGCGGGGAAGGCATTGCTGGGGATGATGCCGTGCCAGCCGTCGGCCGTGCCGGGCTGATGTACCTGCTCGGAGGAGGGAGGTGTAGCGGCAGATTCGGAGGCCATTGTGTGCTGATTTGGGTAGATGTGAAGCTCAAGTTGCTGCGGTGGGTTGGTGGTGATATGCGGGGCGGGGACGGCCCGCTGACGTCATTTGCGCTAACTTAACATAATCGGCAGCAACCCAGTAAGGCCACCGTAATACGGTAGCCACTTCACCTATCAAAGTAAGAATGGGCAGATATCAATGTGTCTACTAGGACAGCAACATTACTATCACTAGATTAAGAAGCTAGATTTCTTTCTCAAGTAAAGATCGTTACAGAGACCAAGTTCATTCGATTTATGAAGTGATGAGTACAGGTAATTGTTTAGACAACTTTAAAGACCACTGAGAGAATAAATCTTTCATGATTCCAGGTATATGAACTACGATATAGCAGCGCTAGGCGACTGTGCTAGATGACAACAGCACGCTATAAAGTCTGCACAACCCTACTGGGGAAGACGTACTACCGCTCGAAAGCTTGATCGACCAATCTTTGATTGGAAACCACTCCGCACCCCCGACGCGCGGTCAACGAGGCAAATGTAAATGCATGAGGGGACCCGATGGGCAAGGACTGTACAGTATAGAAACCGGATGCCGATTGACAGAGGAGAATGGGCCGCACACTTCGTCGCCTTGCCAAGTCCAAACGGACTTGCATTCCGGGATTGAATAGACCTAGTAGGTGTCTCCTCCGAGAATTTGTGTATAGTAGAGAGAAGAGAAAATGCGCGATAGTGCAATTGCTACTGTGTCTCGTTCTGTGCTACCTACATTTCTTCCAATGACCATCTAGAAGCCCAATGGGACAGTGACAACTAGACACGGCGCCTCGAAGTTAACAACTGACCTGTAAGCTGACGGTGTGCTGAGGTAGTCACAAATTGGACCAAGATAATCAGGCTTCTGATGGTGAGAGAATTCAACTACTGGCAAAACATGCAACTGGTCATAGATTGAGCCCGAGCCAACAGACATATCACTTACGTATGTTATGTGGTGTCTCATCTCACCAGAGGTTTACGTCTTATATTAGAACAGCAGAATAATACAATCTAGATATTTCTTCGAGTATTATGTGGCCGTGCTGCTCCACGCCCAAGGACGCGGTCTACGAATTATCCTTTTGCGGAAATGTGTGGGCCAAAATGCTTTGGATGCTGCCTTCGAAGGTTGAGTGAACGCACAACATCCTTTCGGCAGCAAGTAGTTCTTCTGTCTCTGGCTCTGCTATCGCGGAATAATCCTAGGGTGCTTCGAGGAATGCCTGTGATTCTATACTAGTACCGTCAATCACCTTGTCTACACCGCTCAGCTTGCGGGGATACATATGATTATCCCAGAGGCGTGTATGGGTGGCTGCTTTTCACGGCTGGCCCCGAGAGATATTCTTTCTGGTGGTATGTCTCTGTGTATAAGTGAGATTAACTTGATTTGAAAATATCTCCACGGCATTAGTTCAAGATGAAGAGGGACGGTGAAGTCGAGAAGAACCGGTCTGACCGAGAGGCGATTCAAGGTCACGTGAATGTCTATCGGGCCAGTTCGGAGTGTCCTTCCCGTCAACTACCGGGGATCATGTGACCATGAAGCGATGTGTGAATCCTCAAGCAAGGCAGACTGCCTGATCCTGCGGATATCGATCTGCCAATCGAACTTGGCATCGCCCTGAAGTGGACCCCAAGCTTCAAGCGACACCGATCTAATTCCGGCTCAGCCACCAACATGGAGTCAGGAACAGGCAATCAGAGGATCAACACTGCCATGGAAGCAGAGACGCTATAACACTAACCCGTGGGGGCGGAACCCCCTGAATTTGCGACCGAGGATTTAATCGCGATCATCTTCGCTCTTCTCAAGCTCAGTCAATCGGACAAAATTCAACTCCGTTGTGCTATCGTCATGAGACCGTACGCTCTTGCCCTCCTCGCTGCGCCCGCGCTTGCCGCGCATCGCACCGCCCGCGACGCGATCGAGAGCATCTGCACCAAGAACAACATCATCACCACCGACGACTTTATCCTCTACAACAACCTCTGGGGCGAGGAGTACGCCACCTCCGGCTCAGAGTGCACCTACCTCGACTACGTGAGCGGCAACTCCATCTCGTGGCAGACCTCGTGGACCTGGGCCGGCGGCGCCGACTACGTCAAGAGCTACCCCAACGCGGTGCTGAACGTCGGCGCGAAGCAACTCAGCTCCATCACCAGCATCCCTACTACGTGGTCGTGGAGGTAAGTCTTTGCAGCATGATGCAAGCGACAGGCACCCCCCACTAACCAGTCAACAGCTACACCGGCACCGACCTCAAAGCCGACGTCTCCTACGACGCCTTCTTCTCCACCACCGCCTCCACGACCGCCACCCACGAGTACGAGGTCATGGTCTGGCTGGGCGTGTACGGCGGCATCGAGCCGATCGGCAACGCGGACGGTCCGATCGCCAGCCCGACCATCGGCGGCCGCGTGTGGGATCTGTACAAGGGCCCCAATGACTGGACCGTCTTCAGCTTCGTGGCCCGTGAGAATGTCCAGGACTACTCCGGCGATATCATGGACTTTTTCAACTATCTGATCGACAACGAGGGCGTCTCGTCGAGTCTGTACCTCCAGACGCTTGGGGCGGGGACAGAGCCGATGACGGGGTCGGATGCGTGGTTTACTGTTGCGCCGTATGAGATTAGCATCAACGCTTAGTGTTAGGGTGGTCTGCAGGTTGGGTAGAGGGAGACGGATAGTGGAAAGTGTGTAGAGTAGTGTTTATCCGATAACGATCGATGTGATAGCTATTGCCACTGGCAATCGAATGATACTGTGCGGGAGATTCCACGATTGAGGATGCGAGATTGGGTTGCGGAAATATCCGGTCATGGGATCTGGTCACTAGCTTTTAAGGGGTGATTGGACGAGAACCGCATTCCTGTCACATTTCGGGGCGTTGAACAGAGGACTATACAATGGACGCTAGAGAGCGACAGTGCATGATATCCACCACCCCCCTGCGTACAACCCACGCATACCCCGCTCGGTACTCGCACTCGCAACACCCCCCAAATCCAGGTCAGATGGTCGCAGCAAATGCCGTCGACGCGACTCACCCTCACCGACCGTCCGGATTCCAAGGCTCACGCAGGTCTCACATACACGAGTCACCCTGCGCGGCAGTACGACGCTGGGGTGACGCAGGCCATGCCGCTGTGTGACCCGGGTGATACCGGTGCCGGATCCAATCTATACTACTTCACGAGTCGAATGTCTTCGATTAAGAAGGCGAATGCGATTAGCAAGGACTATACCACTGCGTGTTGGTGGAGCAGCAGTGACCCTGAGCCGTGGATCTGCGGAGTGCCCAGCGGCCAATGCAGCCTTAATTAGTGGATACCTCCGTAGACACCCTTAGTAAACTCTGGCTGTCGAGCCTGAACTCCAGTCGACGGTTCGAGTGATGGCCAGTGCAGTCAGGACGCGGATACATCGGTGGGCGCAACTGGAATCCTTCAATCAGATGCCATGCACGCAGGAAGGAGAATTAGCCGCCGTGATTCGGTGGGCTGTGATGCGATGCATGGGTAATTCCAAATACTCGGTCTGTCGGGCTGCGGTTGGTCGTTGGGTATGTCCGTCATACTGGGGGGAAAGTCGTGCCTAAGGGGAGTGGATGGGTTTGTAATGGTTGAATTGAAGATAGAGCAGCGCTGGGAAATTTCCCCAGATAATGTAACAAATGGATTGTGAGTTGTAGATCAGTTGTAGATCAAAGCATTGATAATTGAGTTTGGGGGAAGAAAAGAAGGAAAGAAGGAAAAAAGGAAAAGAACAAATGGTCCGAGCGGGCGGTGAAAACACCTCCGGGTTGGCTGGCGGTCGACCGAGGAAGGCTTCCTCTTCCTTTGCTTCATCCCTGATCCTTACCAACGATACTTGTTTATCTCCGGCTTATGCTGCTTGACTGTCTTTGACATTAACGATGGGAACGGCGTCGGAATCAGCACGTTTGTCACTGTGATATCATTCTAATTCCGCCGCTAGAGCAGCCAGCCCAGTCCTGCGACGCCACCAGGTATGTCAGCAAAGTGAACCTGAGGGGCAGCTGGGAAGCTGGCATTCGCCAAATCCATCGACCAGCAGATGACCTCCACTGCTTTCTTTCCCGACCAGGAACACATGTTCGTACCAGGGTCTGCGAGATGTGCTAGTGGCGAGTCGCCCTAGGCCATCTCATAGGCTACTCAGCGCATTGATCGCACTAGGAGCAATAGTCTGGCTGCTATACGCCGGCCAATTGAAGCGCAATGGCTAAATCGCTGGCTCCAGCGAGTGTCGCTTATTCCGGCTATTGTCTTGTCGTGTCCGTCCTGCGAACAAGGCTATTATCTCTAGATCGACAGTCAGCTCTCCTCATTTTTCTGTCGGGAATGCTAAGCTTACCTACTATCTCCAGCACACGAACACTGCCCTCAGAGGACCGAATCTCGGTCTCGTTGGGCCTCAATTTCGCTTGGCTGCTTGGCGGTACAATGCGACCTGCTCACATCTTATCACCCCGCAACAGGGTTCTCGTCGTGCCAACCGCATCCAGCTCGCATAAGCATCTCAACGAACGCCGGCCACGGTGACTGCACTGCCGTTATCAGCACGCAACAGAGCTGGACCTGCATGAGGATATCCACTATCCAGCTAGGATGCTCCCTTCTCACCACCCCTGATCCATGGCGGGTTGCGCCGTCTACGAATGACGGCGGTCAGCAAACACGAGTCGGGGGTCGTGGGGGGAAGAGACGCCGAGGCGCAGGATTCTCTGGCGCAGGGGGAAGCGCACCCGGCTGGCTCGGAGGGTTCGCCTGACAGTATCATGGGATTTCCTCGGGCCAGATTGACGGCGGGAGGCTGATGGTCTCGATCGAAGAATGGCTTTGTGTGCCCGGCTGAGGAACTCAATCTCACAGCATAGGGGTCCCCTTGCGAAGCTATAAAGGCGACCCCTCGCTGGTTGTCTGCCTCAGGTCCAACCATATTTTTTACACACCTGATTATTGATTCGTTACATACTTGCTTCCCAACATGCAGTCATTCATCCCGCAGATGCTCCCCCCGGCTGACCTGAAGCTGGCCATCCCCCCTTCACTGGGATATACCCTCAAAGCCCCCTCCCGTCTGCCTCCTACCCCTCCTTCGTCTACTTCCAGTCTTCCAACCAGCGAGCTTGAGCCCGAGGTTGCTGTCAGCACCAGCCGGAATATTCTGGAGTCTTTTCCTGAATACGAGACGACTGCTTCATTCGACCGGCTGCGTGCAACCGAGTACAGCTACCTCGACGAGAACAACCATGTCTACCTGGACTACACTGGGGCTGGGCTAGCTGCCAAAGCGCAGTACCAAGCACATCAGGCACGACTCAGCGTGGACCTGTTCAGCAACCCGCACTCCGCCAACCCGACCAGCGAAGCTTCGACTAAGCTCGTGGAACAAGCCCGCGCCGATGTGCTGCGCTTCCTGAACGCGTCCCCAGATACCTACACCGTGATCATTACAGCAAACGCCACCGGGGCCGCCCGACTGATCGGGGAGTCCTACCCTTTCGGCCGCAACTCGACTTTCCTCCTCACCGCTGACAACCACAACTCGGTGAATGGCATCCGAGAGTACGCCCGTCGCCGACACGCGCGCACGGTCTACCTCCCGCTCCAGACCCCGTCGCTGCGCGTCGATCCCGATGCCCTAGCATCTGCACTCACACCAACCACATGGCCCTGGACTCGTCGATCTTCAGATGCGAAGGCTCGTCCGAAGAAACGCAAAGGTCTTTTCGCCTATCCGGCTCAGAGCAACTTTAGCGGCGTCCGCCACCCACTCGAGTGGATCACGACGGCCCAGCACGCCGGCTATGACGTTCTGCTCGATGCAGCAGCGTACCTTCCCACCAACCGACTAGATCTTTCCCCGGCCAACCCGCAACCGGACTTCATTCTAATGAGCTGGTACAAGGTCTTTGGCTTCCCGACAGGTCTGGGATGCCTGGTCGCCCGCAAGGACGCCCTCGCCCGCCTCTCCCGGCCGTGGTTCGCCGGGGGGACCGTGCAAGCCGTGCTCACTGGCGTGCACTGGCACAGTCTGACCACGACAGAGGGGGCGTTCGAGGACGGCACAGTGAACTTCTTGGCGATCCCCGAGATCTCGGTCGGGTTGAAGTGGATCGAATCTTTGGGCATGGAGAACATCCGCACCCGGGTCCGCTGCCTGACGGGATACTGTCTGGCGGGGCTGCAGGCGCTGCGACACAGCGACGGCTCGCCGATGGTGAAGATCTACGGACCCGCGCCTGACCCAAACAGCCCCGGCGTCGATCCCGGCGGCGACCGCGGCGGCACGATCGCCTTCAACTTCCTGGATCGAACCGGGAAGATCGTCGACGAGCGCATCGTCGCGACGGAGTCCGCCGCGGCGGGCATCTCGCTGCGCACGGGGTGTTTCTGTAACCCCGGCGCGGCGGAGCACGCCTTTGGGATCACGAAGCCCTTGCTCCGGAGCCTGCGGCGACGGTTCAGGGACACGCTGACGGTGGAGGAGTATATCCAGCTGCTGGGGCTGCCGTCGGGCGGGGCGGTGCGGGTGTCGTTCGGGCTGGTGTCGAACGTGAGCGATGTGGAGCGGTTCTTGGGGTGGGCGGAGGGGATGTATCGGGATCGGGTGACGGGGACGGAGGGGCTGGTGGCGAGGACGGAGTGTTAGCTTGGTGTATAGGATGGGGGAGCGCATGCTTGGTGTGGATCTGTTTTCACTAGTCGGGTTAGATTTTATATGATCTTGATAGTGTAACCTACAATACTACAAAACAATGATGCCATATCGCCCGCCCAGAAACCCAGATCCTGGTACTTGACTCCTAATCCCTCAATCCTGATTTCCAATCCCGCATTCCTGACGATGTTATTGGTGGTGTGGCATGTCGCCACATAATTGCTTTTTCGGCAGCAATAGTCCCATCCTTCGTTCGGCCTCGTAGTAAGTCAGTGTTCAGCCCCGCAGTCCACTCCGTACCGTACCTCCCAGGAAGATCCGATCGATCGACCTGACCTGTCCCCACTGCACCATCACCATCCACCCATCCACATATCCCAGTGCGTACTCCGTACTTACTCGGTACTTGTAGCTAGATGAAAATCTGGTTAGCTCGACAACCCACCCCCCGGCCCTTGACCCTTGAGCCCTTTTTTGGGTGGTTGCTTTTGCGGCTGAGTTGAGATTCTCTCAATTCAAGTATTGGTGCACGGATGGATGGACTACTCCGATCATCGCGAATGAGAGAGGGCGGGCACAATACTATACCTAAGTTAGCGATAGTCTCGTCTGGACGGGTAATACAAGAAGAATGGGATTGTTTGGTGTGGTTTGGTTCGATGCGTGGAGGGTTCTAGCCTTGCGCTAGTGGATACTACTATTCTATAGGGTACTGGATTATAGTATACCTATAGTATTGAAGCGTACCTAAGATAGGTGGAGGTGGGTTGTCGATCTCGCCTCGTCTGTATCTGGCGGGAGGCTCGTGTTCTGGACTTACCTTTTTTCGATTGGATGGGTGCTGGGGTGGTCTGGGTTGGGTTGTTGTGGAGCGATTACTTGGTTCTAGATGGTTTGAGGTTTGAGTGTTGGGTTGTGGTACTGTATGAGGCTCGTGCTCGTGGGATGGGGTTGGGATTTTCTCTGGTGGTGGTGGTGGTGGTGGATTGGGTTCCGGATACGGGAGGGCTGGATGGGGCTGTTTCATGTTTTCGGCAGGGGGGGGGGGGGTGATTGGGCTGGTATTGTGGTAAAGTTGGGTAGGGATGTATTGATTCTGGGCTCTTTTGTGCAGGTACATGTAGGTACTGTACTAATCTAGTTTATAGATCTTACTAGGGGTGATCCTGCAGGGTAGGGTGCTATTGTTTAGGATAGTTATGAGGTGAGAACATGGTCGATAGTACATTAGACACTGGGTGGATGTTACTGCTTGTTAATAGGCGATGAATGTATAGGTAGAACTCTTGCAGATCGAGAGTGTATAGTACTATCGTATATAGGTTATAGTATATGCTGCTATGCAGATAGTGGAGAGGTGCGCGCTAGTGACGTAGTGATTTGCTAAAGCTAGATCGAAATGAGGCTGCTAGCGGAATCCATATCTGAATTGGTGTTGTATTCTGGGTAGTTTGATAGCCACGATGACCGATATCTTCCAAGGACCAACCGAGAAGCTACCAGACACAGAGGAAAGAAAAGTGGAGGCTGAGCAGCATTGAGCTGAGGACAGGACTGAAAAGTGAGGGCTGAGGCTGAGGCTGAGGTGGAGCTGACGCTCGCGGACTAGCCCGGCGCCCTCACCCTCGTATTGGTGTAGCAGCAGTGGGGGCAAAGCCTCCGCCACGCGACGCCCGCGGCTGCAGTGCCACGGATGAGCAACTGCCACATGGGGGATTACCTGTACCTTCATCCTTACCCTGGCTGCCTGCTTGTGCTGGGTGAGATCCATCCTGGTGATTCTATGGGTAAGACTGTCTAATGAGCGATTAGCGTCTACTCAATGGGTTTGATATCGCCAGGATGATTTAGATGGATTTTCCGCGTAGAACTTGACTACTGCACTGGACTTGGGGTGTCTGATTTTTGCGCTATCGATTTTGGGCCTTGTTCTGTGCATACTTCGCAACAAGTATGCTTGCTGCCTATCCATGATTTTCAGGGTTGTGGGTGTATGCCTGAACGGATTCTGAGATCTGTCCCCAAAATGCACATTCCGGAGTTGATGGAACAGAATGAGGCAGTCCTCAGCTCGACTTTCCCGCCTTTGTCGATTGCATCATTGCTTGATAGACCATCTCGAGCACTCATCCCACAGCGATGTCAGTGAAGTGTTCCATCTCGCTCTGGGGTGGAAATTCCATGTTCATCATACTCTTTCTCCTGCCTGCAAGTCTTCGCTAGCCAATATCGTAGAGGCCGTCTAGACCACAGTCAGCTAATCGCATCCCGCCTGCTGTACAACACCCGAATAACTTCAGCGAAGCCAGAACACACTAACCCGCGACAACAGAGCATCCATACACCTCCCGCGAAGTAAAGTCACAAAACTGCACGCTCAGTCCAGTCAATTCCACTAACCACCACTCCTACCCCAGCCCCAATCCCATCCAGCGCTACCACAACCCCCTCAATCAAAATGCGAAGCAACATGATACGCGACAGCCGCCTCATCCCCTTCAAAAACCCCACAGACCGGACAAGTCACCGTCGGTGCTGCCGCCGCAACCGCCGCCGCATCCCCATCCAGCCCCCCTCCACCAGCAACCTCCCCCCTCCCACCCCGTCGCTTCTGCCGCGACGGCTGGGTGATATACGCATCCAGCCCGATATTCTGCGGCGGCTCGTCCGCCTCTCCCCGCCTGTCCCGGGGAGCTCTTCCCCGGGAGAATTCAGCTGCAGCAGCAGGGTCTGAAGACTGCCCCCCCGCGCTCGTGCTCATGGACTGCACCCTCCCCACCCGCCCGTCCGTGAGCCGCACCTTGATGCCCCGCGGGTGGTTGCCCCGCGTCAGCACGTCGGCGATGGTCCCTGAGACGGTGCGGCCGGTGGGTTGGTCGGCTTTCAGGACTATGTTCACGTTCGCTCCGGGGAGGACTTCTTTGGTGGTGGGGACGCGGGGCATTTTGTGATGGGATGGGGTGGGATGGTTGATGGGGGAGGGGTTGCAGGTGCAGTGGTTGGTTGTGGATTTGATGGGGTGGGCGGACACGTGAGTCATTAGTCATCCGTGCATGGTTTGTGCGGGCTTTGTGCACGCGGTGGTGGGTGGATTGAGGCGTTGGATGTGGAAGTAAGAGCTATTGATGCGATGCTCTGTTCCTTTTTAAGTAATGTGAAATGTTAATTATTGGTTCAAGGTGGGAGATAGACTTTTTGTTTTGAGATGTCAATTGGTGGCGGGGTGCTTTCTATATGCCTCCCTAATACTGTAGAAGATACTGCCTAGGGTGCGCAGAACAATGAATAATCTAGACTATATAGGTCGCTGCTTCTAAAGCCTTGACTAATTTGGGTTTCGCTGTTTTATAGGGTGAGATACTGAACAATCAAGCGCCCAAGGTATTGTCACCTGAGGCTTTTTGGTGCTCCATGGTAGTGTTAAAATATGTCAGACACCGAAGCAAAGCATTCAGAAGAGTTTTTAATGTCGGGAGATAGGATATATACTCGAAGATCCTTTATCAGATCTCCGAAATGGAAAAGGAGTTGAGAACCTAGGGCTGTCCCTGCCAAGAAGCAGCGCGATCGGCCCACTGCACTGGACCCCCTACAAATTATGATCTGAATGGTGGAATCTACCACCGGATAGCAAGGATGACTGTGGAGTATGGCATCGAGCCATCTTGGACATAGATAGAGCATCATTTATATGTGGGATGATCTATTTACCTGGAGCTAA
Source organism: Aspergillus brunneoviolaceus CBS 621.78 (assembly GCF_003184695.1). Classification (NCBI taxonomy): domain Eukaryota; kingdom Fungi; phylum Ascomycota; class Eurotiomycetes; order Eurotiales; family Aspergillaceae; genus Aspergillus; species Aspergillus brunneoviolaceus. The sequence continues at coordinate 182,542 of NW_020290767.1, read as the reverse complement.
GGGCTGCTTATACACTGATCTATCTGCTCTCTACATCAAGCAGACTAACCTAAACAATGTATGCAAGGAAACTATGTGTGCTAAGCATCTTACACGGCTGGATCGAAGTGGCCTGCAAATCAGAACACCCATCGAATACCCACCTCTCAATGCCATCCGCTCGCTGTCTCAGAGTGGTTCCATTTGATCCCTTCATCTGCCTCTCCCCACTACCGTTTCAGCTTGTTGCCCTCCCGTCCGCACACCATTAATTTAAGCTTAATCCTTAAGAACAGCCATCGCCTTCCATCCCAACTTATTCTCTCCATTGTTTGCATTCTTCTTTTTGTTGCAATCGTTTCACTCTTTTATTTACACACTCGTTAAAAATGCATCTCTCCGCCACCCTCGCCCCCCTCTTCCTCTCGTCAGCGCTGGCGCTGCCCGCCGTCTCCCGCCGCGCTGCTGCGCAGTCGGCCACCACCCTCTGCGGCGACTACGACTACATCATCCTGCAGGACACTCCCTGGATCGTGTATAACATGCTCTACAACGCCGCCGAGACGGTCGGCACCCAGTGCACGGGCTACGACTCGCAGACGACCTCCGCCAACGGCACCAAGGAGGTTGTCTGGAGCAGTGTGACGGACATCGAATACGTGGAGGCTACGTATGTTCCCTTGTCACCATCAACTCCACAAACACATCAACTAACAAGCCGGGTGCAGCAACAACGTGCCCAAGGGCTACTCCTTCGTCGGCCTCACCGCGAACCTCGAGACCAAGATCTCGGCCATCTCCTCCATTCCGGCCGACTACACCTGGACCAGGACCAACACCACTGCCTTCAAGGGTATGCCCCCCATCCCTCCATCTTCGCTCAGCCCTATCCCAGAGCCCAAGCTAACGAGAAAAGGAAACACCTGCTTCGACTTTATGACCAACGACGTCAAAGGCGACTCGACCTCCTCCTCCTCGCACGAGCTGATGCTCTGGCTGCAGTACGAGGGCGGCCAGCTCCCCATCGGCTGGACTGACGGCGCCGTCGCCACCATCGACGATCTGTTCGGCACCTCCTGGAAGCTGTACGAGGGCGTCAACGACGACTCCGGCATTACCGTCAGCTCGCTGCTGCCGGATACCCAGTTCGAGGGGGCGTTCGAGGGCGATCTGCGCGAGTGGCTGATGGCCATGGTCAACTTGGGTCGGTTCACGGAGGAGACTTATGTGAATGTTGGCAATGCGGGGTGAGTTTCTTTTCCTTTCTCGGGGAGTATGTGGTGATTGGGTGATGGGGCTGTTGCTAATGCTGGAGCAGAACGGAGTTCTTTTATGGAAACTCGGTGTTGAATGCGACGCTGGGTCTGCAGATTGATCTGGCTTAGATCTGGGTTGTTGGGAGGTAGTGGTGGTGGTGAGTTGGGCTGCAAGTACCCGGATGCGAGTGCCTCAGGCTGGCCTGCAGATAATCTTGAAGATCAATAGAAAATGTATATGTATATGCAGAAGGTTGAACATTACTCCAAAGGGCTGACTGCAGAGTGGGGTACGTAGCCTACAGCACTAGCGGCGGCTAACGTATAGTATACTTAAACGTCAACCTCTGATCAACTCACCCATACCATCCATCACTCCATCCGACTAACCCACACCATGGAACCACACGCTTCACAGCAAAACAGCACCGACCATGAACAATCCCCAGTTGTCAGCAAACCCCTGCGACAAACCCTCCTCGCCCCATTCAACCCCGCAACCGCAACCGCAACCGCAGAAAAGGTCTTCCTCCCCAAGCCCACCTTCCAAGGTTCCTCCATACTAAACCGAACCCCACCAGCTCTGCACAGCACCAATAGAATACACCCAATCCCTCCCCGGCAAAAACACCCTCGCCAGCTTCATCGACAGTCTAACCGTATGGTTCCCCATCCGCGACGAATACACCGCACCCCTGCGCGAGATAACCGCCACCCTCTTCACCACGATCCTCATGTACCCCCCCTCCCATCCCCCCCTTCACTCCAATACCCAAATAACACTAAGAAAACCAGATTAGACGATATAGAAGACTCCTCCCCGCTTCGCCGGGGCCATCCCTCCGCGCACGCCAAATTCGGAACCGGACCGACCGTCAACGCAGCCACTTACACCCTAATGACCCTCACCGCGTCCATCCAGAAGCATCTCGGAGCTGAAGCACTGGACATCTTCCTCGAGGAGATGCAGAACCTGGGTAAGGGGCAGGCACTCGATCTCCACTGGACGTGTGTGAGGGAATGTCCCACGGTGGAGGAGTATTTGGGCATGGTGGATCTCAAGACGGGGAGTTTGTTTCGGTTGGTGGTGCGGTGGATGGCGCTCGGGGCAGGTCGGGAAGTGGATGAGGAGGTGGCGGGGTTGGTTACCTTGCTAGGGAGGTATTATCAGGTTAGGGATGATTTGTTGAATTTGAGCGGGGAGGTGAGTTCTTTCCTTTTTGTCTCTGGGTTCTTCTTGGGGGAGGGGGTGGGGGTGGGGGGAGGGAGATGAGGGGTATATTGGGGTAGGGGTGTGATTGCTGATTGTGGTGCTGTAGTATTGGGTGAGTAAAGGTTGGTGTGAGGATTTGGATGAGGGGAAGTTCTCGTTTCCGCTGGTTTGGTTGTTGAGGGTCCAGGCTGGTGAGGTTGGCGAGGAGGTTTATGGGTTGCTTTTTGGTGAGGCTGGGGGCAGAAGGGAGGCGGGAGGGGTGTCGGATGAGGTGAAGGGGAGGGTGGTTGAGCTTTTGAAAGGTGCTGGAACGCTGGAGGGTACGGTTAGGGTGTTGGAGGAGATTCTTGAGGGGATACTGGCGGTGTTGGGCGGGCTGGAGGGGAGGTTGGGGGTTAATGCTGGGTTGCGGGGGCTGGTTTCGCGTCTGAGAATTTGAGAACTGCAGTCTTCAACAGATGATTGGTGTCTATGTATGGCTCAGGGGAGAGATGAGAGATGGATATGCCGTTTCTTTCTGTACAAGGGACTGGCCGAGAGCGTGAGACTCAGGACGTTTACATTGACTTATACACACCCCATGATTATGCGAGCAAGGTCCCACTTGTTCCGGGCCACTGCGGCCAGAGGTCAGCGACTCGACAGGATGAGGAAGGGTAAAGTTATGACTAGTAGATTCTGAAAGCTCCTGTAGTTCCACACCTCTCGGGTCAATTTGAGCGCTGCAGGTAGGCTTGATAAAGGTATTTCAGTCTTCAGTCAAGACAAGAGGTTGTAAGGGACTATTTCAAATGGTCTAGTTCATTTCTCCAAAGGAGGTATTCTCCGGGAATTTGACCTTAACAAGATAGCGATCATTGCCGATCTGCATCAAGACCGACCCTTCAAAAAGCGCAACATGCTTGCACTACTCCCTCTTAACCATGTTTAACTTTCTCAAGTCCTTTGACTCAGCGCTTGTTCTCTTCTACCCCCTTCTCCCCAGGCGCGTCCGAGGCCTTGTCCGAAGCCTCGTCCATTGCCTTGCCAGTAGTCTGCCCCGGAATCGGCTTCTGACAGTAAGCAGCCGCGTCGTCTCCCTGGTGAGTATTTATACGTGCGTTAGCCCCATCGAAGTGTAAAAACACCAATCTGGCCGAAATCGGACAGAAAATCCAATTCAAATCGCCCAGCAGGCAGGAAAACCAAACTATGAGGAGTAGAGAATAAAGAGAACATACCGAGCCCCCCGCACAACACGCCAGTGCATACCCCCGCGCAACATCACAGTCCGTCGCTGCTGAGACCGCGTCACCTGCTCGTTTGTCAGCTTCATGCTGTGGAGAATTGTTTTGCAAAGGGGAGAGCGTACATTCGGCGCCCACAGTCCCTAGCAATTCCGGGTCGAGCGCCACACCCGCTCCATTGGTCACGTCGGTGACCGCACCGTCAGCCAGCGAGTTTCGGACCTTGCAGCATTTGAGGTTGTGGTTGGGGTTGCATTTTTGGGCCAGAGTGGTCGGCGAGAAGGAGAGGAGGAGGACGGGGAGGAAAGTAGTGAGATGCATTTCTGAGGGTTTGCAGGTTTCTGTGGCGGAGGAATAGAGATTGGAAGATGGTTTGTGAGTGTTTGGGGCTTGGGTTGAGGTTGATGGTCTCGAGGAATGACAAGTTCTTATATTACTCGTTGTGAGAATTGAGTTTGTCTCTCTCCTGAAGATCGGTTATATGTCAGATGATGGGCATCGTGATCGGCCAGCAAAAGTCTATGATGCATCTACTGGTTTCCAGGGCTACGTCGGTGGTCAAGCCGATGTAGCCGTTCTGGTTGCCTGGCAGATAATCATCGAACCCATCAGACTTCAACGCTTCAAGTCGATCGCAGAAATGAAGTTAACTCAACTGTTTTTCTACAGTCGAGTATAAAGGAAAGAACTGAGGGGAAATGTCCGTAGCAGGGGGCTGCCGTCTCACATGCAATGATATACAGGGTCAGCTGTGATCGGCTTTATTGCATCTTCATAGTGACCTGTCATATGGCTAAGAGCTTGTGCATGGCACTTGACAGTTGACACGGGATTGATATTCGGCATCACAGTACAAGTATATGAAGAGTGCTGACTGTAACTTCCTATGGGTCGCCCTGGCATGTTGTATACCCCGCTTGTCCAAGTCAGTAGGCAACAGATGACAAAAGCAGAAACCGAGCAGCCCTATTACACCCGACTAACATATGATGTATTTAGCAGGTAAGAAAAAAAGACAGCTTCGCCGATCAAGGAACGATATACTCTACACATTTCCATACTGCTCATAACCATCGAAATCGATAGTTTAGATCGCATGGTATGCTCCCACCCATGGAATCGCCCGTGATAACCCAAACCCACAACCTCGGCTCATCCCGACCGAGTTCTAGAACCATTATTCATGCCTCAGGCCTGAAGCTCATCCCCATCAAGCCTAGCGCTCTCTTCCACACTAAGCCCAAACCAGCAAGACCAAAATGTCCGACGGCAGACGATAAGCGCGAGAAAAAAAACTCCCCCTCCCCGCTTCGCCTCCTTTCAGAAAAATTTCCCCCGCATCTCACGCATTCTCTCACTCACACAACAACCCCTAACCTCTTCACCCTCCACCTTTGTTCACACCGTTGCCAGAAGCACCACAACCGTCACCATGGGAAACGTAAGCGACTAACTGACTTTTCTTTCTGCAAGATGCGATGCGACGACTTGAGTCGGGTTCTCGGTCGCATTTATGGAAACGTGGCTGGAGAACCTTGCTCAAGTCGAGCGGACAACACATGCAAATAGACACTGTGACTGCAGTGTCGGCTGATTATCAGATACTTACGACTCATTCTCCAGGGAGCCAAAGCCCAGATGAAGCGCGAGCGCAACGCCAAGGACGCTGGCAAGGGTGGCAAGTCGCAGTTGAAGGCCGTACGTATTTCTTCTGCTTTTGGTCTCGTGTCTGGTGGGGAGTGGAAGAGCAAGAGGAAGCGCAAGAGAAGCAAGGGAGGGCGACCACTTACTCACGCTGCCCTAGAACGAAGCCGCCAAAGACATCATCTGCCAGATCTGCCGATCGACCTTCCTCAAGACGGCCAAGGCTCCCGCCCTCACCGAGCACGCTCAGAACAAACACAACAAGACCCTCCAGGAGTGCTTCCCTTCCTTCGCCTAGAATATCGGAGTCACGAGCGATGGGTGATCGGTGGGATCAGCGGGGTTCGTGCTTGTGAACGAGACACTACGTGCATCTGTGCTGGGGAGTTTTTGAGCGACTGTTCTTGAAGTGCATATTTCTTGGAGATGGAGATGGGGAAGAATTGATACCTTTTGCTTTTCTGTGCGATTGCTGCTTTTCATGGAGAGAGTACGGTTGCATCTCAGTAGTTTGGGCATTGTAGGCAGCGGTCACCAAATTGTGGTTCATGTCGGCTATGACCGTCGTTCGGACGAGCGAGGAGATCTTCATCTAGAATCCGACGAGCTTCACTCCTCTCTATAGCGTCGAGGATTGTTTCTTGCAGGAAGGCGGGGTATATCGCGGTGACGTTCTTCAACCAAGCGATCGTCTACTCGAAAGGACCCAATATGCTGCCCAAAGTATCCCCATACCGATCACATATGATCGAACTATGGTAGCATTATTCATGATGGGTAGGCCAAGATCGTCACTGCATATGATGGGTCTGATCAGATCTGGACAGGGCTTGTTGTCCTTCTGTGACCAATGTCCTACAGGCAGCACGTCTTTCACCGTCCACTGTTTGCCGTCTGCCCTCAGTATCACCCGTGCGATAATCGCCTCACTCAGTGTCTTATACATGTAGTCTCGCATCCTGGGGCCAGTCGAGGTATTCGTAAATCAATCTTCACATAGGCTACAGCTGGTGTAAAAAATCTTCTCTGCGTTTATGTACACTTGGTCCCACGGAGTATGTCGCCATAGGATACCCGACTGGCAGTGGTCGGCCCTACTTCCGGGGTCTCTGTCGGGAACAGACAACTGAACAGGGTCGACCGTATGCGACCGGCAGCATCTCCGTCAGCTTCTCTCAGTCGATCAGTGTTCGAGCTCTTTTTGCGTAGTGTCCTCTATTGAGCAGTTCGTGCTTTCATCGCATCCTCCATAGTCTGTGATTTTATGTGGTTTCCGGAAGCCCAGTCGCAGACAAGATTCCCGCGTACAACCAACCCTAAGAAGTACGGATCCTGGAAGAGAATCGGTATCGCTTGAGGGAGAGTAGATCCAAGGTAAACCGGTCAGTGAGTAGTCTTCGCCTTCACCTTGCGCCATCCTGCGGACAACTACAACAGACACCATCATTACTGTCCCTATTCTTCGGCAAAGATATTCACTTTTGTCGCTCCAACCCTATATGCGTTGGCTCGCCTAAGCCACACATCGCAGTCAAGTATTAGTCATCATCTTCTTGATCCATGTCCTGCATGCAGAAAGTCCAATACGCCCCGAGAGGATGCATGCTGGAGCTAGAGGTTGTGCTACTTGGGCTGCAGCAAGCTACCCCGTTTCATACATATTGCGTGAGATAGCTTCAATGGAATGAAGTTGGGACGGGGTTCAGTCCGATGCTGCTTACTACTGGCTGCGAGACTGCGAGCCTCGCAACTGGTACTCTCCACGTTTATCAGGAGGTGGTCCTAAGGACTAAGTACGAATTAGCTGCCAGCTCCAGAACCCATGATCTGTACGACAATACTTTGCGGAAGTCGAGTTTTGGACGTGTTGTGTCCGTTGTGGGAGTTTTGTCGGCCACTGTCTCGATAATTGATGTCTAATTCGATAGATACGGCGACATTGGATGCAGAAATGTCTAGCCAGCCGAATCCTATCTGGTCATTGTCTGTCTAGCATGACGTGGAACCCCCCCCAGTACCCCCTCGGCCATCCTCCGGCAGAAAACCAAGAACCGATGACGGGACTCGGCAATCCGTAAAGAGAAAACATGTCCGATAGGACAAGAGACTTACGGATTGAAACTTGATAAGATGGCATATTGCGCCATAAGGCGACATGCGGGGTACATCAAGTGCCGGAGTGCTGATGCATTGTTGGTTGATGGTTGCATAACATGCTTCGCGGATTGCGTGATACGTCCGGGATAAGGTGGGATGTGTTGACTGACTCGCCCGGCAAGACATGGCTTTGTAGTGATTTAAATAGACGGAAAAGACGGTTGTCACCACCCCTCCATCATCTACCAGATTGAATCAATCGTACCAATTCCTTGCTCGGACCTTCACCATGGCTCCCGGGATCAACGAAACGCCCATCCCCATCCACCCGCACCCCGATGCGGAAAGACAATACCCCAAGCCCCTCAAGGTCAGCGGCGCCTTGGACAAGTACGAGTATGAAGAAACCACTCCCGTGATCGGACGCGAGTATCCGACCGTCAACATCGTCGACGACCTGTTGAATGCTCCGAATGCGGACGAATTGGTCCGCGACCTGGCCATCACCAGTACGTACACGAACTACCCCACAACAACCCTAACTCCCGCCCCGGGCCCTCTCTCTTCCCTTCCACTCCACCCAACTAACAAGCCCAGTCTCCCAACGCGGGGTCGTCTTCTTCCGGGCACAGGATAACCTCACCGACGCCCTTCAAAAACAGCTGGTCCAGCGCCTCGGCGAACTAAGCGGCAAACCCGCCACCTCGATCCTCCACATCCACCCGGTGCTCAACAACACGAACGAGTTCGGCGTCAGCGACGCCGAGATCAGCACGATCAGCTCGCTCGCGCGCAAGAAGCTCTTCGGACCCAGCCACGCGCTCAACCGCCGCAAATACGACTCCGCCCAGTGGCACTCGGACATCCAGTTCGAAGCCGCCCCGGCCGACTACACCTCCCTGCGGCTGACGCAGCTGCCCCGCACCGGCGGCGACACCCTCTGGGCCTCCGGCTACGAGATCTACGACCGGCTCTCGCCCAAATACCGCGCGTTCCTGGAGGGGCTGACGGCGACGTTCTCCGGGGACGGGTTCCTGAAAGCGGCGGAGCGGAACCCGGAGGAGGTGCGCATCTACACGGAGGCGCGCGGCAGTCCGTTGAATGTGGGCAAGGAGCTGACGGCCGTGCATCCGGTCGTCCGGACGAATCCGGTGACTGGGTGGAAGAGCGTCTTTGCGATTGGGCCGTTTCCCAAGGTGATTAATGAGTTGACGGCGGAGGAGTCGGAGGAGGTGTTGGGCAAGTTTAGGCGGGTCGTCGCCGAGAATCATGATTTGCAGGTGCGGTTGAAGTGGAGGAATGCGAATGATATTGGTGAGTTTGGGGCTTTTGCTTGGGGTAGGGTGGTTGGGCTAACGTGTCGGCAGCGATCTGGGATAATCGGAGTGTGTTCCATACGGCGACATTTGATTACGAGGGGCTTGGGGAGCGGTTCGGGCATCGTGCTGTGGGTATTGGCGAGGCGCCGTATTTGGATCCGAAGAGTCGGTCGAGGACGGAGGCGTTGGCGGAGGAGGCGGCTTGATGGCGGTGGTGGGTCTGTGCAGGTTGCCTCTGGATGGAGTCCTCGGAAATAGGTTGGGTCATGCTTGGTGCCGGAATCTCGTGGCTACTGACATCAAGCCCTCGAACAGCTTCTTATCTGTTCTGTATTGAGTGTAGAAGCCTCTTTTCCTGCTATAATGTCTCTAGATCAGTGACAGATTAAGATATTGCAACTGAGACAGGTCATGACTATTCGCGGTCCTACAATGACCTTACTAACTGCCAAGCTATCGGGACAATTAATGACCTCGGATATACACCGGGAAACTGCCTTCTAATGAGATGGGAAAGGCGGGGCGATGAGCTCTCGTTGCATGTTTTAGCTTCACCCTGTGCCATTGTCCCCGAAACTTGGAAAATCAACAAGGAAAAAAGAAAAAAGAAAAATCAGCAAAATGGGGTATCCCCATCGTGAACCGATTCTATACCCTTCACGCGCTTCGACTTCTTCTCTTGCTGAATAGTCTCTCTTCCGAGCTATCTCGTCCCCTAAGTCACTCGCGGTTGCGGTGTAGATGCGCCTGAGGTTGAGCCACGACTCATCAGTCGCGGTATGTGGTATGTTGCGGTGGGAATTGTGGCACTCGACCGCTCCAGGACCGCTGGTAACTGCTCCTGGAGCCTCTGCGGGCGACGATCCTCGAGGTCGGCTATGGAGTAGAGGTGTTTCTCAGCCTTGTCCAAGGACAGGCGAACGAGCATATCACTCCCGTCAGCACCTTCTCCCTCCGGGGGTCCAGTCTGCAGGATTGTTGCCGTGGATGACCAACGTAGATTCTCGGGCAAACGTGCCAGGGTCTGTACCTGGAGCCGACCATCAGCTGTCAGAGAGCGCAGTACAACTGCTCCTCTCGCCGAAGACTCAAGTAGCTGGGAGATCTCGGGCTGTTGGGCTCCCCCATGCTGTCGGCTCCGCGACGAGAAACAGAGGGTATTTGCCGATTGGGTAGGCTGGATCTGCATGCCATCCAGCATCCGAGTCAGGGTCTGCCGATCCTGTGGACGGACCGCGACCGCTGCACCCCGTGCTTCCAGGTGTTTTCGTTGCTCTTGGAGGCCTGAGCACTGGCTGCCAGACGGGGCTCGAGAGGGAGACGCATCCTGCATGCCAGCAGTTGCAATAGAGCCCATTGCTGAAGACGACGACGACATACACTCATCAAGATCTATGACCACATAGAGGCCGTGCTCACCCGGCTGCTTGCCGTGTAAAAACTGACCATCGGGGCTGAACGCAGCACACTGAAGTATACCATCACAGGGCCGGTAAAGGCTGCGATTGGAGATCCTTGTCGATGGGGCAGCTACGCCTGTGCCTTCACAGCCTATGCTGCGACTAAAGTCCCAGAGAAAGGTCTGTGCACTCTGGGGCCGCTGGCCGGGGATTCGACGCCCGAAAGGGGTGAATGCCGTAAATACAACCAGAGGCTGCGATGGGTGGAAGACCAGGCTCTCCTTGAGATAATTCCTCAAGTACTCCCCGGGTAGGTCGATGGGCCAGGACCCGAAGCAAGCATAGTCTTCTGGATTGCTCTTCACACCGCTGGAAGAAGAAGCGTCTGCTGCTGCTGCTGCCTCATCTCTGCCGGCGCACACGAAAAACTGGAGCAGTCCCTCGTAGGCGAGCTTTCCCCGCTGAGAGAGAAAGACACCGCTGGCATGCCGGAAGACGACCACGATAAAATACTTTCCTACTGTCCAACTTTTGAGCTGGATGCTGTTGTCGAGGACGGGACCGATGCATCTCCACGCAGGTGGTATACGATTGAACACGTCTAGATGACTGTGGCAGGCCTTTGCCTGGTTGGCAATCAGCGGACCCTCGAGGCGCACAACCGAGTTAAGGGCGACGACCTGACGTAAATCCTGCGAGATAGCGACGGGAAACATGAACCGGGTGTTGCCTCGCATCTCGGGCTGACGCTTGGTGGCGAGGTCCAGAACGAGCTTCATTGCTCTTGAATCCACGACCCACGCGAGGGCGAGGATCTGCATCTTCGATTCCAGGTTCCATAGTGTATAATGGGCTGTCCACCCGAAAGGTTCGACTGGGCCGAGTTGATCAGCTCGTAGCGATGCCAGAGCCCTGCGGTGGCTTATCAGCTTTCTCTCTTTCATTTATGGCAAATGCGCTGTAACTCATTCTACTCACATTGGAGGTGCCAGTCGAACAGCCGCGGAAGCCGTACCGTCCCACGAAGTATGGGATACGATCAAAATGGTCTTGGCCATATCAGCCTCGTTGTATTCAAAGTGCATTAAGCGACTCTGGCTCGTTCGCCGCAGGAACTTGGATTGGCTGAAGATTGTCAAACTTTCATCCCAAATCACATGAGGTTCTGCCTCGAGGAGATAAGACCAGGACTCCGTCAAGGCTTCGATGTCATCAGAAAGGAGTGGATAATCGTCCGTGAGGAGACGGACTGTGACCCCCATCTCTCTTAAGGCCAGCAACATATCATGTGGTAAGGGACATAGGGAGGGCGGATTACCGAAAGTCCACGAGGCCTCGAACCACACGCATAGTCGGTCTCCGTTGTAGAGGAATTGGGTCAGAAGTTCGAACAATTGCTGGCATTGCGCCCCGAAAGAGGGCTCTGCTTGATGCTTCCAAGCTTCGCGCACCAGATTATGAACATGATTGGACCAGAAAAGGACAGCATAGTCTAGAAGCGGAAACCTCTTGTGCGCGTCCCGGGCATCAATACTGGTATCAGCGTCACCACTCAAAGGCCTTGGGGGCAGGGTGTGAGCCAGGTATCCCATGATCCTGAGGGAGATACCCAACTCGATCTCCGCACGAGTAAATCGCAGTCCTCCCGTGCTAGAGGTGAACAGGTTGGTTTCACGTTCGTCGAAGATAAAATACTCATGTGCGGAACCATGAATGAATTGGACAGTATTGTGCCCAATAACCTCTAATAGGCCCCCAAAGATGTGGCCAATTGACTGTTCCAGGTCAGGGATGGCATCCCCTTCTTTGAGAGGACCATTCACGGGCTGGAGCATGGCGGTCGCTAGTTCACCTACGGTCACTGGGCGACAGGCACCCAGAACCCAGATGAAACCAGCTTTCACATTCGCAGCAGCAGCGCTTGTTTCACCGTTGATCAGTGTCCCGGAGATTTCCCGGTAGATATTATCCAAGCCTTGCAATCGATTGAGATTATCAATCGCATCGAGCCGTTGCGAAATGCTCATTCGCCTCGACTCCAACAGTGCAATCAGCAGTTTCGTCCACAGAAAAAGCCCATTGGCTCGGGCCAAGATTGCGTCGAGATATTCATCGGCGTACTCGGGTGGTGGTATCAAACCCTCACCCACAAGGTTTTCTAGTCGAGGACGAAGGAACTGTATCATGTCGGCTGTATTATGTCCTTGCCGTAGGCTCAGTACAGCACTCTTGTCACGGACAGCCGATGGCAGCAGCACGGTGGGTCGGCTGAACAAGACCAGCCAACATCGGCGGCAATCCATCATCAGCTCATCGACATAATGGAGGAAGGTTGGAGGATCGATGCACTCGTCAACAGCATCAATAATAAAGGCAAAGCCCGGGAATTGGGCGAGCATAAGGCGGAGAATGGTGAACACTTCGAGATCAGTCGCAGCAGGTTGCCCCACTACCTTGTGGTCGAAGAGAGTGGAGACAATGTCAACAGCCTTCTCGTCGCGGCGATAGCTGTGAAGCATCTGTACCAACAGCGATCGTAATGCGAGCCCAATCTCTTGCTGTTGATGGTGCCTGTCAAAAAAATAGTAGGCTACTGCGTTGATGGGCGGGTCTGGCGATGCCCCGTGGGCTTGCTGAAGTCGATCGATGACCACAGTACACAGCGTGCTTTTACCAAAACCTGGATTGCCTGTCCGGTGGAATTAGCGGAAATCATCACTGAATGTGCGTTAGGAGTCAACCTTCAATGAGCAGGACTGGCCGGTCAGGATCCTCACAGACTCTCCAGCTTCGATATCCGGGGTGCTCCAGGATCCAACCTCCCGTCTCGGGTTCCTTCATTCGGAGCATTTCTTCATATCTTGCTTTCCACTGCGGTGGTCGGATCCAGTCTCCAAGTCTTTCTATTGTGCTGTCTTGTACACGTCGAAGAACGAGGTCAATTACCAAAATCTCAGTCAAGGCGCCGAAGTTTTGCATACCCATTGTGCGAGCTTTGTCCTCCTCAGTCTCCGAAGCATTCTTTTCAAGTTCCTTATCGAACCTGTTGTAAAATGCGAGGGCTTCAGAGTCAGCAGCCGCTCTGACCTCAAATTCGAAAACCGTTCGATGGTTTCCGAGCCGTGTCATGACATCTTGAAACTCCAAATCAAAGGGTTTCCAAGCTCTACGGCGGGTTAAGCGATGACTGAGTTTGAGGCCCACTGGAATGCAAATTGAATCAGCCTCTGGGAAGTGTCCCTCAAACAAGTCCAAAGAGCTTGAAAGAGAAGCAAACGACTCCGACATACCGCGTGTTTTCTTCGAGAACAACCTGATCACACGATAGAAAAAAGAGATTACGTCGACATATACATCAGCCATGGTGGATTGTAAGCGCCTGGGGATGTTTTCGGGCTGCTTCTCGAACCGTTGAAGGAATTTCTCCAGGTAGATTTCGTAAACGCGCAGGGACTGGCCAATGTCCTCGAAAGCTTCTGAAATCCTCTCCGCATATTCGAGATAATTGGTACTGAGCTGGGCGAGCAGGAAAAAAAGAAATCAGAAAAGCCCGCCGCTGCTCCGGGGAATGAAAAGGCTTTCACCTGGAAGATGAGCTTGATAGTACCCCAGACAAGCCCCAGATACTCGGGTTTGACTGAGACCCATGTCTCAATTATGGAGAAATACGGCTTCATGTACGACGCCACTTTTCGACATCCCTGGGCGAACCTCTCTAGCCGGCTTTTTTGCTTCTCATCGCACATGTTAGCAAGGCAGCGATGGATAGCCACACTCATCTCGTCAAGGTCGGAATAACCCTCGATGATCGGCCGTTCATTCTCTGGTATTGTGTTGAGAAAGACTGAGTATGCATTTCTGAAGACCTCGGATGGATTCCGGGCACTGCAGGGTACTATCAGTTAGGCAGGGAAGCCTATAACAACTTTCAGCCTGCTGTCAAGTTCCAACCTACTGAATGCTCGATATATCGGATGCAAGACTCATGCTAAATGTGCACTAGACAGGCTCGATTGACGATGATACTGAGAGCCAAATACAAGTACCACGAAGATATCCTGGCGGGGGTGTTCGAAGGAGCATGCGAAGAACGAGTCGGATCAATCTTTATATCATTTGCCGAACAGCCATTGTGGCTGTATGCAACTACGAAGCGCCATGACGTGTCGTCATAGCTTTACCGTCCTTGGTGGACAATTGTGGCTGTGTTATGCCACATCACTTTTCTCGCCAAAGGTTAGGGCTGGCTGTTGTTTCGATCTAATTTGCTTCAAGAATGTGTGGCTATGTCTGGTGTAACAGTACCTTTTGATTCTTTGTATGAACTTCCTCCAACATACTGCACTGCCTCGCAGACACCTGCAGCTTGGCTACAACTGCGGATACTTGAAACTAGGTATTGTACAATTCACTAGTGTGTACGGAGTAATATTTACAGTACAGAACTAAGCACCTTATGGCCTATATCCAACTCGCCTTAGCGTCAATGAACACCGCAGCGTTGGGCAGCTTCATGTGATTCCAAACAGGGATCGGATCACTTTTCTTTTTGTTTGTGGTTTCCATCTCAATCAACTGAAAACTGAATTATTGGCTCATCGGCCTTGGTTATGCAGATACTTTCTAAAGAAAGGAGGGTCGAGATCAAGCGAGATGGGGCTTCGGAGGGAGTGGCTTTCAAGCTAAATTCTGACATGCTGCTGGTGGCTGGCGCAGTAGCCTGCTCTGTTAGCCGCCCATATTTTTAGCTGGATGAGATCGGAGAACCGAGCTTTGAACATCCCCCGGACTTTATGATGATTCAGATATTAGGAAGTGGAAGGTATTACGCGCTCGGCTGATTATCCTAGCATGCAACAAGGCGAGAAACAGACGCAGTCGGGTATTCAGTATGGTGAAGCACCTGTGTCAAACTGATCGAGCAAATTCACCAAGTATGAGGAACCCCAAGTCTATGTGGTCAATTCTCAATCTCAAGATTCGTCCTCTTATTTGGCAACTCTCCATGGATGGAAGAGTTGTACTCGGATAAAGAGAGAGTAATCCAAGCGTCGCACATAAAAAGCTTTGAGAATCCATTCCTCGAAGAGTGGCGCTAAAGATAGGGCTATCTCTAGCCTCTTTCTATCTCCTTGCGTGTGCTCTGCTTCTCTCTTGCTCAAGTATTCCTACTGTGCCAAGAAGAAAGAACAAAGAAAAAGTTTTTTTTTTTTTTAAAAAAAAAAAAAAAAAAAAAAACCGAAAAAACAACACAAGAAAAGACACTAAACGTAGGCTTGGCCGATGATGATTTGGCAGCTGCCGCCAAACAGATTTTGACCTGGATTTAACCCCGCCTTGGCCCCTGAGATGGCCTCTTTCTTTGCTGCACCTCCGCTACTGGTAATTGTTTCTACTGGGACGCTACTTTGCGCATGATGGATCATCACGAACAACCCGCGTCGGAATTAAAGAGACAAACGAGTGATCGCGACGATCGCGCAAGAACCCGTGAGGACTACACCGTCGGGTGGATCTGTGCGTTGTTTGAGGAACAGGTTGCAGCAACGGCAATGCTGGACCAAATCCATCCCGACCTTCCCAAGCCACCAAATGACCCCAATGCCTACACATTAGGATCGATCGATCAGCATGGAGTGGTGATAGCCTGCTTACCGAGCGGGAAATATGGGAACAACCCAGCTGGAACCTGCGCCAACCACATGGTACGAACCTTTCAGTCCGTCAGGGTGGTCCTCATGGTTGGCATCGGCGGCGGAATTCCACCCAAAGTCAAGCTCGGGGACGTGGTCATTAGCACTCCGGTCGACCGATTCTCTGGGGTGATTCAGTGGGATTTGGGAAAAGCAGAGAAGGACGGGAAGTTCAGACCTGTTGGCTCGCTCAACAATCCTCCTACTGCTTTGTTGACAGCGATATCCAAGATGCGGACCCGACACAGGCTGAATGGACATCAAATACCTCGCTATCTAGACACGATGGGCAAAAGGTTTCGCAAACTTGTCCCAGAGTACACACAATCAACGTCGCTCATAGATCCTCTCTTTCGGGACGTGCCAGACCAAGCAGAAGACGACTCAGAAAGCATCTCTCTGCACTATGGCTTAATCGCATCTGGTAATCAGGTCATAAAGGATGCAAATTTGCGGGATAAGATCAACCAAAGCTTCGACGGAAAAGTTCTCTGCATTGAGATGGAGGCAGCTGCACTGATAGATAATTTTCCGTGCATTGTCATTCGGGGCATCTGTGACTATGCAGACTCAATGAAAGAAGAGTCCTGGCAGAAATATGCCGCAGCTGTCGCCGCGGCGTGCGCGAAAGAACTGCTTCACTACGTCCAGCCAAGCGAGGTCAACGCAGAGCTCCCAGTTCGGAGTATTCTTGGTGACGGTTAGTCTCGTGTTAATTCCACTAATATTGTACCGGTCTCATTGATTTCAAGTGATGAAGGCTGTACGAAACACCGAGACCCAAGTCAAGTCAATGAGAACCCAATTGAATAGAGAAGAAGACCTTCGCATCCTGGATTGGTTCAGCAAAGCCGGACATGGCCCACGTCATAGTGAGATATTGAAGATGAGGCAACCAGGAACAGGACAATGGTTTCTAGATTCGGCTCAGTATCGACATTGGCGGAGCCAGGAAAGGCAGACCCTGTTGTGCACGGGGATTCCAGGGTCGGGAAAGACGATGATAGCAGCGATAGCGATTGATCACCTCATGACAACACTGCTACAACATCCATCTTCAGGCCTTGCATACATCTACTGCGCATTCGACCGGCACAGTGAACAGACGATTGAAAATCTGCTCTCAACTCTCATCAAGCAACTGAGTAAAGGCCAGCCTTCTCTGCCAGATGCAGTGAAAGAGCTTTTCAGTAATCATCAGAGATATAGCACACGGCCCTCGTGTGAAGAACTCTCTAGAACGCTGTTGGCAGTCACCTCTATCCATAAGCAGGTTTTTATCGTCGTTGATGCATTGGATGAATGTCAATCTTCAGATGGTCGCTTGAGACAACTCTTGTCCCAGATATTCGCTCTCCAGTCGAAAGCTAACATAAACTTTCTTGCTACCTCAAGGCCTATCCCTGAGATTGAGAAGCAATTCAAGACATGTATTACGCAAACAATACGGGCTTCGGAGAAGGATATCCGCAGCTTTATTTCTGGCCGTATGAGCCAGCTCCCTGATTTCATCAATGACAATTCAGCATTACAGGAGGAGATTAAGGTTAAGATCATTGAGGTGGCGAACGGAATGTACGAGAACCCTGATCTTCGCGAAGAAGTGAGCTGACTGCTGTTTTGTCAAGGTTCTTGATCGTACGACTATACTTGGACTCTCTAAGAGGGCTGCATGCGCCTAGAGCAGTCCGAACGGCTCTAGAGAGGCTTCCTCGTGGCTCTGATGCGTACGACTACGCATATTCCGAGGCGATGCAAAGAATCAAGAGTCAAGTCCCCGCCTCTCGAACAATAGCGTTGAAGGCTCTGATGTGGATCACGGGTGCAAAAAGACAACTTCGAGTACTGGAGCTGCAGCACGCTTTGGCGATCGAAGACGGAGACACCGAGCTCGATGCGAGCGGCATTCCTAGCGTCGCCTACATCCTCTCCGTGTGTGCCGGTCTGGTGACGGTCGACGAAGGAAGCGACTCCATGCGATTGGTACATTATACCACTCAAGAATATTTCAATCGGACCCGAATACTCTGGTTCCCAGATGCAGAAGTGGAAATCACATCGATCTGCATTCGATACCTTTCGTTTCACACGTTCCGCAAGTCTTGTTCAAGTGAAACAGCATTCATGAGGAGACTACAGGCATACAAATTCTACAAGTACGCGGCACGTCACTGGGGACATCATGCCCGTCTGGCTTTGACCTTGTGCCCAGAAATCTACACTTTCCTAGGGGATGACGGCCTAGTTGAATCTTCGAGTCAGGTATTCCTTCAACAGACTTTGCCGACGAAAGCCAGGGGATTACACATGGCTGCATTCTTCGGGTTGGAGCAGGCGATCATCGCTATTGCTCCAAAGTCAGACCAAGTAGACCCACGAGATTGGCGCGGCCAAACTCCACTGTCCATCGCAGCTCAGAAAGGCCACGATACAGCAGCATGTCTGCTTCTCGACAGAGGTGCTGACATCGAGTCACAAGACAGCACTTCCTACGGAACGCCTCTATTCCACGCAGTAGCAGGAGGGCATCTGACTACGGTCCAGCTACTACTCCAGAGGGGTGCCAAACCTGACTCCAAGGGTATCCACGATATGACTCCATTATCGAATGCTGCCGTCCAAGGCCATGAAACGCTTGTTCAACTACTACTCGATTGGGGTGCTGATATCAATGCCAAGGATATCAACAATATGACTCCGTTGGCCTTGGGGGCAAAAAATGGCGATGCACGAGTGGTGCGAATCATTCTTGATAACGGCCCTCAACTCGAGCTAGAAGATAACACACTCGGGCGAACCGCGTTGGGACATGCTGCTGCCATGGGACACCAGGCAGCCGTGAAGCTACTAGTCGAGCATGGCGCGAACATCGAGACAAGAGATATCGACGGCTCGAGCCCACTTTACTACGCATTGAGTTTAGAATGTAATGAAATGATTCAGGTACTGCTCGAGAATGGTGCGAGTTGGGATATAGGTGATGATTTACCATCCACGGCACTGCATTGGGCAGTCACCTCTTCGTGTGAGGGGATGGTACAGCTCTTACTCGACCGGGGTGCCGATATCGAACAAAAGGATTCCGAAGGAAACACTGTCCTGGCAATTGCAGCCTGCGAAGGGCTTGAATCAGCGGTGCAGATTCTTCTTAGTCGAGGAGCCGATTGGAAATCCCAAAACGATGAGGGTGAGACACCATTAGAACAAGCACTCTGTTTTGGACACGATTCGATGGTGCATCTGTTCCTCGACAGGGACAGTGACCAGGCGTCAAAGGGTGAAATCTATCGGTCATTACTACTCCCGGCATCATCCAGAGGCCATATGACATTCGCTCGGCTTTCAATCGAGAAGGGTGCTCGGATCAATGGCAAGGACCGATATGGACGCACACCATTAGCAATCGCAGCAGCTCATGAGCATGGTTCGCTGGTAAAGCTTTTCCTGGAAAAGGGAGCCAATTTAGAGTCGAAAGACAACTGTGGCAGAACTGCGTTAACTGATGCAGCAAAGTCTGGACACACCCCCATGATAAAGCTGCTCATGGAACATGGCGCCAGTGTGGAAACGAAGGATAAGAATGGCAGGACTCCGTTAGCATACGCAGCCGAGTTGGGGCTTACTTCAATGGTGGAATCGATGCTCGAGAACGGTGCCAATCCGGACTCGACAGACAAAAATGGCAGCACTCCGCTGACCAAGGCAGCAGAACGGGGTCATACTTCAGTGGTGGATCTGTTGCTTGAGAAGGGTTCCAGTTTGGAGTCAAGAGACAACGACGGCAACACCCCATTGGCAAAGGCAGCGCAAGGGGGTAGAACTCTCGTCGTGGAGCAATTGCTCCAGAAAGGGGCCAGTACCGAGTCAAAGGATAATCAGGGCAGTACCCCGTTAGCATGGGCAGCCTTTTGGAGTAATGCTAATGTTGTCAGAGTGCTGCTGAGAAACGGGGCTGATGTCGAGTCCAAGGACAAAGATGGCTCTACTCCATTGGCAAAGGTGGCACAGCGAGGCCTTCGACAGGGAATGACGGGAATACTTGGCCACAGAGTTATAAGGCTCCTACTAAACAAGGGAGCCTGTGTAGAGTCGAAAGATCACGGTGGCAGGACCCCGTTAGCATATGCAGCACAGTCGAGTTGGGTTCCAGCAGCAGAGCTACTACTCGACCACGGTGCGAATATGGAGTCGAAAGATGATGCTGGCATGACTCCATTAATATGGGCAGCGAGGCTCGGATCCGTTGAGGTAGTCAGATTACTGCTTGCCAATGGTGCTAATAGGGAGGCAGAAGATGGGGATGGTATGACTGCATTAGCATGGGCAGAGAAGGAGAGGCATCGTGAAGT
Source organism: Aspergillus brunneoviolaceus CBS 621.78 (assembly GCF_003184695.1). Lineage (NCBI taxonomy): Eukaryota > Fungi > Ascomycota > Eurotiomycetes > Eurotiales > Aspergillaceae > Aspergillus > Aspergillus brunneoviolaceus. The sequence continues at coordinate 162,366 of NW_020290767.1, read as the reverse complement.
GGTGCAGCTATTGTCTAGTTGAACATTTTTTGGACTAAGAATTGATGCCGACGGCCAGAAACAGACAGGCAAATCTCAAGGCTTGTGGATATACTCAAATTTTCCTGTGGCAGTAGCATTGTTTCTGAGGTTCTTTGCTTTTGATAGACAGATAGCGCGCATGGTGAGGCTAATATTAAGAAATCCCTTTATCTAACACATCTAGACTCCCAAGGACGGCATCATCATGGCGAAGTTTGTCCAGCGACAAAACTGTTGTCAATAACAACGATCTTTCTAAACCAAAGCCCTTCCTCGAAGTCCCCTCTGCCTCTATTATCGCCTCTCTCACCAGGAGCAGATATCCTGCATCACCAGGCAAAAGGCGCAGGTACTGGTGGTTTTCGCCCGTCTGGCGGCCAGGGCACGGCGTTCAACGACAAAGATCTGTGTCACGGCACACTCCCTGGTGCAAACTGCTGAAAGACATCCATCTCTGTGGAATTCAGCTCCGTTGCCTCAGCTTTTGCGCCTCGAGTTTGCCGGGTTCTGTTTCTAGGATGGAAATTGTTTGTCTGTACCGCATACGCTTTCAATGCCTGAACGGCGGACTCACGTGGAGCTCATCCAAACAAGGAATTCGCACATGTCCACCCGGTCTGGCTTTGATCTCTGGAAAGGAAAAGATCTGTCCGGTCACCTTCGACATAGAAGAGGGTTAAGACAGTTGCGATCCGTCCCTCTTCTTCACTTGTTGGGCGTAATAATCAAGGGAAAAAGTCCCAAGTAGTTACAGAACGCCGAATACGCCAAGGTAGCTAGTCTTGAATACCCTGCAGCTGTTGGCGAGGAGTCACTGGTTTCGGCGACGGCAATCTTGTAGATTCTATGCTGTGGACTTTGACCTGGGATTTTTGATCCAGGTCTGTATACCTGGTCCGGGGTAGGTAGAACGGGAGTCTGACAAGGATGCCATACCTGACTCAGACTGTTCCGAAGCGTCTCTCCTCCGAGCTGAAAAACGGATATTGTAAGAAAATACAGGTGGTTTAACTCGAAGCTGAGATGCTTGAGGGAGAAAGAATCCAGAGGTCTCGAGGACTTGCAGAGAAAATGGATCACTGCAAGTAGTGGCCATTCTTTTATTCATCAACAGCGAGTGATTGGACTCATGCCAGTATTCATCTCGATCATTGTCGTGTATGAATGGGGTTGTCCCTGTCTAACAAAGATCTTGACCAACTTAGATTCACCACACTGCTTCATATCGACTGAGGTCATACATCCCAACAGCGTCGATTCCTTTCAAAAATCAAATTCGATTAATTGTTTTAATGTGCTCGGTAGTGTATGCTTGGTATCTTTGATGCTGGCCAGCAATGTTATTCTGTCCCGGCCCTAAATGATGCTCATGGTTTATATGGTTACGCAACATAGTCCCACCCGATAATCGCAGTGTTGTTTCTCGCCTTGACTTACAAGCATATATGTCCACTGCTCTCTAGATATCGCAGAAAGCCTTCCTCCAGCTGCCCTGAGACTATGCTATTTTGGATTCACGAAATTAGTGCGGCATTGCGCAATCAGTGCCCTCAATAGCATAATCATAGCGCCGGATGGCTCCAATTGTCGATGATTTGCACCAACCTGGAGAGTCGGTGGACATTTCTATAGCATGCTCCAGTATACCAAATACGGAGTACTGTTGTGTAATGAATATGCAGTCACCCCCTGCAATCGCCGATTTTCTCGAGCCACCAATGGAGGGACGCAGTGCACAGATCCCTTGCGATGCATCGCTGCAATAGTGGCGGGATCTACATTTCCTAAAGCAGCCCCGCAGCTCGGCGACTCGGGAGGTGGGCAATGCCTCCGCTTGCTTCCGTTTGCTTACCCCGCTCCCGCCTTATAAGTTCAGCCCAGCTTGTCGTGCCAGACTCTCTTCCGCAACACAACACAACTCTTCTTCTCACACCACGTCTCCCATCTCCATCTTGCGAACAACCGTCATGATGGCGTGAGTCTTTCCTTTCTTTTCTTCTGTCGGTCTCTATGACCGTCCTGTCGACCTAACATCTCTAGGACCCCCCCACCCGACGATGTCTACTACAATCTAGGCACCTACACCCGCACAGTCACCACCACCTCCCCCGCGGCCCAAACCTGGTTCACCCGCGGCTGGCAATGGGCCTACAGCTTCAACCACGAGGAAGCCCTGCGCTGCTTCGAGACCGCCACCAAACATGACCCCAAATGCGCCATGGCCCACTGGGGCATCGCCTATAGTCTGGGCCCCAACTACAACAAAGCGTGGGCCTTCTTCGACCGCGCCGATCTGACAGTGAGCATCACCAAAGCTCTGGGCGCCCTGACCCACGCCCTGGAACTCGCCAACGACCCCTCCACCAAGACCACCGCGGCCGAAAAAGCCCTCATCACCGCCCTGTTCCCCCGCTTCCCGCGCTGGTCCGCATCCACCGGCGCCTCCGCCACCGACAGCAACTTCCCCATCGACTTCGCCCGCCTGAACCAAGCCTACGCGGACGCCATGCGCACCGCCTGCAAAGAACACCCAGACGACATCGACATCACGGCCCTGCTGATCGAAGCGCTGATGTGCATCTCGCCGCGCGGGCTGTGGAACCTGACGACGGGGGAGCCCAGCGGGCGCCACACGGTGGAGGCGCGCCAGCTGATCGAGTCCGCGTTCGCCACCGGCCCCAAAGCCCAACACAACCCGACCCTGTGCCACCTGTACATCCACCTGATGGAGATGTCGCCGTACCCGGAGATCGCGCTGCCGGCCGCGGACCGGCTGCGGCGCGCAGCGCCCGACGCCGCCCATCTCCTGCACATGCCGACACACATCGACATGGCGGTCGGCGACTACCGGCGCTCGGTGGAGTCGAACTCGGACGCGATCCGCGCGGACGAGACGTATGTGGCCGGGTGCGTGGCGGAGGGGCGCACGGGCGCGGGCGTCGGCGGCGCGCTGTACGTCGCGTACCGCGTGCATAACATCTGCGCGAAGTTGTACTCTGCGCTCATAGCAGGGCAGTTCGCTGTGAGTATGGAGGCCGTACAGCAGTTGGAGGGACTGGTGACCGAGGAGACGCTGCGGATCAAAAGTCCCCCCGTCGCGGACTGGGTGGAGTCGTTCCTGGGAAACCGCGCGCATGTGCTGGTGCGGTTCGGCCGGTGGGAGGAGATTCTTGGCCTGCAGGAGCCGCGCGATCGTGAGCTGTACTGTTCGACGTATGCGACGGTGCTGTATGCCAAGGGGATCGCGTTGAGTGCATTGGGGAGGGTGGAGGAGGCGGAGGCGATGCAGCGGCGGTTCGATGAGGCCAGGGAGAAGGTCCCGACTACCCGCATCGCGAGTCTGCCGAGCAAGCAGGTCGATGTGTTGGCTGTGGGCGCGCAGATGTTGCAGGGCGAGCTGGAGTATCGCCGGGGTGAGGTGGATCAGGCGTTTGAGACGTTGGCGAGCGCGGCCGAGCTGGAGGATGGTCTGCCCTACGGGGATCCGCCGCCGTGGATGCAGCCGGTCAGACATGCGTTGGGAGGGTTGTTGCTCGAGCAGGGGCGGGTGGCTGAAGCGGAGAGGGTGTTTCGGGAGGACCTGGGTATGGCGGAGGGGTTTCCGCGGCGGAAGGGCCGGCTCAATAATGTCTGGGGATTGCATGGGTTGCATGAGTGTCTGGTGAGGCAGAAGAAGTTGGGTGAGGCGCGGCTGATCGAGCCGGCCCGGGATCTGGCGATGGCGGCGGCCGATGTGCCCATTGTGACCTCGTGCTATTGTCGGCTAAGCGCGGTGGAAGCAGGGAAGTGTTGTGAGTGTGGGTGCTGAGGACTAAAAGAGATTAGCATCCACGCGATGGATGGAAGTCGATTCTGGCCGCTAGACAATCAGTACGTACAGCAAATGAAAAGCCCTCACGTATGACATTGGGACATTCCATACGGACCGATTCCATGTGGAACGTCGCCACTCGCCTGGGGCGGGACTTGCATCCCATTGTCTGCATGAGAAGATGTTCGGGGTAGAACGTGCTTCTTCCATGGAGTAAGTACCAAGACTCAGAAGGATAATGTGATATGGTGTTGGGGTGGGTGGTGCTGTGGTGTGTAGTGCTGTGAGTGTGAGTGAGTACTGGTGGTGGTGGTGGTGGTGGTGCCAGTGGTTGTGGTGCTAGTGATATTAGAGGCAGAGCCGGCGGGCGGTTGCCTTGGTCTGAACATCAACCTCATTCTCCCTCTACTCCCATCAACATCTCATTCACCAAATAATTGGCCGGATCCCAACCACCATCTTCCGGCTTCCCTCATGACCAGTCCATCCTCGCTTTGCTAGCCGGCTGGCTTCCTACCTACAATGGCACATATCCCCTCTGACGCCATCATCGCACTCTGGACTAACTTCGCCTCTCTCATTCCTCACACGGAATCTACTCTCGTTCTCGGGCGCATAACATCTCCCACTGCATGGGGGATTCCCTCATCGTGTTGATCGGGAATGCTTCAGACGTCAGAGGAATCGCTCCGAGTCATGTTCGCAACTTTAATCTTATCCGGCTTCAACAAGCTCGAATAGTTGTTAAACCCCTAGTTGGGTTGAATTACATTCCCATCCAGGCTCATGATCCTGCATGATACCTGTTTAGGTTGCAGATCTGCAAATGGGTTCCAGCTCACATTCCAAGCGGCGGGGGAATTCCGGTGTGAAGAGCCTACGCCATGCGGATGCCTACAGTCAACTAAGTAAGTATTGAAAGGTGCTTAATGACAGGATGACGTGCATCAGTTGCATATATACTCGGTCTCGCCGCCCAGGAGTGTGTCTAACGGTACACTGTCGCAGCTTTTCTGCGAGTTGACTAGCCATGTTGCAGACATTGTCGGACCTTCCGATCGTCTATTGCCTTCAATCCTTGCGTCACAATCGTGGGGAAACACACCACGATGCTTCATCAGCAAATGTTACGAGACCCACTAGCCCAGATACCAAGGGCGCTTCAGCCAGCCATGACTGGGAGGCCCACAGTGCCAACCCGATGAACTGGCCGTTGTCGCGCAAGGTATTCACCGCCAGCGTGATCTACGCCTATACGTAAGTCTGCCGAGTCGATCTCTGGCCATGCTCGATCGTACTCACTGCGTCAGCTTCGTGGTCTATGCGGGATCCGCAATGTACATGTCGGCTGTGCCGGTGCTGGTCAAGCAGTTTGGGATGAGCGAACAGCGGGCTTTGCTCGGGCTATCCGCCTATGTTCTGGGCTGTAGGTATACACCTCTTCCAGGTTTTGAGTCGTCTGACAAGTTTAGACGGCGCCGGCCCTCTCCTGTGGGGTCCGATGAGCGAGATCCCCTCTGTCGGTCGCTCCGTGGTATACTTCAGCAGCTTTGTGGTCTTCATCGCCACCACGGCGGGCGCCGCCAGCGTGGACAATTTCGGCGCGTTCGTCTTCCTGCGGTCGATCCAGGGCTTTTTCGGCAGCCCGTGCCTGGCCAACGGGGCCGCCAGCATGCACGACATGTTCAACGAGACCCAATACCCCTACGCGCTGGGGTTCTGGACGGCGGCGGCGTACTGCGGGCCCGCGCTGGGCCCGTTGCTGACCGACCACCTCGTGTATCAGCTCTCGTGGCACTGGTCCATCTGGCTGATCGCGTGCATGTCCGCGCCGGTGGGGGTGTTGCTGTTCGTGCTGCCGGAGACGTACGCTCCCACCGTCCGGCTCCGGCGGGGGATTGCCCATACCGACGCGACCATCAGCGCCTGGGCCCGCCTCAAATTCTACCTCGTCAAGCCGGTGCAGATCACCCTGCAGGACCCCGCGGTGCTCTTTGCCAACCTGTACACCTCCTTCATCTACTCGAGCTACTACATCTTCTTCGACTCGTTTCCCGTGGCGTACCTAGAGGGGTACCAGGTCTCAACAGGGACGTTGGCCTTGTTCTATCTGAGCGTGCTGGTGGGATGCGTCCTCGCCGCGGCGGTGTACTTTCTGATCCTGGTGCCGTACATCTTCTCCCCCCGGCCGCCTGCAACCGACCATGAAACCAAATCCGGCCCTTCCAGTGAAACCCCCCACATCAACAACATCAACAACAACAACAACAACAACAGCAAAAACAACACCGCCCCACCCCCGGAACGCAACCTCCTCCCCGCCCTCCCAGCCACCATCTTCCTCCCCGTCGGCCTCTTCCTGTTCGGCTGGACCGCCCGCCCCGGCGAGATCCACTGGTTCCCCAGCCTGATCGGCGTGGTCCTCTACACCGGCGGCGTCTTCGTCATCTTCCAGTGTCTATTCCTGTACCTGCCGAAGATGTACCCGCGGTACGCGGCGAGTCTCTTCGCGGCGAACGACTTCTGTCGGTCGGCGCTGGCGGCGGGGTCAATCCATTACGGGGTGCCCTTGTATCGGAATCTGGGGGTGGGGAGGGGGTCGAGTGTTTTGGGGGGGGTGTCGGTGTTGGGGGTGGTGGGGATGGCGGGGATTGTGGTGTTTGGGAGGCGGTTGAGGGAGGGGAAGGGACGGTTTCGGAATCCGGAGATTCTTTAGGCGGTCTTTTCTGGTGGTATGGGGGATTTCGAGGGCGGTTTGAGTGGTGGGGTGGGTGCCAGAGGGTGCTGGATGATTGATGCTGTCGCTCTGGTTGGCTTTGCCTGTAATGCTGGACATAGAGCTGCATTGATGGGCAGGATAGCATCGAGAACCTTGACCATAACAGCAACAGGTACTAGGTAGTACTAGGGTGTGATCTATACTGGTTAAGAGCTAGCTCGGACTATCCTTAGCCAATTGTTTATAATGAAATGCAACAGTTAGGATTAGTTCCGATACATCCATTGCGATTTGTTCAGATAACTTTCATGTGGGGAATGGTTTAGTCCCTCGAACAAGGTTAAGTCATAAAAGTTGTACCGCAATTTGCGACCAGCGTGCAACCCTCATCCTCATCCCCCTTGACCATGTTTCCATAATGCGTCATGATCTAGAGTTGATGCGAGGCAGCAAGATAGCAGTGCCCACCCGCCCGCATCCCGAACCTCCAGCTCACTTCCGCCAACATTCCCATCCATCCGAACCCTCCAAACCTGAAAATTATTGATTGCCTATTAAACAGTATTCCCAAATTACCCAATAAACCAAGACCGCCCACTTACGCAACCTGCCCCTCCCCCCTCCAACACATCCAATCTCATCCACCCCCAGCCAAGTGTCGTGTGGGCTACAACCACCAAACCCCGACCCCCACCGCCGCCAACCCGACCCCCACAACCGCCATCCTCCCCACAAACCCCGGCATCGACTTCCGCTGCTGCACGCACGCCGCCCTCACCGCGGCCGTGGGCTGGCGCACCCCGCTTCCCGAAACCTCCAGCCCCGCGTTCCGGTCGGGGAAGACCGGCGGCGCGAGCAGATGCACCACCGGCTCGAGGAGGCTGCCCGTCACGAGGAAGGTGATGTGCAGCATTGGCGGGAAGGCTGCGCCCGTGAGCAGGGTCTTGAGGACTGATGGCGAGGTCGGGTGGGAGACACCCCGCCACAGGGCGAGGGTGAATGCGCTGATCGTCGCGCAGAGCAGCAGCGCGCTGAACCCGATGCCGTTGTCCCAGAGGTTGTGGGACAGGTTCTGTAAGGAGGTCGGGGCGGCCGCGGCGGTGCGGTTGGAGGTGTTGGTTGTGCTGCCGGTGACGAAGGAGCCTTTCTTTGGGCGCGGGGAGATGAGGTGGAAGCGGAGGAGGGCAAGGAGGTGTGCTGTTTTTTGTTGTTAGTGGGTTTGGGGTTGGGGTTGGGGGGAGAGGGGGTAGGAAAAAGGGACTTACCTCCGGCGAGCCAGGTGTTCTCCAGATGGGCGAAGGGGGCGCTTTGGAAGTCTGTGTGCGCGGATTGCAGCGCGGCGAAGAGCCAGCTTAGTGTCACGTGGGCTGTGGCCAGAATGAGCTGGGGTTTGAGGTGGGTGGGGGTGGTGGGGATTAGGGGCTGCGCGGTGAGGAGGAGAGCGGGCACCGCCACGAAGATCGCGAGCAAGGCGACCAGCCGGCCCGTGATGGCCAGCCCGTTCAGCACGATCCCCCACTGCATCGCGCGGGACATGGTCGCGTTGGTGGGGGCGACCAGCACGCGGGTCTGCTGCGTGTGCCCGATGTGCCAGCGGCTCTGCTGCGCGATGTGGCCCGCCAGCGAGGTCGGCACGAGCCCGAACTGCAGCGGCTCCTGTACCTGGATCGTCTCGTGGCCCAGGCCCTGCAGCACCAGCGACAGCTGCCAGTCCTCCGAGAACGAGTAGGTCGGGTACCCGCCGGCGTCGACGATGGCGCGCCGCCGGAACAGCGCCCCGGACCCGGCGTCGATCGCGCGCCGCTGCAGATCCAGCTCCGTGTTCTGGCAGGTGTAGAAGTGCAGCCGCGACTGCGAGAACGGGTCCCCGCGCGGCAGGTTGTAGAAGTACTGGCGCGTGGTGACCAGCACCGCCTCGGGCGTCGCCAGCAGGTGCGGCAGCGTCGCGCGCAGGAACTCCGGCGCCGCGATCGAGTCCGCGTCGAAGATCGCGCAGAACTCCGGCGGCGTCTTCGCCTGCAGCGTCTGCAGCGCGTAGTTCAGGTTGCCCGATTTCGCGAACACCTGGCCCGTCTGCCGGCCGCGCGAGTGGTACGACAGGTGCGGCCAGCGGGCTTGCAGCTCCGTGACGGCGGAGCGCAGCGCCGCCGACCCGCCGTCGTCCAGCACGCGCACCCGGAATCGGGTCGCCGGGTAGTCCAGCGTGCACGCCGCGCGGATCGTGTCCAGGATCACCTCGACGGGCTCGCCGCAGCAGGGCAGCAGGACTTCGACGGTGGGGAGGTTCTCATCGCCTTGCAGACGGAGGCGCTTGCGCGGCGAGTTGGGCGGCGCGCGGCCCGATGCCACGGTGAGGAGCTGGTCCTGTCGCGATAGCACTGGGAGGCGGTTAGTGGTGTTTCGCATCCGATGGTTTTAGGTGGGGAGTGCACTCACGCGCGAACATCCCCTCGATAGCCAGCGTCGCCCACATCTGCCATGTCTGCACGGGCGAGCTCAGGATCGACACCAGCCGCAGCACGAAATACGCCTGGAACGTCCAGACCGCCGTTTGCGCCACACAGTACAGATAGCCGCGGTATTTCATGCCGGACAGGATTCTGGGGTCCGGGGGGAGTTCCTGGACATGGTAGCCTCCAGTCGACATTTTGCTGCACGGGGTGTGGAAGATGCAGCTGCGCGGTCTTTTGCAATCTGCTTGCTCTGGAGAGTGAGTCTCCGATTCTGCGGACAGAACCAGCGTGCCACTTAATCCTCAGCTGCGGACGGTGGTCATGGAGAAGAGTATTGGCAGTCGCGAGAGGTGTGAGAGAAGGGAAGAAAAGAAAGAAAGAAAGAAAAAATCGCGATGAACTCCCTGGCCGTCGCAAGGAGGTTTTGTGCGCCGCCGCCAGCTCGAGGCCATTTTAGTTCTGGAATTTACCACCTCCGATGATCCACTTATTGCCGGATCGGGGCGATTCTGTAAACATTCACTTGCACAGTTGGGGGGCACGGATGCGGGGAGGAAGTTGCCGATTGGCAGGTTGGCAGGTCGGCGGCTTCACCGCCTCGGGTTCCAAGGTTGTGGTTGTGTTGAGGGCGTTGGGAGTTGGTTTTGTGTTGTGATGCTAAATCAGCTTGGTACAGTAGTCGTGGTGGTGGTATGGTAGTACTGGTAGCAGTAGTTCTAGACTGGGTCTGGGTCTGATCGTGGTGACCCTCCCATCAGTTATCCCTTCCTTCATGCCTCGGGAGATCGTCCAACTGGAGGGTTTCCACTGCTGATCCTACTACAGCATGGAGTCTGATGCAGTACTCCGTACACAGACATAAAATCCTCACCATGGATGCCCTCGGTCTCTGTCTCTGCAGGTTTACCCCTATTACATCCACACGTGGCTTGACGGGAGGCCAACCTTTGCCACCGCAGCAACAGCAACAAACCCCCTATTGCGGGTTGCGGGTTGCAGACCGCCTCGCCTGTCTCTCTCACCCGTTCTGTCATTCTCCGGCCCGATGTTAGCGCCTTGGGGTCTTCCGTTGCTTCCGGCTGGGTTGTCCTCCAGGCTGCCGAGTGCCAACGAGTGCTCTGCAATCTACGTGTGTCGTTGCATAGTATGGATCGGTTGTTGTCTCTGCTACATTAGAAGATGAGCTAATCAGCCGATTACTCGGACGTCCCTTACTCGTTTGTATCTTACTCGTTTTTTGGATTATACTCATGGGTCAAAGTTGATCTAGTGAAGAATTGTTGAAGAAAGATGCACGGTGCATGTTCAGCATTGCACCATGATTTGCCCCTGCGCAAACTGCTAGCCCGCTTTGCATTAGCGCTTTTGTTGCTGGTGGACTCGGGGTCTCGGTCAGGTGACTAGGCTCAGCCAATGGGCAAGCTGGATTTGTCTTATGTCAATTCTGAGTCAGCGGATAAGGGTGCGGCTCGCTGGCTATGGCTTCTCCGCGTCGGGTCGATGTCGGCAGATCTGGCGCTGCTTTGCACTCGCTGTTGGAGATCTGGGGATATGTCGTTGGGGTGTTCGTTGCGCACTGCTTATAAGCTATTCTTTGAATATACAGGTGTTTCTCAAGAATACAACGTATTCCTCCTTGTCTAGAGCGCTTGATGGCTCTTTTTGTATTTGAGCTACGGGCAGCGTCCACGGGCGGACGAGAATATATAGTCGGAATCAGCACTTGGCCATCGTGACGCCTATCCTTCTTACGGCCCAAGTGGTGGTTATCTTGCTGGAATTTACATTATCGATATTCAACTTGTCACTATGCTCACCTTACATGCATCTTCTATACAACATGGTGCTATCAATCATCTGTCCTAGCAGGTGAAGCTTTCCCCTCACTCATGACGTCGCTCCACTCCTTCCTGTCGACCCACCGCGGACCGCCCGTCAGCATCGCGTTTCGCGCTCGTCTTGGCTCCGAGGCTGACCAATGCACCGGTCATCTAGACCGGCGATCAGATGTTTACACTGCCGATAAAACAAACAGGTTCGCGCGTGGGATTGAGGCCCAGATCAGCATCACAACGAAGACGACCAAGGGATAGCCGATTCCTGGGTGTTGACTTTATCAACCCGATCGAACCAACAACGAAATGTCATCAATCCTGTTGCAAAATGCGACAATTCTGGTCCCCTCCGGCGACCAGAATGACTACGTCGTTCCGCTCCACAACCACTCGCTGCTCATCGAAGGAGCCAAGATCTCGCAGATCGCACCTCAGATTAGCCCGCCTGTCGAATCCACCCAAGTTATCGACTGCACCGGGAAGATCATCTCGCCTGGGTTTATCGATACACATCACCACCTCTGGCAGACCCAGCTCAAGGGACGTCATGCAGACCATACCTTGATCGAGTACATGCCCACGGGTGGGTAGTATGCCTCTTCTGCAGAGAACCAAATACTGAATTACGTCAGGAAACCTGCAACAGGTCAACTTCACACCAGAAGATATCTTCTGGGGAGAGCTGGGAGGCTGTCTCGAGGCCTTAGATGCAGGAACTACCACCGTGGTGGACCATGCTCACATGAATGTCTCCCCCGCTCATTGTAAGGCTTGCTATACCCCCTGCTTACCACGCCGTCGTAACTAACAAGCCCAACAGCCGTAAATGGAATAGCAGCGACAGCTTCCTCAGGCATCCGATCTATCTTCTGCTACACACCCACCTCGACGGTCAAGAAGTGGAAGCCAGAAATTGAGATGAACACCAGCCTACTCGATGAATGGGTCCTCCAACAACTCGAGGAGCTGGCCGCAGCGGCGCCGTTTGGCGACGGGCGCGTCCAGCTGGGTCTGGCTTTTGACGGGTTCATGCTGCCGAAGGAGATGGTCGTCGCGTTGTACGATCGTGCCCGTAAAGCGGGAGTGAAGGTGATCACCACCCACTATGTGCGTGGATATTTCAGTAAGCTCAACCCGATCTTTCCGCCTTGGCTCCGAATGCAGACACTAAGTAAAATAGGCGACGGATCCCTGGTCGACCTCCTCGAGGCCTACGGCCTCCTGGGCCCCGACATTCTTCTCTCGCACGGCAATAACCTCTCGGCCACCGACATCGAGAAACTCTCTGCTGCGAAAGCATGGATCTCCGCCACCCCCGACACCGAACTGCAGATGGGCCACGGGAACCCCGTCTGCTTCCAGGATGGCTGCACGAGCATCACTGCGCTCGGGATCGACTGCCATAGTAACAATTCCGGCGACATCGTCACCCAGATGCGCCTGGCGCTGCAGAGTGAGCGCGCCCGCCGGAATGAGAAGCTTCTTGCGCAGGGGAAGTATATGCGGTCATTGGACGTGTCGGTGCAAGATGCCTTCCGGCTGGGGACGATCCAAGGCGCCCGCGCGATCGGCATGGCAGATCAGCTGGGGTCGATTGAGGTCGGGAAGCTTGCGGATCTGGTGGTCTTTGACGGCGAGAGCCCGGGGATGATCTGCGCTGCGGAGAAGCATCCGGTCGCGGCTATTGTATTGCATTCGTCTGTGCGCGACGTGGATACGGTCATTGTTAACGGCGAGATTCGCAAGCAAGGCGGTCGGTTGGTGCCGGTGGACATTGACTCTTCATTCCCGGAGGTGACGATCGCAAAACGAAGGGTGGAATGGAAGGATGTAGCGAAAGAGTTGCGGGACAGTCAGGAGAGGATCCAGAATGCTGCGGTGGAAGCTGGGGCTGTGGGAACTCGAGTGTCCGAGGCTTTGAGTATCTTCCATATGGACTCGAGCAAGTTTGTTTGAGCTGTGAGGCGTCGAGGATCTCTGGGAGGGTTGCCTTAGCCTTCGAGTGAAGGGGGTTGTGGTAATGGACGTAGCCTACCAATATACCTCCGTGCCCTATAAAGCACGGACTGCCCATCCGATCAGCTCTCCTGTTAATATGGCGACTCGGTCCGACGGCCGATTATGTTATAGAGATAGATCGAGGAGGGTGGATGCGAGCAGAGAAATGGCGTCATGAGGCAGAGACCAGAGGCCGGCAGGTGACACCCTGAATGTTCAGGTACCCGTGCGGCAGCGGCACGTGGAGGGACTAGCACTGACTAGTTAACTAGCAGGGATCGCAGGCAGTAGTGAGTCTTTTCGTCACCTTCCCCTCATCTCTACTTCTTCAACCTATTACCTGTTCTTCATCGCTCCTCCAAGCCCCATCCCCTGCATGAAGGAGTGAACACCATTCTGCAAGTGATAGCCTGCCTTAGCGTCCTGACATCTCCGCCCGGGATTTATCCATATTACCCCTGATCAACAGGGGAGTGCGACGAGGCTTCGACGGAGGAACGTCCGTGGACAATCCGTTTCTTCACTTCTTGGCCCATTTCGGACGCCTTCCGCTTGCCAAGGTGCGTGTCACACGATCGTCCGTGCCTGTGATTAGCTGACAGGCTAATCAAAGCCATATTGCATTACAGCTACCTCTGTTGCCTACACTGCATCTGCGCGATGGATCATATCACCATGATTCCCACCAAGACACCAATCCGGTCGAGCGGCAAGGCGGGGTAAACTCCGAGGAGGGCATGACCGGAAATTAAACCTGAGTTAAGCCAAGAACAGGTATCGGAATGTCTACACACCAGGTTCCTGCCGTCATGAGGAGGGTGACTTAAATAGGACCTGGGGTGCACCCACTTCTCTCCGTCGATCAACCGAGCTTGAGCCATTAACCACCATCTTCAGCGCCATGGCCCGATCAAGCCTGGCCTTGCTATGTGCAGCCCTTCTGGGCAAGTTCGCAGACGCCGCGGCGTCGCAGGCCTACACGTGGAAGAATGTCGTCACAGGTGGTCTGTTCTCTCTGGTCACCTACCCTGGAATGAAGATTGCTGACTGCGACGCAAACAGGCGGAGGAGGTTTCACTCCCGGTATCGTCTTCAATCCCTCCGCCAAAGGGGTGGCGTACGCGCGCACGGATATCGGAGGCGCGTACCGTCTGAACTCGGACGACACATGGACCCCGTTGATGGATTGGGTGGGAAATGATACCTGGTGGGCTGCCCTGCTTTCCTGGCAACGGTATGGACAGTTTGGCTAACGAGCTCAGGCATGACTGGGGCATCGATGCCCTTGCCACGGATCCCGTCGACACTGACCGTCTGTACGTGGCGGTGGGCATGTATACCAACGAATGGGACCCCAATGTGGGATCGATCTTGCGCTCGACGGACCAGGGTGATACCTGGACTGAGACGAAGCTGCCGTTCAAGGTTGGCGGGAATATGCCTGGTCGCGGCATGGGTGAGGTAGGTTGCGTTCCCTTCCTGGAGTTGAGTGGAAAGCTGATGCAATGCAGAGATTAGCGGTCGACCCAAACAAGAATAGCATTCTCTACTTTGGAGCGCGGAGTGGGCACGGCTTGTGGAAGAGTACGGACTATGGAGCGACCTGGTCGAATGTCACTTCCTTTACCTGGACTGGTATGATTCTCCGGTGCTGGCAAGTAGGGCTTGGCTAAGTGTGTGCAGGAACGTATTTCCAGGATTCGAGCTCGACCTATACTTCGGACCCCGTGGGTATCGCTTGGGTGACTTTTGATTCGACCTCTGGTAGCTCGGGGTCTGCGACACCGAGGATTTTTGTCGGTGGGTAACTCCTCGCAAAAGCGGAATCATCTTCTGACGTGTCGATAGGCGTTGCGGATGCTGGCAAGTCGGTTTTCAAGTCGGAGGATGCGGGTGCTACTTGTGAGTTTGATTCAGCCCGCAACTGAAAGCAGCGCTGACTCTCCAGGGGCTTGGGTGTCCGGAGAGCCTCAGTACGGCTTCCTCCCGCACAAGGGGGTCTTGTCCCCTGAGGAGAAGACGCTGTACATCTCCTACGCCAATGGAGCTGGTCCTTACGATGGCACAAACGGCACGGTCCACAAGTACAACATCACCAGCGGAGTGTGGACGGATATTAGTCCCACCTCCCTTGCGAGTACCTACTACGGTTACGGTGGTCTGTCGGTTGACCTCCAAGTTCCTGGCACCTTGATGGTGGCTGCACTCAACTGCTGGTGGCCGGATGAACTCATCTGGCGTAGCACTGACTCTGGTGCGACCTGGTCCCCTATTTGGGAGTGGAACGGTTATCCCAGCATCAATTACTACTACAGCTATGATATCAGCAACGCCCCCTGGATCCAGGACACGACTTCAACCGACCAGTTCCCTGTTCGCGTTGGGTGGATGGTTGAGGCCCTTGCTATTGATCCGTTCGACTCCAACCACTGGCTCTATGGTACGGGTCTGACAGTATATGGCGGACACGACCTGACGAACTGGGACTCGAAGCACAATGTGACGGTCAAATCCCTGGCGGTCGGTATTGAGGAGATGGCAGTGCTTGGACTGATCACGCCGCCCGGAGGACCGGCGCTGCTGTCCGCTGTTGGCGACGACGGTGGGTTCTACCACTCGAATCTGGACGCAGCGCCAAACCAAGCGTTCCACACGCCGACCTACGGCACGACCAACGGAATCGACTACGCCGGCAACAAGCCCTCCAACATCGTCCGGTCCGGAGCTAGCGACGATTACCCGACTCTCGCCCTGTCATCGAACTTCGGCTCGACTTGGTATGCAGACTACGCCGCCTCCACCAGCACCGGCACCGGAGCGGTGGCTCTGTCCGCAGACGGTGACACGGTGCTTCTCATGTCCAGCACCTCGGGCGCGTTGGTGTCGAAGTCGCAGGGCACCTTGACCGCAGTCTCGTCTCTCCCGTCCGGGGCAGTCATTGCCTCGGACAAGTCCAACAACACGGTCTTCTATGGTGGATCAGCAGGCGCGATCTACGTGTCAAAGAATACGGCGACCTCCTTCACCAAGACCGTGACCCTGGGGTCCAGCACAACCGTCAACGCCATCCGCGCGCACCCCTCCGTCGCCGGAGATGTCTGGGCGTCGACCGACAAGGGCCTCTGGCATTCCACGGATTACGGTAGCACGTTCACGCAGATTGGCAGCGGCGTCACGGCGGGCTGGAGCTTTGGGTTTGGCAAGGCGTCCTCCACGGGCAGCTACGTCGTGATCTATGGATTCTTCACCATCGACGGTGCCGCGGGGCTGTTCAAGAGCGAGGACGCGGGCACCAACTGGCAGCTGATCTCGGATGCGTCGCACGGGTTCGGCTCTGCGTCCGCCAACGTGGTGAACGGCGATCTGCAGACCTACGGCCGCGTGTTCGTGGGAACCAACGGCCGGGGCATTTTCTACGGCAATCCCAGCGGGAGCCTGCCGTCCGCCACGGCGACGGCGACGGCGACCACCTCCAAGACCTCGACGACGGTGTCGACGACGTTGAAAACCACCACCAGCGCCTCGACCTCTTCTTCCAGCACGACCGTGAAGACCACGACTAGCTCTTCCAGCACGACCTCGAAGGCCAGCTCAACTACCACAACGACAACGAAGACTACCGGCACCACAACAACCACGTCGAGCGGCAGCACCGCGACGGCCTCGGCGTACGCGCAGTGCGGCGGCAGCGGCTGGACGGGAGCGACCGTCTGCGTGAGCGGGTACAAGTGCACGTACTCGAATGACTTTTATTCGCAATGTAAGTTTGTTGCGTCAAGCTAGGGGATGATTGCTAACTGAGGGTGAAGGTGTTCCATCATGATGACGGGGAAGGAAACGTGATGGAGGAGATTCGTGCCTTGAGTTATTTGGTCGGTGACTGACGTTATAACGTGTTATCTCTGCACTTGTTAGTGAATGTGTTGTTTCATAATATGATCTTGTAATTGAGTGCATCGTGGTATCTCGGATTTAGGGAGTGGTCGGTGGTCGGCGGAGACGGCGGAGACGGCGTAAGCAGAACTGAGGCCGCGGCTCCGGGGCCGGAATAAGTATGTTCCAAGCGATGTGGCGTCGCGGGTCGTACTCGTAACTATGCTGTGCGGTCGGTCCTTGGATATTGTGTGCATGGTTGAGTATAATCTTGCTGAGGAAGGCCGCTCGCATCATTGAAGTTGCTATTCCTCACCGGACCGGATCTGCTGGCAGAATGGCATAATGGTCTCATGATTCCGTGCTCATCTGCATGTTGTAGTTTTTTGGTTGATGCATAACCTGACCTTCCGACAACTATCATGTGGGCATTTCCCGCCATTTGCCACTGCATTGCCATTACACCAGTGTCGAGGGAGAACATACCAAGCGCAAGATCATACATCCCGCAAGGGTCCGTCATGTCCGAAAAGCGTCAAAACCGACCAAAGATATCTACTGTATGGCTACCAGCACGACATGCCATACGGCTTATAGAAGTAGAGGCATGGGGTACTAGTAGAGCTCTACTATGTACAAGACACACCCCCTGCACCCACAATCTCATGCATAGCATATATACTCATACTCCACAGGATCTACCTATGAGCATAAGAAGACAAAAGCACGCGACCACCTACCAAAAAGGCAACGCAAGCCTGACTGCAGTGCCGAATCCCGCAACGCAGTACGCGATTCGATTTCCCAATTTTGGGGTTGTGATAGGCAAAACCCGGAACCTGGGATTGTCTGATGTCTGATCGGGGGGGGTGGATGTCCAGGGGTTTTTGGGAACTACCGTACGGAAGACCACACTCGCAAAGACCGTTAGCCAGGAACCAACCCTACTCCGTAACTTACCTGATGCTGCTAGGTGGGATTTTGTGCAGGGCAGGGGGCACGCACTGGCGGAAAAACAGTGGCCGGGCAGTGGACAGACATGTTCTTGCCAAGGCGGGTTTCACGTTGGGTGGGGTTCCACTATGGCGATGGGCGATGGGCGATGGGCGATGGGCGAAAACTCTACGCTACTGCGCACTGCGCACTGCTGTTGCCGTTGCCGTTGTTTCCGTGCCGCTGTCATTATTTTGACTTTGCACGGTACTGTACTAGATTTATCCGGAAGGTAGGAAGAGTGAATGATTGTTGAGAGTAATTAGGACTGAAGATGTGTAGTTGGTTTCGTTCTCATACAGAGGAAGATCTAGCAGCAGGGGGCAGATGTACTGTACACTCCAAACATCCGCCTCTAAAGATTGCCAGGAATAGATCCAGACCCCGTATAAGCAGTGAAGCACACCAAACAACGTGGCCCAGTCGGCGGGTAAGCAACCACCCGAGCATCGGCCAGACTTTATCTGCCTTTGCTCTGGGTTTCATTGGCCTGCAAACCCCGGACAGCACCCAGTGACCAATTCATATTCCAGAAAGCTTCTCTATCTCGGCAAAAGTCTAACTTGCAGACACCCCACCCCACAGGAATCCGGGGTCTGATGGGCCGGTTAGCCGAGCCGAAGGATCCCGTTGTCCACACTTTCCACCCTTCCAGCGCAGCTCCGTTTCATCCCGATACGCTTGATCCTGCAGGACACCGAGATCGGGTTGGGAGCCTGGAAGGTGATGATGATAGCATTACGGATGCGAGGGGGGCGGGTGGCATCGCCATCTAAGCGAGTTTACCCGTCACTGCCCCTTAAGCTTAAGCTTTGCCTTTCCTCTCCCCCCAGCGGACCTTATCTCTTCTATCTCTGACCTTTGACACATCCTCCCCCTTGTATCTCTGCTATCTCTGCTATCTCTGCCGTTCGTGTGTCTGCCTCACATGGCGGTGCCCTATCTCCCCGAGTACGAGCAAGAGGAGACGGTGATGCCCCCCGCGACGCCGCACCATCTGCGCGAGCATGGTCTGGAACCGGCCAACTCGCCCTTCGCGGGCCGCATCGGCGGCAACCAGGACTTCGTGCTGGACCGCAGCGACCCCAAGAACCTGGCGGAGCTAGACCGGGTGCCCGACGCGGCGCCGTGCATGAACGCGCAGGAGATCTTCGATCTGCGCGGGTTCCTGTCGCCGGATCTGTGGAAGTTCGCCATGCTGGAGTTTGTTGGTGAGTTTCGCCTCCTCGCCGTCATAGGGCAACAACGGGGATCGGAGATCGCCCGCGCCTGCGCCCGCGCCCGTGCCCCTGACACCACCATACTATACTGGAAACTCAAATCAGCCCTAAAGCAGCAAGATGCTAATACCCCGAAATAGCCAGCATGCTCAACACCTTCATCTCCGCCTGGGTCACCACGCACCCGTACGCGCCCATGACCGCCTCGACGGCGGCCTCCGGCGTCTACGGGACGGTCACCTTCTTCTCCCCGACCTTCGGCGGCCTGACCAACCTCCTCCTCACGCCCTTGCTCATCTACACCTTCTCCCCCAGCTCGGGCGGCCACATCAACCCCCTCATCACGCTCGCCACCTTCTTCGCCCGCATCATCTCCTTCCCCCGCGCCGTGCTCTACATCCTCGGCCAGACGCTGGGCGGCGCCCTCGCCGGCTTCGCGCTGCACGCCGCCTTCGGCGACCGCAACATCACGGTCGGCGGGTGCTACATCGACACGACCCAGGTGCCGGTCACCAGCGGGCTGGTTATCGAGTTCTTCGCGTGTCTGATCATCGTGTGGCTGTGTTTCGGGGTGGCGTTGGATCCGCGCCAGGCCAAGGTGTTTGGGCCCGCGGTCGGGCCGTGGTTGGTCGGTGTGGTGGTCGGTGTGATTACGTGGGGGACTTCGTTTACCCGGGTGGGGTATATTGGGGCCAGTATGTATCCTTATCTTAGGG
This sequence comes from Aspergillus brunneoviolaceus CBS 621.78, assembly GCF_003184695.1. NCBI lineage: Eukaryota > Fungi > Ascomycota > Eurotiomycetes > Eurotiales > Aspergillaceae > Aspergillus > Aspergillus brunneoviolaceus. The sequence continues at coordinate 142,727 of NW_020290767.1, read as the reverse complement.
GTTGGTTGGAGGGTGATGGGGTTCAGGTGAAGGCTAATGCGACTGATAGGTGTCAACCCGGCACGGTGTTTCGGGGCGTATGTCGCTTCCGAGTTTCCGGGGTATCATTGGATTCATTGGGTGAGTTTGGCCTTACCCCCCTTTGCGGAGTGGGGTGGTTGTGTCCCTTGCCCGAGGCGAGCGCCTAGTAAGGAACACTGCTGACAATACTCAGGTTGGCCCGCTGGCGGCCTCGGTGGCGCATGGGTTCGTGTATTTCGTGGATCCCCTGTGGAAGGATCCTAGGGCCAAGTCGTGAGGAGACAAATGGCTTGCGGATCATTGTACAGTATTGATATGTGTGGTGTCTATTAGCGTGTTCGTTGCATTTCTGGAATGCTTGGCGAATTTCTTCTCGGTTGGCTTGAATAATGATATCTGTACAGCACTGGTTGCTGGACTTCGAACTCCAGGGTTGCTTTCTGCGTATGCCTCTGTCAAGGGGTTTTTGTACGGTTTCTTGTTGGGGCTGAGTTCAGTTGAGTTCAGTGGATCTGTGCAGGTTTGATCATTCTGCTGGTCGGAAACAGTCCAAGGGTCGGTTGTTTTGCCTGGCTCGCCTAGTCAGCAGGTTTGTAGTCCTTAATATGGGGCTGGTGCAGGCCAGTTGTAATCTTTTCTGAGCTTGGGAAGAGTCGGTGTATGGGAAAGATCCTCTTGTTGTGTGCTAATCCATGCAAAAAATTACCACACAGTCGGCGACCGCACAACCACGGCTCCCCTCTTCCCACATGCTCAACGATCACGGCATCCGTCCGCCGAATGATCCCCAGCATATGACCCCCCTCTCCTCCTTGCTCCCCCTCTGCATCAGGGAGGATATTCTTCTGGCTCTCGACGGTTGCAACAGCAAAATCCATCTTCCTTAATTTTGAGCTCCTGCTATGGCTCCAGTGGGAATACTCCGGCAAATTGTACCCCTTGTATCGGTTGCGACTGTTGTTGTATGAGCTCGCAGTGCGGTTGCCAAGCATCAGTTCAAGAAAAGGCTGGAGCATGGGGATGCAGGAAGCGATGATCCCGATGCTGGACTCGATGCATTGCCTCTGATTAGGATTTATTCGTCGGTGGTAATGAATTGGAGGAACAATTTAGTCCAGATGAACAGGTCTGCGGTTCCGTCTGTTGATCGTCGGTTCACGCACTGCAAGAGGGGAAGGGAGCGCACATGTGTAGGCTTCTTGGTCAGCCGGACCTTTCAACTGCGTGCATTTGATGATAGCCATTGCCGTGGCACGAGCATCGCGGACAGTTCATTTATACAGCGAACGAATGCCGAACATACCCCGAGCCGAGGCCTAATGCTGCGCACAGCGTCAGGCGTGTACGCAGCGACATATGAGACTTCATCAGCACGGTGCTGGAATAGTTCACGAGGACTAGATCGACAAATCCGGATAGAGCTATCCATTGCGTTTAGCCTCTTCTCGATCGAAGTCCTTGGGGCAAGTGGCACACCTCCAGTAAAGATGGCGTAGTCAATCAACATCCACAAATTCTTGCAGGTAGCTTTGCCCTCCGCGACAAGGCCGGCCTGCCACGGAGCCCGAGGTGGGTCGCACATGGTGAACAGAATAATGATGGATACTCCAGATATGATCGCTGCCAATGTGCTGAGTGTCTTGGGGCAAACACGTTGAATGTGGCTGGCATTCAGGATCCGGTTCAGCATTGTCGTCACGGCTAGCTTAGGAACGGTGAACGAGATGATGCCGAAGAGAAGACTGAGACAGTTGAGGGAGGTCGCATATTCGACTGTGGCGGCACTCAACAACCACGCGTGCTTTGCGAAGCCGAGTCGGACGTTGATGGTCGTGAGAATGCAGTATACAAGTCCCATGAGCTGGTTTCTTATCAGCTGCGTCGTTCGCGGAGGTGTGGTAGACCTACCAGCTGAAATACAATCAGCCAGTCGTCTAACCCCAGAATGTGCAGCAAGCCTGCTCGGATGTAGATGCGGCCCGTCAGCACGACTATCGTTAGAACTGCCAAGGTCCATAACACGATCAAGAGCGTTGGTCCTTAGGCCACATGAAAACTACTTGCAGCACCATTCACAGATTATCGCACCATCGCTTTGCCCTAGAAACTGTACCCAGACGACCTTCACAGGGATAGTAGCAGGTCCTAGATCTCTATAATGCCTTGGCTCCCTTCGGTAGGGGTCGTGGACCATCGCACCGTCCTTGACAAGAAAGCTCCTATGCTCGTACTTTGGCACGGTTTACTCAGTTTGGTAGTCCCTTATGCTGGGCACATCAAAGGCGACGTTGGTCCACTCCAAGTCGGCAAGTGGCTCCGGCACCAAGCATGGTCCAGCAATCGCTCAGGCAGCCGTTTGAGCTAGCCCTGAAGGTAAAATATGAGTCAGTAAGCCCGCAATAGCCCGAGACCAAAGGATATGACATGACAGGGGTGCGAACGGTAGCTTGCTGATTGGAATGATCAAACAGCCGGCGAGCCGAATGACAGCTCGCCTTGTGGAGCCAAGCCTCTACCCAGCTTCAATTCTCTGTTTGTGCGGTGTTTATCATTCAACTTGTCACCAGATTGTTCGCTAAATTCCTCACTGACCTCATCGGAATCCTGGTAAAAAGGACCGCATCACGATGAAATGTCATTGCCGCGTGGATAGGCTGTACCTGAAAGCATACAGTGTTGAAATAGCCCGGTGGAAGGTGTTAGGAGATTTTAGGGAACCGATCGATCCCTCTCAGGGGCAGATGTTTCATAGATTCCTATAGAGTGAGAGAAAATTAGTAAGTTCGCTAGAAAGACTGGAGAGCAAGCAACAAATCTCTTACTGCTAGATGGTCCTGACAGATGGAAGACACGCGACACAGGCCACCTGAGTCAAAGATAGCGATGCATTCAAATTCAAAGACTGATAAATGATGCGATCACAGGTGTAACGTGAGTCCACGGTCTCGGGAATTGTATTGTGGTCCGGGGAGACGGAGGCGCACATGTCAAGGATATCCTGTTCTCTGCTCCTGCCGAACCATGGCGCTGTCATCTCCACATCTCCCCCGTACTTGTGCGACACCCTAGCTCCGTCTCTTATAGCCCATCATATTGCTCATGGATATTGCTGGCACACTTCGGGGGGTACGAAAACTCATTCTCTCGCATGGCGTCCACGACTTGCCGGGTCAAGCGCTACTGGCGCAAGCCAGGATGGTCCTCCATTATATTAGGACTGTATCGCGCTGGTTGAGCTTCGCTTCAATTCACCACCTTGGAATCTCGATCTTGTGCCGTCACATTAATCTTGTCTTCGTGGAGTACCAGCCAACATGCCAAGTCCAACCGATGCCACAGTGAACGGCCACAACAGCGGCCATATCAAAAAGCCCACGAAAGAAGCTTTCACCAACAACCATGTCACGATCGCTCCCAACGACCCGGAGGAGGTACCTGGACTGCTGAAGAGAATCGCGCTGCACGGGAAGGCTTACCTCACAGAGAATGACGAGCTCGAAAGAACCAAGATACTGAATTCCGCCCGCTCGCTGGTGTATGCCTTGGAGACGCCGCGCGAGGCAGTCATCAGACACTGCTGGTCTCAGGTATGTGTTTTCAGCATACTCTTCCTCAGTCGCGCTTGGCCCGTGTTTTCTTGTTGACGTCCCTCAGAGCTCGCTTTACGCGGCCATTGAGATAGGAGTAGACCTGGATCTTTTCACGGCGCTGTCGCGGGATGACAGGTCCAAGTCTGCAGCTGAGCTTGCAACGGCGACCGGGGTCAGCCAGGGGATACTGTGTATGGGCCGCTTCCATTCCAACTTCAATGTCGGCGTGAGCTAATATCGTCCTGCTCCCTCTAGCACGCATCCTCAAACATCTAGCCGCAATGGGCGTCATCAAGGAGACCGGACCAGACGAATACCGCCGGACCGGGTTCTCTATCTCCATGCAGTCGCCTCGTTACAGCGACGCCTACCCATGCATGTAAGTAACCCCCCGCAACCGAAACAAAACTCCGTCTCACTCTCCCAAAAATAGGACCGGGTGCGTCACGGCAGGAGTGCTCGCCCTCCCCGCCCACCTCAAAGCAACCAACTACATGCTCCCCAACGACGGCACCAAATGCGCCTTCCAGCGCGGCTTCGACACCAACCTCCACTTCTTTGACTTCCTGAAGCAGCACCCCCAGCACGCCAGCGAGTTCAACAATCACATGTCCGTATACCACCAAGGCCGGCCCAGCTGGATGGACTTGGGGTTCTACCCCGTGCAAACCCTGGTGCAGGAAGCCACCGTAACCCCCGACGATGTCCTACTAGTCGACGTCGCCGGCGGAATAGGCCACGACCTGTCCGAGCTCCACCGCAAGTGGCCCGACTTGCCTGGTCGACTGATCGTGCAGGAATTGCCCGAGGTCGTGTCCCAAGCGCGCGAGCTGAACCTGAACCCGAAGCTTGAGCTGATGGAACATGATTTCTTCGAAGAGCAGGTCGTCAAGGGTGCGTCCACTCTCCCCCCCCCTTCCGCATTTCAATTACTGATAAATGGCACAGGCGCAAGAGCATACTACATGCACTCCATCCTGCACGACTGGACCGACGACAACTGCCGCCGCATTCTGGCGAACCTCGTCCCCGCCATGCGGAAGGGCCACAGTAAGCTCCTCATCAACGAAAATGTCATCCCCGAGACGAACGCGTACTGGGAGGCCACGAGCCTGGATATCATCATGATGGCAAATTTCTCGTCGACGGAGCGCACGGAGAGCCAGTGGCGGGCGCTGGTGGAGTCCGTGGACGGGCTGCGGGTAGTGAAGATCTGGACTGCGAGGAGGGGGGTCGAAAGTCTGATTGAGTGTGAGGTTGTTTGAGTGGTTTGGCCTCGCTGTGTGGTTTGCTGGAGGTGGTAGCTTGAGAATGCTGGGCAGTCTGTGCGGGTGGGGTGTGGGTTATGTTGTATTGGGGCCTTTTCTGGCTTTTTTGAGTGTGGGTATAACTATATCAACATCCGGACAAACTGGGTGGTTTCGTGGGGTTGGGTCTCTTGCTTTCTCTTCGGAGGGTTCAGTTGTCCGGATGAGGTGAAAAAGGACGTTGAACGCTGTATCAATGGTCGATTTCTGAGCCCTTCCATCACTCGGCGGATTCAGGATTGTCAACGCGCATCGTGACTAAGTATGGTATCTGCGATGCGCGGGGTTAATTTCACTACCATCCCTTATGTCGAAGAATGAAACCCTTGTTATCTGATATTGGTTGGTGATAGGAACGAGGGGTCCAGCATAGTCAGGAATGAGTAGATTACAATTGAATCAGAGCGAGGTGTCGTCATTGCAGTCTCTTCCAGAGACTGGATAGCGTGATTCTAAATTTTCTTAGGACCTTGGCTCAGCGCCTTTTATCCCTCCATCCCCTCATCTTGCTTGTAACGGCTCGGTGTCGATTCTGGAGATTCGATACATGCTTTTGAATTCCATCGGATCCTTCTGTGGAGGTCGAATCTCGCCCCATGCACAGGAACTGGCTAGTCAACGTCGTGGTTTGGGACGGTGGGGTTGAGTTGAACACATAAAATCCCAGTTGCAGAAACAGGATAAATCCCAGGGACGCTTGAAGACAAGCAGGATATGGGCTGGGTTCAATTATTCAAGAAGAGGTTCTGAAGGAGAGCCGCATGCTTGGATGATCCGGCGGAAGCATCACGTGATGTTTATATGAGGACAGGTTCGATCGGGATAAGATTGGGGTCGCTAAGTACTACGAGGAAGATCCTTGTACAGGTAAATCGATAACGAAGTCCCACCGGGATTAATGTCATGACCATCACGCAAGTACCTCGAGGTAAACTAAAACATGTACCGAAAGGTCGGCGATTTATCTCCCATGGCTCTCAACTCGTCAATCGTATACTCCGGTCGCAGCGCGACCAACTTATCCACTCGTCGAGCATTGATCCGCTGATAGGCCACCCTCATCCCGATCACGCAGATCACGCCCATCAGAGCGAATCCCAACTCAAGGGAGTGGCCGAGGATATATCGAGGGGCGTCTTGTGTGCGATAAAAGTGCGACGCCATCGCTGCAACAAATTAGTACTTTTGGAAGATGATGGGGCTGCAGGCAGCAGAATGGGTATCAGCATACCTCCTGCGAAGTTGCCAATGCCAATATACATGGCCATTCCGGCAGCGCGTTTGTGACTGGCGGCGAGATTGGTACTGAGCCAGGTAACAAGGTTTGGAATAGCAGGGTAGATTCCTTTGGATTGTTAGTTATGAGGCAGGTAGACTAGAAACGAGATTCGTACCGAGAACTGCAAGGAAGACTCCGAAGTAGATCACTCCCGGAACCCATGTCAAAGATCCCGCTAGGCAAACTAGAAATCCACAGACGATGCAGCAGAGATGGAACAGAAGCAGCGGGGAGCGCTGACCCATGCGGTCGGAAAACCAAGCGGACACGATAGCGGCGACTGCGGCAGCCACGTAGGGAGGGACCTAGGCAGTGAGATTGAGATCACATCGAAATGGAGATAAGAAGCATACAGTCAATAACTGGGCCACTGAGGATGTGAAACCGAGGTCCTTGATGATCGTAGGGAGGAAGAAGGAAATGCCGTACAACGGACACACCATGGCGAGGTAAACTGTGACAGTCAGCGGTGATTCTGGTGGATGACGGTGCCTATGAGATGGTGCGTACTAAGAATCCCCAGATAGACCTGCCAATCGCACACAGCATCCCAGACATACTTCCACCTGAACTCAATGGTATCTGGCACGACGTTTCCGTTGTCGGACCACTGCAACTGCAGGCGATACAAGATCCAGGCTCTCTCCTCGTTTGTAAGGAATGAGGCGGTGTCTGGGTAGTCGTACAGAAGGAAATAGGCCCCAACCGCAACGACGACCGTAGCAATACCCTCAATGATGAAGATCCAGCGCCAGCCAGAGTAGCCTCCGACGCCATCCATTTTCTTGCAGCTCATTAGAATGTAGTCAAGGGCAGTGGGGTTGCGGCACATACTCCGATCGCAAAAGCTAGAATCCCTGAAAAAGCACCTGCAAAACTTGCGGCGCTGAAGAATATCGCTTGGCGCAGCTGTGCCTCGTGACGGGAATACCACATGGTGATGTAGTAGGCTACTCCAGGGTAGAGACCGGCTTCTACAAGAACATCAGGACACATCCATCGTTACCCCGCTCAATCTAAACAATGTCATACCAGTGATCCCGAGAAAAAGCCGTGCGATAAGAAGCCCATAATAGCTTGTGACGACGCCCGTCAAAGTCTTCAGACTGTTAGACAGCTACGCTGTGAGGCCATGTTGCGACTAACCATGACAACTCCCCAAGCTACCATAATTGTAGGTATCCATATGGATGGGCGGATCTTCTTCAAGATCAGATTGGACGGAAGCTCAAAGACCGTATACGTGAAGAAGAACACCGTGACTAGAACGTTAGATTATAGCCAGGCGATCAGGGATTAGCACATACGAGCCCAGTTGTACTGTGAACCCACTAGATGGAGGTCCTCCTCCATACCCTCAATCCTGGCATTGCCGATGTTCCCTCGATCCAGAAAGCAAAACAGATAGAGGAGAGTCAGGACAGGCATGAGATGCCAATCCATCTTGCGCAGAAGCCTCTGCTCGCTGACGGGATCCCATTCTGTCTCTTGTCTCTGCCTCGTGTCGCGACATGTGGTGCTTGGTACGTGAAAGCTCAAGGGCTTCTGTTCCATTGTCACGAGCAGACTCTTTGTCTGCACGGCAAAAGAGATGGGCACGAAGAGAGTAGTGGTCCCCAGGTGATCCAAGCTTTCGAACGGGGAACGCCTAGCGGTCAGCGCGGTTGCTTGCTTGACGAGGTGCAACGTTCCTCAAGCGTTACGCAAGGGTTGCTGAGGAATGCGGGCGGCGCAGGTGGCTGTCAGAACCTCTATTTGCTGGCAATCAGTACCGTGCCCTCGAGCAGTAAGACCTGGAATTCGAGCAAGTGGTTGGACTATTGGAGATGATTGTGGTGTAGACATACTTGTAGCTCATGATGAACTATGGGTTAAGGTGACATGTTCATGACAAGCAGGCCGGGATCAGAACATGGCTTGGCCGATACAGCAGGCAAAATGGGGTTGTGCTGTCAGTCACCTAGCCGGCCGGCCGGCCGGCCAGCAGTGATGAAGCGCATTGCCGCCATTTATTGATGGATGGTGACCAGCAGCGGGACCACTCATCCAGCAATAGACATCTTCTGGTATTTTGAGGCTCTGGATGGTTTTGCATCTAGCACCAATTATTTGCTAAGAGACATTGCTGGTGGTTGAACAATGGACAGGGGCGTGTTCCAATCAGTGGCGGTGAGATTGCGGTTATTGCATCAGAAGGGAGGGATCGATCGCCCTTGCAGATCACAGGGTCTTGGGGAAGTGCTGCATAGCAAGGTCATAAGCCGGGCTTAGTCAGTGAGTGGCTTTGTGTGTATAACTATGAGTTGGAGACTCCGGGCCCGGGAGCAGAGATATTCCGCACTCTGACCTATCCAAGTCGCAAAGATCGACAAGCCGCGCATCATGAGATTTGAGGAGTCATAGCAGCCGGGCCTAATCAGGAAACTAAGGATGCGTGCAGTGGCCAGGAGTACAGTACACAAGATCTGGCAATCCTGAAAACTTGATAAAGTAACTTATAATAGAGTTCTAATACTTCATGCTCAGCTTGCCTGGATCGAAGAAGCGAATATCACGGGCAGAAAAGCCCACGGCAGCCTCCAAGAGAACAGGATGGGGGCTACGGTACTTAAGTACTTTACGTAGTTAAAACGTAGGTATGACTTGAGGCTGCTCAACCTACTGAGTACTTTAAAATAGTTCGAATACTCCGTACTCCGTATTTCATCTTTTCATGCATCAAAGCCGAATCCCTGTCGAGCGGGGGGGGAGATGAAGCGATGACTGAATGGCCGGTCGCACAAGTCACATATGGGTATGGGTGAGAAAACAGGTTTGATGCCTGAGATAACAGGCAGCGATAACACCCACTGCATCAGAATGGGAAGGCGTGACAAGGCGCGAACAGCAGGCGACCAATCAGTACGCGTCTTCGGTCTGAAACTTTTCCGTCTGGTGACTCGGGACACTCGGGGTAAGGCAATCCCAGCCTAGTTCGCTCTCCATCCATTCCACCTGGCTGAATCTATAGGTCCATGCCCTTGTCCGTACCTAAGGATCTCTTTCACCTAGTACTAATGAGGTCGCTGAAATCTCAGTACGGAGTAGGTTGTGAAACAAATGTGAGAGGTTTGACCGCAACAACCTTCTCCCCGTCCCTTTTATCCTCCTCCCCCCTCTCTCCGACCACCCCGATCTCCCCAATGGGCACCACCAAAAACCTTTCCAGTTGAAAACGATAAGATAAATATTCTGGGTGCCCCACATCCTCCTCCCTCGGGTTGAGTCCAACATGGAAGTATCTTCCCTTCCACAAAACTCTTCCAGCCGCCTCCTCAACACCCCCTCGCTCCCTCACGATCATACTGACAACCCACCGATTACCAATTGGATTTCTCCGATCGTACCGATCATGACTGTCTAAAGTCGATCGGGACTTCATCGTCAACTCGAAGACCTTGGACATGCGCACCAAGAGGGGCCCTATCCCCGCTCTCACTGGGCCCTCTGGCCAACCAGCTGGGGCGTCCGATCGAGTTTCCCGGGCCAAAGTCCTGATCCCGCGAGATCGGTCCCGGATCGTACTATCGAGCTCCCGCATACGCACCTCACGTGCCTGCGATCCGTGTAGACAACGCAAAGCTAAGTGCAATGGTGGCAAGCCAACTTGTATCCAGTGCGATGGCTTGGCCATCGAGTGCACCTATTCCGAACAGAAACGCACCCTCGAGCAGAAAGAGCTCACCCTGTTGCGGAGCACCATCCGACGCCATGAACGAATGATCCAGCTCATCTCCGCTCGACCCACAAACCAGGACGATGATACTACAGATCAGGACCCCACGGACTCAACCCCCTCGCAAGGGGAAACCATGGAGGTAAGTCTTTCATATCGTGTGGCTTGACTTCGGTCGTCACTGACCATGAGGGTGGTGGTGTGCTGAACCAGTGTGAACACAGATAGCCCCAGTGGCTCCACCCTCTCAGGAGGAGGAGCCCCCATCCGTGGAGCTTCATTACCCTGAAAGCTTAGACCAAGCCCTAGGAGTGCTTCAGGGGCAGCTCCGGGACCTGCATCAGATCTACCAAGTGGTTCACGATTGTGATCCGGCAGTCCTGCCCTCAGTGGTGGAGACCATCCGGCGGAGCGCATCCGTTCACGATGCGGCCATGCATCTCGACCAGCAGGTGTCAACGCAACGGCCCGGAGTCACCCTTGGCAGAGTGCAGCGGGCCTGGCTGAGTCGACTTTCTGGTAAAGCGGAGCTGGTGTGTCGACATCCCCCGTACACGGTCACGGCGGCGGAGAAGTGGACATCGGTCGTCGATAGTGCGGTGGCCTCGCATCTATTCTCCCTCTTCTTCGTCTGGGATAATCCTACCTGGCATCTAATCGAGCCAAGTGTGTTCCTCGCCGACTTTCAATCCGGAAGGACACAGTTTTGCTCCTCGTTGCTGGTGCACGCCATCCTCTTTTTTGCGTGTGTATGTATTGCTACCCCTCGGTTAGCCTTTTCTGACCCAAGTAGCACTATTCATACGACCTGGAGAAGCCATGGGATAGGAGGGAGGAAATGTCCGTTGCCAAGAGACTGTTCCGCGAGATTGGTCGTCTCTGGCAGCGGGACAAGGATAATTTATGTCTAACCACTGTTCAAGCCAGCTTAATTCTAGGGCTGTTTTTCAACGCGTCCGGAAAGGATAAAATCGGGACGCAATACATCTACTATGGTGGCCAAATGGCGTTGCAGCTGGGGCTGCATCTTCCTTCGTCGGCCGTCTTCCACAGCGACTCGATGGCGGAAGCGAAGCGAAATCACTGGGCACATAAGCTTATTGCCTGCGGGATATACGATGTCCAGTCGTCAGTGATTATCCTCCAGCATGACGCTGTATACAAGGTGCTGATGCCCGATAGAATAACAATGCAACTGGGGCGCAAACCATCGCCCTGGAAAGCACCCCCCGAGAATTACCTCTCGCAGGAAGAAGCATTGTTTTCAGATGTCAATCAACAATGGGCGCCTTATCCGTTCACATATCCGACGTTCAAGCCCTATGCGAACACAGGGGTCTTCGTCCGCCGCAACCTCCTCATCCTTATCAACGATATTTCGAGTTTCGAGGCGCAGATGCCTCACCGCGTCGATCTTCCTAGCTGGCAACAAGGCACTCTGATCCACGAGAAGTTAGTCACATTTGAAAGGACTTTGCCGATCGTGCTTGGGATAGGAAGGAACAAAACCCCCCACAATTTATGCCTTCAGTATGTGGCCTAATCGTTCCAAGCCTGCACATCACTGACTTCTGCAGTCTATATTATCACATGGCTGTGGTCAATCTCTGTGGGCTGTTCAATTCCCGAGAAGCCACCACGACCAAGGAAACCATTATTGCTGTAACAAAATTCGACCCGCAGCAAGTCTTAGAAGATGCCATGGATGCTATGGCAACGATCATCTTAATGTACCGTGTTTGCCACGGGTGGAAATCAATACCAGTGGTCATGGTCCACTACTTTTTTGTTATTGGGCTCCATGCTGCGTCCAATCTGCGATCTTCAAAGTGGCGCGAAGTACTAGTAAGCTGCGTGTCAGGTCTTTGGCACATGGGTCTAGCGTGGCGAATATGTCGACCGTTTCTGCGCACGATCCAGTTGGTGTTGAGCACTGGCGCCGACGAAACGTTGATTCCCGTCGAGGCGCAGTCCATCTTGCGGGAATTTAACGAAAAGCTGTGGACCCAGCAAGACATCCAATCGGTCTCCGCTAATTACGTCGTTCATCATCATCATCCGACGAGGGATGGACTTAAGGGCGGCGCCTTCCAAGGAGAAACTTTGGAGAACCTGATCCGAGCCTTCGATCGGCTCAGCACAGCGGATGATCAGGCAAGCGTGGCCGCAGCCTGACACAGTATATGACGACTTTCGGATACGCCCCACTAGATACACGGGTGGCCTACTTCATTTCTTTTTTGCGTTGTTGTTTTTGTTTGCTTCATGTCAGACACGATGCATGATCATGAATGAGCGATGAGAATACACGACTCACGCCATCATCACATATTACTCGCCGAGAACGGTTATCGATAGAACACGAAATCATACACGCCTTCAGCATTCTGAGAGGTCTGCCAAAGTGCCATTGGTGGGCAGGCTACAGCTCGTTGGATTCATCTGGCCGTCAAGCTAGCTTGGCAGGCGGTGTTCCAGGACCCATGCGCGTTGGCACAGTAGAACCAGTAGCCACCGCCGAAACCATATTATCTTATTGACTAACGATCGATAGTGGAACCCTCAGCTGTTCGTGTCAACAACCACCAGCTCTTCCTCAGCTCGCCTTGTCCATTCCATCCAACTACCATCATATAACCTTCTAGGGCCCTTCGCGCCGATTTCCGAGAGTGCTAGATCCAGTGCAGCGGCAGTCACGCCGGAGTTACAGGTCAGAATCCACGACCGTGGGACCTCTTTCACGACGGACAATCCTGCCTCCTCAAAGATGTCCTTGAGTGAGCCAGCGGGCAGTATCACCTTGGACGTCTCATCCAATAGCCTTGCCAGAGGCACATTGACTGCGCCAGGGATATGTCCCGACCGCAAGCTGGTGTCCTCCTCACTCTGCTTCCCGCTGAATCGACCCGCGATTCTCGCATCCACAATCTTAACCTCTTCGTCCCCCACTAACCCCTTAACCTCCTCATATAAGATCACTCTATCAGGATCCGGGATCGTCGCGACGGGATACGCATCCCCCGGCTCTCCTGGGATTCCACCCCCTTTCGAGATCTCCCCCGAGCTCACCGGGTATCCCAAATCCACATACACGCGGAAGTTGTTCAGAACATGCACCGCTTCGTGGCCGAAGAACGAGCACATCCATGCCACGCGCGGCGCGCTATAGGTCCCGATCTCGTATGCGTCGTACACGACCAAGATGTCGGCGGGCCGGATGTCGAGGGCTGTCATGGCGGCGGCAAAGGCTTCGGCGGTAGGGAGCATGAGGGGGTAGGGGGAGGTAGCATTGCGGATGATGGACTGGTCAAAGAATCTGCGTTTGTGGCATGACGAGTTGGTACGGTGTACGAATGTGGACGGGGGTAGTGGGTGAGGGTGGCACAGGTCCAACGTGCCCGAGAAGGGCACAAGCATCGATCATGTAGATAGAGAGGTAGAGAATAGGTAGATATGTGTATCTAGTAAATGCCAAAGTGCAAGTTCTTCATCTTCTGTTCTGGGTGGTGGAGGAGGGTTGGGTTCGTACTTCGTGCCAGGGAGGTGGTGCGCTTCGAACGCCGGAAGAAGCGCCGGCCGCCCTGCTGCCAAGGGGATGATCCTCCTCGCCGTCTTGGTTGTGGTGACTACATTGTGGTATTCTGCGGGTGTGATGAGGTAGGAGGGGAAGGGGTCTGTCATCTCATTCGACTTTGTGGGAGATTGGATCAGTACGCAGTGAGGTTTTTGGGGGCCCGCGCGTGATCACGGAGTAACTTGGAGCTCAACTTGTCGGAAGGTAATGCCGGAGCGGACGGACCAGTCTGGGCCCGCGGCCTGCGTCCTTCTCCTTCGGGGCGGGATTGTGGGTACTACCCACAAATAATTAATCAGCCTGCATAACTCTGCTTAGTGCACTGCATATTGTGCTTGGTTCTGCTTTTGTCGGGTTGATTATTTGGTTGGGGGTTTTTGCTTTGGGTTGTTTTGGAGGATGCTTTAGAGTTTGGTGCTGTTATTTACTGTTGAACTAGGTTGTTCTGGACAGGCTTGGCTGCTTCAAGCAGGTTACTTTCTAGGTCAGTTTCAGTGAAGATTTGTGTTGTGTGCCAGGCAAGAATAGACGCCTCCGCCCCAGCTTGATCGATGAGAATGAGTATAGGGATAGGTTCTGGAGAGTGCAGGCATGGCCAAGGCCTGACATTAGTCCAACACAGGGGGTGATAGAGGAGAATATTTTCTTTTCTGAGAAACAGAATATGTATTGCTATATTGGGAAAATCTGGTGAGTTAGTGAAGTGAATATCTGCGCTGTAGTAGCCTCTGAATATACAATCTGACATCAGGTCTTTTTCTCTCACTTCATCTGCCTTTTTCTTTCCTCTTTGAATCCCCATCTCTTTAACTCTTCATCTTGTCTACAGGCACGGTTGTTTCATGAATAATACTAAGATCGTCTGTCTTGGGTCATTTTCAAGTATTACTGAGACTATCGATCTTCAACTGATCTAAGAAACATACTGAGATCATCAATTTTGATCTTTTCTTAATGTGTTGCTGAGATCATTGATTCTGAACTATTTATGAAGTCTCACTGAGACCATCGATCTTACACTTGCTTTAGCTTGTTATCTTGAGTAGGTACGCGTTCTTCATTCCACTTTATCCCAAAGAGAACACTTTTGTTACCTTATGAGACAATTAACTGCAGTTTCCTTGTTGTGAAGAAATTTACTAACGCGTTACTGCGCGTCTGTGAGCTTGATAAGGCAGAAGCAAAAGCAGAGGACTTCTGTGCAAGTTCTTCTTTGCTTATTCGGCAATCGATCGATTCGAACATATTCTCGCCACCACAACTGGGTGCAGCAGAAACCCTCAAAATGTTGACACCTTATGCAGCAACCATAGATGGATTGCCTCATGATGCCCTGGGACGGATCATATTGCCAGGATCCAGTGAGGAAGATACCGAGATGGATGAGTTGGATGAGGTCAACAAGCTCGATGAGACAAACAAGCTCGATGAGACAAACAAGCTCGACGAGATCAACAAGCTCAATGAGTCGAACAACATATCAAGTCACTTTGCCAGGCTACCCAACGAGATATGGGACATGGTAAGCATCTACCTGCAGAAGCCCCTAGCCATCTAAGCTAATGTGTGTTCTAGATCGCTTCGTACTTCGTCGAAGACATCGAGGAAGAGCTCTTCGGGCCAACGGTCCGACTCCTAGATAAAGGCATGGACAAGGCTAGTGCCCGGAAACTGCGAGAGCTGCGAGCCTTGAACAAAAGCTTTTATATGCGGATCTCGCCTCTTTTTGCTCGACACATCCAGATCAACCCAGCACGCGCCGGGGTTCCCCGACCATTTCCGCTGCTTGTCTATCTGACCAACAGCGACTACAACACCCATGTCCTCCGGGCCGACATCGCAACCACAATCGGCCTGTCCAGCGGTGTGATGCCCTGCCTGCGCAAATTACCCAACGTCAGAGCTCTGAACTACGACTACCAAGTCCGCGAGTCCCTGAACCCCGGAGAAATGATCTATATCTGCAACATCATTATGCGCACGCTCTACGAACTGCCGCTTCTGTACCTGACCGAGCTCCGCATCAGTTTCCCCGTCGTCGAAGATAACACGGGCTTTTTCCCTCTTGCGTTCTCCATGGCCCACGGAGACGTATCGCACGTTCTCCCGCGTCTCACCAACCTGGAGGTGTCGATCCCAACTTACCGCTTCCACGAAATTCCCATGCCAGCGGGTGCCCTGGTCATGAACCGTAGCTTCTCGGCCTGGATGTTCTGGCTCGTTCACTGCTCGACGAACCTGCAGTGCCTGACCATCCGATCCTCCGGCGGGGTGCTGGACCTCGACTGGGCAGACCTCGAGCACCTGACCAAGCTCCGCGTGCTCAGGCTGGAAGGCGTATGCCTGTCGGCCGCGACGTTCGGGCGGATCCTCAGCCTGTCCTATCAGACACTCCACACCGTCGAGTTGAAGGGCGTCGCGCTGCACAGCTGCACCTGGGAGCGGGTCCTGTGGACGTTGGTGCAGCTCCCCGGCCTGCTGAACTTCAGGATCCTCGATTGCGTGTACTCGGCCCAGGGCGCGAGTCGACACCGCGATCCCCCTGTGCTGACGCCGCATGGCCCCGAGGTGAGCGAGACCGAGGCGGCGTATGCGCTCCGCGCGCTGATGTGTCGGGTCAATGCGAACCGGCTGGGCCTGGGCATGGAGCGCATTGTTCTCTGGGAGATTTTCTAATTTGCCTGCGGAAAGCCTGTCCTTCTGTTGTGGTGTTTCGGGCTTGATTGTGTTTCTGGATTTACGCCGCTGGTTTGGGACGGTGCTGACGGAGTTTTCGACAACTTTTCCATTTATTTGGGCATATGAGAGTGGATTAGGGAGACTGTGAAATAGTGCAACCGGTTGAAATTGGCCTTTAAAAATGTTTGTTAAATCTGGTCTAGTCTGAATCAAATGTTTTACAGGTACTTGCTAGGTACTGTTGCTATATTGCCTGTTCAGTGATTCTGTTCCATCGGAGGAACATCCGCTCAGTAAGGCAAGTCCGACTGATGTCGACGGTGCCTGGGAACCGTCCCATCTAAGGTAAGGCCAGCCATTTCAGAAGTCACTCTGCTCAGTACGATCGCCCACAATCTCCTTGTTTCCACCAGTATCTCTTTTCAACCATGTAGGTACTCTATTCAGATCAACGAAGCACCAATACCAGTATTCTTTCATAAAGTCGCGACTGCAAGCTGTATTTGCTCGCCAAAATCAGGTCACAAGTCTGGAAAGTCGCTCATACACTTCGCGGATGTCACCTGTAAGGCGATATTGTATTTCTGAGACCGAGATGCTAAGGAGCATAATTCTAGACCTAGGTTGGGCTGAACCTGTTTATGACGCTACACGTCTATTTCGGTGCGATACTGTGACCCTCAAGCCGGGCAGCTTGCGCAGGAACAATTGCACTCATGCTGGTTAAACACGAGTCGAGCCTGAACATCCAATGCCAAGCACATCGGCTGGGCTTCTAAACGATTCTCTAGCCAAGATAATGTCTACTCGTTAGCTCACTCGGTTCTCGGCTCATGCTGCAGGAGTCTTCTCGAAGTGATGTTGGTTGTTTACAGCCTTATGTCATGGACCCGGACGAGACGGCGATCTTTATCCGTTCGGAGAATGCCCAGACGCCGGCAGAACTTGGCGAGTCCGGAACGGTCCACCAATTTGTCGGTGACAAGCTTCCTGTCCGATGACATAGCGACCGAAGGGAGAGCACCATGAACTCCCACTTTCTGCCTCTGAGCATGCATGATTGATGACTTGTCGGCCAAAGCGACTCAGCCACGACATGGCTGGCGGGCTAAATTTATCGCTCCGCCGCTCCTGCAGCGATTTACCTTCTCCCCGACTCAGTGCTAAATTCTTGCCGGGGCGACCCTTAAAGCCGCATCGCGGCGCGGATTGGCCGGATGGGCTCCACCTGGGCCCTGGCGCATCTCCAAGGATGTCCGGCAGATCGGTGACGTATGGAGCTGGCCCATGACTGCATCGTCGCTTGGATCTGGAGATACTTTGGTGCCTGGCCATGATGTAATAGGTAAAATACTCTGTGCTACTATTTTTTCTGCCATAATGATTGCAGTAACCAGGAAACCTATATAGGTTGCTGACCCTCTCACTCAATTAATGTGCAGTGCAGCAGCAACCATCCCGCAGTACGAATATTCAGCCCTACTCGGGCTATCCGACCCCGTCCACCATGAAGTCCTTCACCGTCCTCGCGCTCAGCACCCTCGCTACAACCACGACCGGAATCGGTTTCAACCCTTTGCACCATCTGGCTGGTATCACACCATACTATGCCCCTCAGGACCCTCCCATTGACCCCAAGCCACACCCGGGCTGCAATGTGACCCGCGCCGCATACCTGGTGCGCCACGCCGCCATCTACGCCAACGACTTCGACTACGAGTCGTACATCGAGCCCTTCGTCGAGAAGCTGCGGAACACCACCCAGGACTGGCAATCGACCGGCGCGCTCTCCTTCCTCCGCAACTGGACTGCCCCCATCGACGAGGAGCACCTGGAGAAGATCACCCGCGTCGGCCTGCAGGAAGCGACCACCCTGGGCCGGAAACTGCACCAGCACTACCCCACTCTCCGCGCCGACAAGGTGTGGACCTCGACCGCCGACCGCACCGTCAAGTCCGCCGAGGGGTTCATCAACGGCTACACGAACAACCAGTCCGCCGCCCTGGATCTCGTCCAGGTGGCCGAGTCCAAGTCGACGGGTGCGGACTCTCTGACTCCATACAAGGCCTGCCCGGCCTACAGCTCCAGCTACGGCAGCGACCAGTCGAAGGTTTGTTCCCGCCATCCCTTCTCACACCACCACCCACCTCCGGCCCAGCTAACCAACACTGGTACAGGAATTCATCGACCACTACACAACCCCGATCATCGCGCGGCTCGACACGCTGGCCCCGAAGTTCAACTTCACGGCCGATGACGTGACGGCCATGTTCGAGCTGTGCGGCTACGAGACGGTAATCCGGGGGTTCTCGCCGTTCTGCTCGCTGGCGCTGTTCACCTCGGCCGAGTGGCTGGCCTTCGAGTACGCCAACGACATCATGTACTTCTACAACACGGGGTACGGCCGCCCGCTGAGCCCGCACATCGGGCTCCCCTGGGCCAAGGCCAGCTGGGCCATGGTCTCCGGCAACACCAACACCAGCGACACGCTGTATGTCTCGTTCACCCACCGCGAGCTCCCGCCCACGGTCGTCACGGCGCTGGGCCTGTTCAATAACAGTGCTTTCACCGGCGCGGATGACCTCAACACCACCATGCCCCTCGACCAGGTCAACTACAACCGCGCCTGGAGGAGTAGCCACATCCTTCCGTTCCTGGGCAACATCGCCATCGAGCGGTTGGAGTGTGATGTCCCCGGTTACGAAAGCCCGGAGTACTATCGCGTCTTGGTGAACTCGGCGCCGCAGCCGCTGGTAGGCTGTCGCGATGGTCCGGGTGAGAGCTGCTCCCGCGAGGGGTTCAGCAAGTTCATGCAGGAGAGAGAGGAGCTGTACGGTGACTTTGGAGGGGCCTGTGGGAATGGGTCGGCTATTGATACCTTGAGCATTTATAATTAGTTTGGACGGGGTTGAGGGTGTTGGGCTTTATGAGTAACGATTGATAGTTATAATATACATATTGTTTCCTTTCACTTTCGCAAACCACTTCGCCTCATTCACACCTGTGAGGATATCATATGATATCATATGTACGAAAATACTATCTAGGCGGATCGAATCTCATCATATAAGATCGAGGTTAATGTTGTCGATGCTCCTGATCAGTTCAACCAAGCCTTGCAGCGGGCAATCAAAGTAGAGAGTCAGCCATTCCGCCACCAAAAGACCTTTGCGTCTCTGCGAAAAGTAGACCTGTGACAGGCCCGTCGTTCTCGCAGTCTATCTTGACTGGGTTGGTGCATGCAGGGACCCGATTGAAACCCGGAATCATCCTGTCCGTTGAAACAATCTCCGAAGATGATGTTCACAATAAGTCCACTTTGGTTTCCGGAATCTTCAGCTTTAGCAAGCTGGGGTATATTACGTTGTGCTGTGCTGTGCCGACACACGTGTATTGAAGGGTAGCCAATGACCGAGGGTGATCCGATGAGAAGTGTGTGCACAAAATGAGAGTGCTAGATTGGCAGCATCATGAACCGTCTACTAGAGACGTTAGCCAGTGAACCTGATGCAGACATGCCACGCAATTCTTACAGGTATTGAGAGCTCCGTGTCAACTCATCAACTCAAATGACCTCTGGGCTGTAGCACGCGTCGAACACGAGCTTTATTGCGTACAAGGCGCCCCATACCTCCTCCATCTGATAGGAACCAGTGTCGTCCTCAGTTCTGACCAGGATCAGAATCAGGTTCCTGCTCTCTCCTTGCCCCTTCCCCCCCCCCCGAAATCTGAGCAGTCTATTCGCGCGAGACATGGGGCGCGGCCTGGTCAACACGTAGCATGGGGGGAAGAACCTAGACACGAACCGATTAATCGTCTCCTCAACACAGCAGACCACAATCCAAGGTCACAATGACATGCAGCCAGCATGACTTACCTTGTCTATAAGACGGATCATTAAACGCCCACCGGCGCACAGCCCACCTGGGGCCGGGGAAGGCCCCACCCCTGAGAAATGTGAGATTGCTGTTGAAAATCCAACGGGAGCAAGGTGAAGACTTACAGTGGGAAGAAGGTCTGAAGATTCCCGTTCTTTTGAAGGAAGTTTCGGAATGAATACAGGAATCCAAGGATAACCTTGGAAGGAAGAGATCGAGGGTGGACTCTGCATAGAACTAGTGGGGATTGAAGTTTTGCTGTGAGTCTGTTGGGGACGAGGTTCTGTGGATTGGGTCGATGACTGGAGGGGAAGGTACATGCTGAGGTACTTAGTGAATGGCCGGTCTACTTGGACGTACTTTGGGGCGTTTAATCTGTTTGGTGTGCTTGCTAGTAGGTACCTCTCTTTCCATCGGTCCTTACCTATGAATACCTATACTTGCCTTCTGCACTCGCCTCGCGCTATCCTTCTTGGTACTGTCGCACGCTGCATGCGTTCAACGTGACGATGCCTTGCTACTCGGAATGCACTTTCAAGACGTAAACCTACAGCAAAGCCAATTCAGCATTATCACTAATCCAACCTGTGATCTTATCACTAAGTCTACATGCAGTGCACAGCCCAGTTGGACGACCCTTATAATCAGACCCCTACCCACGGGACAGCCCATGGGCTAGACGCCTTTTGCGACCGCGGTCCCTGACAAAGAGCCTCAAGAACCGCAAGCCGGTCATTGATTCTATCCATCGGTCTACGCAGGGACCAATCGCATACTTGATTTGGCCCCATTTACATCCTTCGGATGGGGCCTGCCCGTCAATTTGGGGGCTAATTGTCTGAGGTTCGCGGGATCTGAGTAAGACCAACAACAAGCAACGCCAGTGTGAGTTTCAGAATGCGACAGACACATGTCATTGACTTGCAAGGCAGAGTCGGGTCCTCAGTTTTATCATTGTCATGGGCCTTCCTGTTGTAAATATCGCTGTCTCCGGGTCCGCGCCGCGCATCGCTCGCAACTCAAACTTCCAGGTCGATTGACCTACATCGTACCTATACAGCGGGTTTACACAAACTAGAAATCGATGATAACATGAGTTCATCCAGCGCGGATGGCTCATACGAGCTTTACAACTACAATCCTTCCGTCGCTGCCGCCGCCATTTTCGTTCTACTCTTCATTGCCGTAACCGCCTGCCATGTCTACCAATTGGCCCGAGCGCACGCGTGGTATTTCACCTGCTTCATTCTGGGCGGACTATGTAAGTGTCTTTAGTAGGAGAGCGTCGTAGGCGATGCCGCTAATCAAGCGAATGCAGTCGAAGTTATTGGCTACATCGCGCGTGCCGGAGCGCACAACAATACAAGCAACCTCTCCATCTTCACTATCCAGACGCTATTCATTCTCCTTGCACCACCTCTCTACGCAGCAACTTTATACATGACACTAGGCCGATTAATCTTCTACCTCGACAAAGAAGAGCTCAGCTCCGTGCCGACGCGCTGGCTCACCGTGATCTTTGTTGTGGGGGATATCATATCTTTTCTAATTCAAGGAGCAGGTAAGCCCCTTGCTTCCTGCATCTATCTCTCATCCCTCCTCAAGAGACCTAACACCCTGAGCACAAGGCGGCGCGATCCTCACCCACACTACAACCGACCCCTCCGCCCTTACCACCGGTCAAAACGTCATCATCGCCGGCCTAGTCATCCAACTGATCTTCTTCACCGTCTTCGTCCTCGTCGCCACTGCCTTCCACTATCGCATCCACCGCAGTCCTTCCTCGAAATCCATCTCCTCATGCATCGCCACCGATGGCTGGTTCCATGCCACCTGGGAGACCACCCTGCTAGCCCTCTACTTCGCCAGTGCGATGATCCTGGTGCGCTCGGTGTACCGACTTGTGGAGTACGCAAGTGCCGGGACCACCGGTAGCGACGGGTGTTTGGGACGGCATGAGGTGTTTGCGTATGTGTTTGATGCGTTGCCCATGCTTCTGGGGATGGTGGTGATGGCGGTATGGCATCCCTCGCGGGTGTTGTTGTTGAACCGCAAGGTGTATCAGATGGATATGGCGTTTAATGAGGAGGGGAATGATGTGCAGATGAGTAAGATATACCTTGGGTGAGTGAAATGTAGTATAAAGTGCCCCGCAAGTGGGGACTTAGTATATGTCGTGTATGATTTCTGCTAGCGAGATGGTTCTGTTTACTACTTTCGGGTTAAGGTATCACATCTCGGGATAGATAACAGATATAGTGGACTCATTCCCCAGCCTCAAATCCATGCCGCTTACACCCATGATTCGGAGAAAGAGTTGATGACGTCTCTGAGCATATATAACACCGAATAAGCAAGACTTTCAGAAATGATGAATAAGGCAGCCATAAAGAAGCTCTGTGGCAGCAAATCCATGATCCATGAGCTGTTGACTCCATCTCTTGCAATATGCACGTGACTCGGATGCATCTCTGAAGTGAAGAATGCGGGGGTGGAACAACGCAGTTGAATTGATTGATGGCCTCTCGGATGGATCAATAGATTGTTAACAAAAGACCCAGATCTGGTCAATTCATAACTGGGTGGCAGCATAAGCTCCTCTATATGGTAAGTGAAATAACTATACCTTGTGTTATCAAATAAGTTGTATTCTTGGTTGCTGACTGGTTCGAGGGTATACTGAGCTGTGTTGTGATCACGAGCTGACAGCGTTGCTTTTTTTAAGGGGGTTGGGATCTACGATGACAGATCACATTCTCGGAATTTCCCCGCGATCATCACAACAAACGCGCTCGCCCACCCGTACAGCTGTCTCATCAGTCTGCTTATCATCTACAATCGACGTGATTTGTTCTGCCTGAGATCAGAATCTCTAAGAGCCACTCTTAATCTCGGCTGGCCTTGCCTCATCACCAAAGCAATACCCTACGCCGGACACTGAGTTGGGAACCTCTAACGAAAACGTAGCGCGCACACGACCATCCCACGGACTGGACGGCCATCGTTACACAAACACCCGATTGAGCAGACCAAGCAAGCTCACCCTGGCGATAGAACGCAGCATCGAAGATATCCCCACCAGCTTGACAGCTACAACCCACCATGCCAACCATCGAAGCCGGCAACCGCGTCTTCCATGTCACCGACATCGACCGCGAGGAGTGCTCGCGCATCGTGCCCATGCGGGTTCTTTCGCTGGGTCTGACGAGGACGGGATCCGAGTGTGAGTGTTTACCTGTGGCAGGTTGCCCAGGCTTGACGAGTCGCTCCCAACGTCAATGAAGCGGTAGCTGACATACACATACCTATCTCCAGCGCTAATGGACGCCCTGCGCATCCTCGGCTACCACGAAGCATACCACGGATACCAAGCAATGATCACCAACCCACGCGACTGCGAGATGTGGCTGAAAGCTTTGCGAGCGAAGTACGACGGGTTGGGACAGCGGTTCGGGCGCGAGGACTGGGATCGGCTGTTGGGGCATTGTCAGGTCAGTTTACCAGGCTCTGGCTGTTATCAGCTGTTGTAACCCAGACGCCATGACTTGGTATACGGAAGTCCAGCAGTTGCATGCTAACGCACAATGCCATAGGCCGTCTCCGACCTTCCAGCCATCTGCTTCGCAGAAGACCTCATCCAAGCCTACCCGGAAGCAAAAGTCATCATCACAGTCCGCGACGTCGACGAATGGTACGAGTACGTACACCTATCTTCCAATCCCAGCCGTCCCGTCCCCTCGTCATAGAGAACAGCGCTAACTGATCCCCAGATCAATGATGACCCTCGTCACCGCAATTGACACCCCGCTCAACAAACACCTCCTCGTGCCCATCATCAACATCATCAACAACCTTCTGCATTCCCGCTTCCGTCTCGTGCCCGAGACCTTCCTCAAAGCCGGGTTATGTCTCTACGGGGAGGATGTCCGCACCACCGCCCGCGAGACGTACCGCAACCACGTGGCCAAGATTCAGGCCTTAGTGCCCAAGGACCGACTGCTGCTGTACCATGTCAAGGAGGGGTGGGAGCCGTTGTGTGCGTTTCTGGGGCAGCCCGTCCCCGCGGTGCCGGTGCCGAACGGGAATACCAAGGCCGATATGTTGGCGCGACATCGCGCGTGTATGCAGTTGAATCTGAGGGAGTGTGGGTGGAAGGTGGTTAGGGGGGTTGTTTTGGTTGGGGTTGTGGTTTGGGTTGTGCGGAGGGAGGGGGTTCGGTGGGGGGGGCTGTGGGATGGGTTTTTGGGGGTTTTGAGGATGTAGACACCTCTTTGAGGGTTGGCTTTGTGTCGCTGGTGAGATGATGGAGGGCCTAGTGAGCTTTGGGAGGTCTGTTATGATGATTCTATCTGAAAAGTGCTCCGTCGCTGCCATGGATGATAGCGTTTCTGGCACCGTCTACAACGAACTCAGGGATGATGACTGCTGATACTCTCAACCTGCTAGCAGGCAACCACATCTCCAGTTTCTCCTAACTGTACTGTACCAATCTACACCCATCAATCTACAATGCAATCACCCCACAAAGCACCCATTAGATCCACACCCGGCCAAAACCTCACCCCCAACCGCCATATCACGGATGCCTTCAGGCTACACCCTACGCCTACTTCACAACACATTGAAATGGTGGAGCCAAGCACTAATGTTACACCCTCGACAGATCCTCACACGACAGTCTACAGAAGATACGCCATTCCAACCAAGAAAGCACTAACCTCCGCTCAAAATCGCAGAACTTATCCGGCCGTACGTGATAACAACCATGATGTCTCACTTCTCACTTTAGTCCAAGGCAGCAGGATTCCTGTCTATCTATCGCCCCGATCGCTCTCCAGCAAAATTGTACTATGTACGGACGGACCTTCATTCAACCAGTCTCTCGGTGGCTCCAAAACACAGTATGATAGACACGATGGCTCAGCATGCAGAAACGCACACCCCTCAGCCACAACCCACAACCTTACTCGGACGTCCCTAGGGAGGATTCGAATAATGTACGCACGTAGGTTCCGTCTGTAGCTGTTGCTCCCTCGGACATTCGTCCATTCAGACTCGGATGTTATTGTCTCAGGGGGTGGGGACTTTACCGGTTCTGGTAACGAGTGCCGACTGCCGCGGAGGTCTCCGTAGACTTGGTGCGGTGGAGTTGTGGGGGGGGGGGGGGGTACGGCCTTGATTTCCTTTTTGGGGGGCTTGAGTCAGCGGTGCGGGACTGGGTTTTGTTAGGAGTAGATGAAGAGTTTTTAGGTTGACTGTGGTTCTATTGGGAGGTTGTAGAGTTTCTTTGCGGTCTGTATGCGCGTGTCTACGTTCTGGAGTGATGGGTGGGATTCTGGTGAGTTGGGGTTTACCGTGTAAATGGGCAACAGCCCATATGTTGCAAGATGGTTTGTCCACTGGAGAAAGGGTGGTGGAGGATAGTGAGAAGAATGAGAGGAAGTGATTTTATCCCCGGTGGTTTATGGTTTATCCCCAGGTAAGACATGCCCTTGTACTGATAGTTCGCTTGTGTGGTTCGGCGACTGATCAACTCTTTCGAGACGAGGCTGTGATGATCAACACTTTGCTAACATCTACTGTAGGCGCGAACGGCTTGTCCAGAGTTTTGACGGCAACCGATTCAAAATGATGGGCACTTGACTTGCTGCATTACTGACACGCGAAATCGAAAGGTAATCGAGTACGTAACCGCAGGCTGGGCTGGATACTACCGTGCCGATGTCTTGGCGTGGCTTGGGGATGTGCCGCAGATCAAACAAGCGAGCACCATGTTTCAGATGCCACTGTGTCGGCCGTCTGCTCGATCGGAAAGGTGAGACTTCGTCTAGGAGACTAGAATTGCAGGCGGATGGTCCTCCTGGAGCGATGGGGCGTGGTCACGCCGCTGCGAGGGAAAAAATTAATCCTAATCTGATAATACCTCTTCCGTTACCTCTGGGTCGAGGGTGGCGAATAGCCTCGGCGCACAAGTGATGCGCCCCCCAGCATTCCGGAAGGGGAGAGGATCATCCCGCATTTGGTCATCCCCATCACATTTCTGGGCTGAAGCAATTCTAACTTAGGTAGTGTGAGGCGACCCCTCGAAGCTTAGTTGATGTCGATGTGAAACTTCGGAGATCTTTTTCTTTCAAGGTACGGCGTAACCAGGAACTGAGTTCAGGTACGGCGACATCTGCAAATTGAGATTGTGGTTGCCTAGAATCACACAGCCCATCATGCTTGCGTGGCCCCTAACGTAGGCGGATCCCCGAGGCTCGGTTCTTGTTGGCCACCGGGGGTGCTAAGCCTTGGGTCCTCGACTTTAGTGGAAGCTTGGTCCTGGGGAGTTGCAGAATGGCAACCAACAACAGGCGAGCACACGTCACGGGGGCCCCGACCTGCCGCGTCACAAGCCACGGCACGCAGGCACCAAGGCACCCAGTGTCATCATTGGTGCCAGTTGCGTGATCTGAGGTTGCAGATGGCGTTCCATGCACCTTATTCACATGCCCGTTTCTAAAAACAGTGATTCTCAGAGGGCTGATGTTGGTGTTTCGCTAGCGACCGGGGTTCGCCATTGGTTGACTCACCCATGCATAACTTGCTGACTGCATACGTAGGTGTGTAATGACTGACCGGGGGGATTAGTTATTAGACGCCCGTCCAGTCCTGTTCTCCAACGTCAGCAACACTGCTTTATTTCCCATTGCATCTGTGGTTCCTTGTTTTGATCACGCACGTATCTAGACACGCACACATCGATCTTTGGCACAAGGCAACAAGAAAAAACATGGCACCTTCGATCGCGTCTAGTGACAACCGGCCCGAGTCCGGGCGCCCGGCAGAGCACAACCACAAGGCTTCGCTCTCGAGCAGCGCCGACCCGAACTCGGCCCTAATGGGGGAGCGTGCAGGTTAGTGGATGCAAGGAGATTGCATGTTTGATTGCCACAACACCAGAACTAACTGGCATGGCTGTAGTGGACAGTGTCGGTTCGAATGGCTTCTCCCTACGCTCAATGCAGCATCGCGACCGCGAGGGCAAGCTGATCAGTGCGTTTCCCCTTTCCCCTGTCTCGACATGCCGGTTTGACTGACTGACTGCTCTTACAGCGGATCCTGACTTGTCCAACCCTACCCGTTATCGATTCGAGCGGCCCTTGGATACAATCCGGTCCTTTGAGGCGGCTATTGAACGACGCAGACGAGAAAATGCTGGCTTGTAGGGAGGACGCTGAGAAAGACTGAGGGCGGAAATTCTAGAGGTGTACGATTTATTGTTTATGTTTCAATTCTGGCAGATTGTATTATTGGGAGGCGTTCAATGATGTAATGGAAGCGATGATCGATGTCAAACCTCTGTTTTGTTTTGAGATGAGATGTGTTCTGGAATCCTCGTAGTTGGTAATTCTGCATCTTCGGTCGGGAGCGTCTGGGGCTTGCCGAACTCCGTCGAACCGCTCGCTGCCTCAGGCGTACCTCAGGCCGGGATCGACAACCCGTCCGTCAGTCATCGATGACAGCTCAACTTCTTACACTTCATCATCTGCAGTACATCTACTTGCTAATCTATCTACAAACAACCATGATCTCTTTGTTGTCTTACACTTCCTGCCAAATATCTGGCCCCCTCTTCGTCTGCCACCTCCGGGCGACATGCGCTAATTACTGGTACTTATAGCCAGCGCGACTGCCGTCCCCACTCGAGGGAAAAATATTCTTCTCTAAGATCAGGCATCCACTTTGGCACCACGACGACGCATCCTCCACCCACCAATTCGGCCACCGTCCCACTTCACCATCGTTCGTCTACCGAATTTTCAGTCCAATGGCTTCGCGCCTCGCCGCGAGTGGACGCCCCCGAGCAACTCTAATCACTAGTCCTTTGCTAGCACCGTCCTGTCCACTACAACTGTCAACCGGCGTGATGGTGGGTGACGCGTTCGCTTGTATAGCGGGCCCCAGCCAGGAGGTTTGAGAGGCCACAGCTCTGGCAACTTGCATCGGAGGAGAAATTTGAGGGTTGCTAATTATACGCTGTTCTTTTAAAATAGCCTGTGCCAGGTTTTTCCTTGGAAGAACGGTTATATGTTCCCCTCTCAGTTCCCTGTTGTAAGCGGACTGAGGTTTTGATATACTCGTCATTCGTTTTTTGTCCTCCATTCACTCGTTATCCTTATATCCCTGGTTGTGTTTGCGTTTTTCCTTTCGTGCACTTGATTTGAACAAACTCCTAGCATCATGAAGCTCTCTCTCGCTCTTGGAGCGGCAGCCTTTGCGGGATCTGCTCTGGCAGACATTGATCCCATCGTCATCAAGGTAGGAGGCTGGCTACCTACCCTACTGGACTGCCGTTAATAGCTCCAAGGGCTCCAAATTCTTCTACAGCAGCAACAACACCCAGTTGTAAGTGACTTTGCTCCCTCTGCATCGACCTTGCTAACAGTGCCTAGCTATATTCGTGGTGTTGCCTATCAGGGTATGTCTTCTGAACACATTTGACTTCAAGCAGACTCTAATGGCTTCAAGCCGACTATGACTCCAACTCCACCAGCAGCAGCTCCAGCAGCTCTACCAGCTACGTCGACCCTCTGGCTGATGCCACCACCTGCAAGCGGGATATTCCCTACCTTCAAGAGATCAGAACCAATGTCATTCGTACTTATGCCATCGACCCTACCAATAACCACACTGAGTGCATGAACATGCTGGCTGAAGCCGGCATCTATGTCATCACCGACTTGTCGGACCCCACCCAGTCCATCGATCGGGACAGCCCGACCTGGGAGACCAGCCTCTTCGCCCGCTACAAGGAGGTCATCGATGATATGTCCCAGTTCAACAACACCCTCGGCTTCTTTGCTGGTAACGAGGTCTCCAACACCATCGACACGACCGATGCCAGCGCTTTCGTCAAGGCCGCCGTCCGCGATTCGAAGGCCTACATCAAGGCGAAGGGCTACCGCTCCATGGGTGTGGGTTATGCCACCAACGACGACGCTGACATTCGTGTCAACATGGCCGACTACTTCAACTGTGAGAGTGAGGATGTGGGCGTCGACTTCTGGGGTTACAACATCTACTCCTGGTGCGGCAACTCCACCTACGAGGAGTCCGGCTACGAGGCACGCACCGCGCAATTCAAGAACTACTCCGTTCCCGTCTTCTTCTCCGAGTACGGTTGCAACACCAACGGTGTTCGCGAGTTCACCGAGATTAAGGCTCTCTACGGTGACGAGATGAACGGCGTCTGGTCTGGTGGTATCGTCTACATGTATTTCCAGACTAGTAACGACTACGGTAGGTTGCTCGGTGAACATGTGCATTCTTACATTCTAATATACTTCAGGTTTGGTCTCCGCCATTGACAGCACAAGTGTCAGCACGATGGCCGACTTCAAGTACTACTCTTCGGAAATCCAGAGTGCTACGCCTTCCGGTGTTGACAAGGCATCCTACACCCCGACGAACACCGCGCTCCAGAGCTGTCCGGCGGTCGGTACCTCGTGGGAGGCCAAGGCCACTCCCCTGCCCCCGTCTCCTAACAGCGCTCTCTGCTCGTGCATGAACGCCGCCGCCGGGTGTGTGGTCAAGGACTCTGTCTCCAGCAGCAAGTACGCCACCCTCTTCAGTGAAGTCTGCGGCTACATCTCCTGCACGGGCGTCTTTCATAACGCCACCACCGGCACCTACGGTGACTACGGCATGTGCGAGCCCAAGCAGCAGCTCAACTGGGCTCTGAACCGCTACTGGGAGAGCCAGGACAAGTCGGACTCCGCCTGCAGCTTCGCCGGCTCCGCCACCACCACTGCCGCCAGCACCGCCAGCACCTGCAGCTCTATGCTCTCCCAAGCTGGCACCGCCGGCACCGGCTCCGTCTCGGCCACCATCACCGCCACCGACGACTCTTCCTCCAGCACCTCCACCTCCACGTCCGACTCCAGCTCCTCCGCCGGCCACATGACCGGTGCCTCCATGGTGGCCGTTGGCTCTCTCCAGCTCGGTGCCTACGTCGTCACTGCCATCGGTGCTGGTCTGGCCATGATCATGTTGTAAGGGGAGAGGTGCATGTGTATGGTGGATCCGTACTCTGCGATTCATGTTGTATGTTGCTATATAGAAGGAGATTAGTCCAGCTCGCTGCAATATTCTTTCATCACACTCATTTACTTTCTCCGTGTACATTACCCTCAATCATTACTATGCCTTCGCTTGTGCAGTAGCAGTTGAACGTGGCTGGAACACGATACAGCCAGTTGCCTCTGAAAGTAATCTACATGAATTAGCCAGCCCCCTTATAAACTCAAAAACCACCCAGCCTTTGTCTTAGACATTGCTCTGCCTCTGGACCAAGCTACACAATACACAGACATGTACGTCCTCCAGCCGCGACCCATCTACGCATACCCATTCCAACTCCGAAACACGCCCACCACTTCCTTCTACCCTGGTTTAAATAGGACACAATCAACCCACGAGCATAGCGCAAGTCCAAAATTTTTACTCGCCTACGAGGTCTCAAGCTTTTCAAGGTACCCGAATGCGGCACTTCACTGCCTTCACCCGCTGTTACGCCGGTAGTGGTGCATACTCAAGGCGGAGAATCGGAGCCTGATTCTTGTTTCAGCAAGCAAGCAACTGAGCGGTCCAGTTCACGACCAGACCAGGCTACAGTAAAACCTCACCCCCATATTGTGAAAACTCTTTCATATCCTCATATTAAGAATTACTATTACGAATATCATACACAAGAATCGAACCCAGACACTAGTGCAACAGAACCCCACGCACGCTGCACCCTGCAGGCATTTACTCACTCTTCTTCATCTTCTTCCCCCTCGGCCCGGCAACCGTTCCCATCAACACTGCCAACACATTAGCACTTCCATCCACACGAATCGACAACAAGAAAGGAAGAACTCACCATCCCAATGCTTAAACGAGCTGGAATAATTGCCCCGAAAATACCGATGATGATCATCATGCCAATCGGAGCCGCCCCACAGCGGGAACACCCTGCGCAGGCTCCAGGGGAAATCATACCCGGAGTGCGCGTCGATGGCCTGGAACTGGCGCAGCGCGACCCAGACCAACACGGTCATCAGGTGGACCTCACCCGTGCACCAGCCCAGCACGAGCGGGGGGCCGATGGTCCCGAAGCCCAGCAGCATCGTCTCCCAGGGGCTGGCGTATTCGGCCGTCAGGCCGAAGGGGGTGGCGTACTGGTGGTGGACGCGGTGGACGGCGCGGTACAGCGGGCCCCAGTGGAAGGCGCGGTGGAGCCAGTAGTGGTAGGTGTCTTCGACGAAGAAGAAGATGGTGGTCTGCAGGGCTAGGGTTTTCAGGTCGGGGAAGGGGAGGGTGTATTGCAATCCAAAAAATTCCATCATCGGGTGGAAGAGGACGATCAGCGGTAGCTCGACGATGAAGTGGATTGCTAGGATGTATTTCACGCAGTTCCATTGCTCGCGCGCCGACGGCGGGGCTTTCGTGTCTTGGATCTTGAAGCGGTGGAAGAGGCTGGGGAAGGCGTCTGCGATGATCCACGGGATGCAGCGGCTGAAGTACAGGATCTCGTGCGCGAGGAAGGTGATGATTCCTGGGGTTCATGGGGTTAATTGAAAGGGGTTTGGGTGTGGGCTTTGCAGGGTGGGCATACCTGTTGCGATAATGTCGTTGTCCCAGTAGGCGTAGTGCGTCCACCAGAGCTTCTCGAGGAAGGACAGTTTGGGGTTCAGGCTGGCGATCTCGTATAGCTCGTGGTAGGAGCCCGTCGCCGGCGCGGCGAGGGTGGTGTTGAAGGTGTAGTCCATGATGGGCTTCCTCAGCGCATATCCCGTCACGCTGTTGATTCGCTTTCGGGTTGTAAATTGAGTCAACAAAAAGTATATGTACTTTTTTCCTCCTCGGTTGTGGTGGTGGGTATCCGGATGGTCTGATCGGACACACCACTCCGGATCCCGGGCAGAACATCAACTGATCCCGATCCGTGCCCTGAAATTAATTAATCCCATCAACTCAAATCCCGCCCGCCACTCACACGCCTCCCTTACCTTTCCCCGGATTCGGCCAGATCACCATGGCCCACTTGGGATGCATAATGTGTTTTATTATTGGTTCTTTGGACTTGTGAGGTCATTGGTCGCCTGGAGGCAACGGTCGAGACAATGCATGCGCCGCAGAGGTCATTCTGGGGCTAAAACGAACGAGCCGGTCGAACGACGCCGGATGCCCCTGAGCCATCGCTGCCTAATTGTACCCATGTACTCCAGGTCAATCTAGCCGGGTGATGATCGTTTTATTGTTCGCTTCTGGGGAGTGTTGCCCGCGATACGATTGTGGTTGGTACTCGGGCTGGCCAGATCCCGTCGCAAAAGCCGGCAACTCAATTTTCGAAGTTTCTTTCGTCTCTACGTGGACAGACTTGCGCAAGAGGCATGAGGTTAGAGATTATTCTGTATGGTCTACAACCGACTGATTTCTGGCTCATCACATCAATTCTCAATGGTTCCTCGAGGCCTAGATCGTTTCCTTCGTGTGGTAACTTTAATATCTTTTTTCTGGAGGAAGTACACTGCAGATAGACATTTCAGTTCCTGATAGCCTCATGCAGCTGGTTCCTGGCGCTGATTTGCGATTCATCTGGCCAATGAGTATCCGCCGCGTCGGCCCACGGTGGAGAGCTCTCATATGGCAATGCGATTCCCAATCTCCTAGAGCAGCACACCTAATTGTTCGGGCTAGTCGTTCGACAGAAGGAGCAAGACAGCACGCAAAGGGGGTCTTCTGGATTTAGCCTGACCCATTCTTGACGCATGATCTGAGGTAGTCGTGTTTTGGAATGATCTCGAAGGACAGAAAGGTCTAGGCATCGCGGAAGTGGTCACGCCACTGGTTGATGGCGCTACCGATTAACTTGCTTCTATATGAAAATGTCTTTGCTTATTTGAGCAATTCGCCAGTAGGCCCTTCACGAGGACCGAGCTTGCTGTTTGCCTGTCAGGGCGTTATAAGCATTAATATTCCTTGCCAACAAGTCTAGGGCCTTTGATAGTTTTAGAGCCTTCACAAAGCAGCATTTATTCGGCCAGGTTCTGCTACTCAATGAGCTTGAGGGCCAGCATGATTATCAACGAGCCGTATCTGGACATCGATTAAGACCTTCAGAGAGCTTGAGGCTTCTGCAAGATGGAATACGCGGAGTATACAGAGTGCTCGATAGTTTTACCTGGCACACTGAGCCAGTCTTCGTCAGTGAAGTTGTCGGAGCCTGGCGCGTGAACAACGCTGCAGTTGGCGAAGGTAAATTAGCGAAATACAAGGGATCGTCGCTAAAGAAGTGCGCTGCATGATGACTGCAGCCTCTAAAGCTGGTATAATATGAGCAAGTGCACTGATTTTCTTCGCTTCACAACTTTGTGAGGAGGCTTTCCTCGTCTCCCGGGCAAGTTCGATAACACATAGGTGCGAAAGACATGGTCCAGCCTCACTCACCTGGAAAACAAAATTCATTGTGGCCTTCAGACAGACCATTGGTGCTCTTGAGTCCCGATACAAGTTATGGAGAGAGATAGAAGAACAACAATTTCTGCCGAGCTGCAAAATGGTCGATGTGCAGGGGTATGCTTCAGGCATAGAGGGAGACAACAAGTGATATCTCGGCCCTTGTCTCACGCCGGTCACTTCCTTCTCCACTCCCGCTCTTCTCCGCTCTTCTCCGCTCTCGTCCGCTCTCGTCCGCTAGCTCTTAGCCTTCTCTTCTTCACAGTCCCAACACTTTTTCTTATGGACCAGTAGTGAGCCTGAGTCTCTCACAAACACACCTTAGCGGCTGAACTAAGGACAGCTATTGCGCATACGACAAGCCGCAATTCCGTGGCCCGCGATGAGTTGTCTCGCAGGATTCCGCAGGCCGGGCATGCAGTGCCAACACGTCCTCCCCGGTCCTCTTTATCATCTTCCACGAATGCTCAACTTCTAAGCTTTTCTCGCGTCGCAACAAGTCAGGCTATCTCAAAATGTCGAATCGACAAGCTTGGGAAACCACTGAAGTGATCATCTGTGGCTGTGGCCCCACGGGGGCGATGCTGTCCGCCTATCTCGGTCGCATGGGCATCCGCAACGTCGTTGTCGAAAAAGAGACCGAGATCACGACCGACCCTCGGGGTATTGCATTGGATGATGATGGTATTCGCTTGGTTCAAGGACTGGGTTTGTATAATTCGATCTACACGGAAATTGGAACTAGTGCGTGATTCTCTGCCACTGACAATTGACGTGCGCCGCTAATGTACGAAAGGTATGGGGGAATTCAGGTTCGTTAGTGGCACTGGTAATGATCTATACAAGACACCCATCCTCGAGATCAATTGCAACGAGGTCAGTCATCTGTTCTTGATGATAGGCTCGATGGTCGCTCACCACAACTAGACCGCGGGTACAACAGGGCATGTCGGGTACATTGGTCAAAAGCAGCCGACGCTCGAGAGTAAGCTGAGAAGCGCCATGTCTCCCGTGTATTGTTCCCTGCGATGCGGTTCCGCGATTGTCGACATCAAAGAAGACGACGACTGGGTGTACTGCACGTACCACAACGTGGATGGGAAGGACCACAAGGTGCGCGCCCGGTACTTGGTCGGCGCCGACGGCAAAACGGGATACACACGGAAACAATACCTGGAGCCACGTGGGGTGATGATGGAAAAATTTCACGAGTCAGTCGCTCGACTCTTCCTAGCTGAAGGCAGATTCTCACCTTCGAATATAGAGCTTTCTACGAGGAGACATGGGTAGCGCTGAACTGGAAGATGACCCTCCCGACACCCGAAACTCATCCCAGCTTTCCCTTATGGGAACTAGGCTACAAACCAGAGCACGTATACGACTTATTCTTCCCGCCAGAGTTCCGCTTTCTGTGCAATCGCAAGAGACCGGCGGTTTGTGGTCGTTTTGGCCTGCCCGAGGATAGGCTCTGGAGATTCGAGTACCTTGTCTATCGCAATGAGGATGGAGATCGCATGGCTGAGCCGGATGCGATGAAGCGGATTGTTCTTCCTTACCTGACGCACAAAGGGAGTAAATACGGGTTAGTTGATTTCCTGGCTCACAAGCGCCTTCTAACGAGATTGTAGACTGGACCAAGATGTACAGTTCCCTGAAGACTGTATTGATGTCCTTCGTTGCCGCCCTTTCAAATTCTCGTCTCGTACATGCAACGTATGGGCTAAGGATAGGGTGGTTCTGAGTGGCGACGCAGCGCATGTCTTTCCGCCTTGTAAGGTCTCCATTCCGAGCCTCTGGTTCTGTTTACTTACACCTTCAATCCAGTTGGGGGTCAAGGCATAGTATCCGGTTTTCGTGATGCAATCTCCCTGTCGTGGCGCCTCGCAATGTTCTGCCGATATCAACCCTACAAACGCAACCACGAAAAGGTCTTAACCGCGTGGTG
This sequence comes from Aspergillus brunneoviolaceus CBS 621.78, assembly GCF_003184695.1. Taxonomy (NCBI): domain Eukaryota; kingdom Fungi; phylum Ascomycota; class Eurotiomycetes; order Eurotiales; family Aspergillaceae; genus Aspergillus; species Aspergillus brunneoviolaceus. The sequence continues at coordinate 107,254 of NW_020290767.1, read as the reverse complement.
CCTTGAACGCAAGCAGCAACTCGAGATATCTTTAGCCACGACGGTCCGCAACGGCGAATTGGTGTGCGAGAGAAACTTGCTGAAGATCCTCTTGCGTGACTGGTCTCTTTGGCTCCTGCAGCTCTTGCCAGGTTATCGAGAGCAACTACGACATGGCCATCGCGACAAGGCATCATTCCGGCTTCGACATTCTGCAGGCATGCCATTCGTACCCGAACTTAACGGAGGTGTCTACTTGCCCCAGGTCTATTGTCGGACCCCCACCGGCAAGGTCCTTTTCACCGACGACGCCATCTACCGTTCCGGCTCGAAATCCCTGTTCCGCGTGTTCATTTACCTACAGAGAAGTAATGAGGTCGCTTCTGCACGAGACGCTCTGGAAGGTATCGAAGAATGGTCCCGGGGAGAATTCCATAGCCACGACGTCCCGATCCTCGTAGAAGAGATGAACCCGAAGGACGCGATTCGGATGCCGAACGTATTCCAGATTGCAAGTGTTGAAGAGTTCTCCCGGTCACCACTGTGTAGCCAGCGCCCTGCACCCCTGTCGTCTGATCCGTGCCTGATCGGAAAGAGCATCAAGGCGAGGTATGTGATTGTCCGACCGGACCGATATGTGTTTGCAGCTTGCAACGAACCGGGGGAGTTGAAGGAGGCGGTAGAGTGGATGCTGAGGTATCTCTACGGTGAGGTTTGAGGTCTGAAATGGCCCACCACGACCAATTTACTGTATCTTGTGATAAGTTACGTGTATCTACTCTTCATTAGGAGAATGAACCCCTGCTCTCCAATCCACGGAGTTCCCGTCCCCAAAGGCAAAGGTTGAACCTCTCCGCGGACAACCCGACCCTCAGCGCCGAAGCAGCGGTCAAAAACCGTCCACAACGCCGGACCTTCGAACCTACAACCACACTTATCCAAGTCCAGCCTAGTCAGAATTCCTTCAGCACAATTCAAAGAACGGCACCCAATCACAGATGCGTCTGAATCGCGTCCCCATCCCCCGTTGGCTGAAAAATTCAATCGTGGGCGGAATTGTCTCGGGATTCGTGGCCGGGCATCAAAGCGGGTCCACCCCCTGACGAAAGACTCTCATTTCCCCTGATTCAACAAACCCCAGCACAAAAATCAGGCAATACAAGGCCACCTCCTCTCTCGGCCGGAACCTGGGCATCTGGGCCTGTGGCAAAATTGTGCTATCTGATTTTAATGGTTGTGTGGGTTCAATTGGCCACATGGGTTCAATTATTGAATGTAGATTGATACCTGCCTGCGAGAGGCTGGTGAACTCTTCCGGTCGGGTTGTACACCCGTGCAGGTTGAACCGTTGAACCGTCCGTTGAACCGTTGAACCCCTTCGGCCGGGTGGGGGCTTGTTGCATGGTTTGGGATGGGGATGGTTATGCTATGTAGCTGCGATACTTACATAGGAGTAAGTACGGTGTTGCTTGGCTTAGGTGTACTTGGTTATTTGTGCTGTGCAGAAGACATTGATCAAGTATGGTGGGTGCTTGGCAATCGGCACCGCCAGTTGGCGCGGGATGTGTATTCCGCCAGAGGTACCCGCAAGTACCCCGAGGCATACGAACTACAGCCATGACTGCAGACATTGTCAACATTGCTGGTCTCGTTTCACACTCAACTAGATATCCAGAGGTATCTCGAACAATAAGACATAGTCAAGCAAGAAGACCTGGAGATGCAGTGCAGTCCGCGCCTACTATATTGCACTTAAGGCATCTGAAGCGCAGAAGCATGAAACAGTGCTAGTACGCCAATATATCTAATGGAGACATGTGAACGTACCCGCACTTACTCTGCACCTCACGTTCGAATAGCAGGGATCTCATTCGAGAAGGTTCAAGCAGGGACCTTGAAGTGTGCTTGTACCATCCCCGGCTCGGAATCAATGTCCCTAGAGCGTACTATGTAAACACGAAAGAATGATGGGGGAACGAGCAGGCGGAGCAGGAACACCGGGTGACTCAATGAATCTTGCGAATAGCACCCGCAACCTACTCAGTGAGGGTCGTGTACGAGATCGTCAGTGGATACAAAAGTGGCGAAACCGCACATTAATACTGCCTGGCAGAATCATGGCCAACAAGGCCTACTGAGCCCTCATGCATACACCAAGGTGTTGGGCACTGGGCCCATCTCACTAGGATTGAAACACCCTCAGATCATTCCTCAAGAGGAAGCGGTATAGGAGCGATCAAGGCGGTAATATCGATGGCGGTGGCGAAAAACGACGTTTGTCAAGGACCGAACCAAGTAGTTCCGGATGACAGCAACGAACATCATCCTCATCATCATAATCACGATCACCAGACTTCAAGAAATTTTCAGTTCCTTATAAACGAGCTTCCTTGCTCGCTGACAGTCGATACAACATCTCGCATCTACCCTTCTCCTGCGAAAACAAAATCCACCATATCCCAGACATCGGTGCTGACCATCTATCTCTAAATCGTACGTTGATATCTCTTACCGAAAACACCTTAACAACATACTTTCGTCGGTTTAACCCAGAAGCAGAGGAAGAGAGAGAGAGAACGAAACATTGCAAAGAAAGGACCCAAAAGATGTATCACGAATTCAAACAAGGACCAATCAAGATCACCGTCGGCCACGGATACGGGGCCGGGTACTTCATCAGGGTCGAGGATGAACGACTAGCGGCGGATGGGGACGAATTCCCCGCATCCAGCTTTGAGGAAGCGTGCTACAGCGTTGATAGCTCGGGGATGGGCATATACCTGGCGGCTCGTACTGGGAATGAGGGATCTGGGACCCAAGTTAGCATTGAGGCGATGAGGAGACTGTGGGAGCTATACGGGGTGATTGGGGAGACGATACCGCTTATGGAGTTGCTCGACCTAGGTTTGTCTGGTATCGTGTAGGCGCCATCAACCATGCGGCCATGTGCATGAGATCGCATGTATGGTATGTTTACGATACGGGTTGAGTCAAAATTGTGTCAAGCTTGGGCTGTGCATGCCAATTAAATTGGTTTATCAAAGGGAAACTATTTGACGAAGAGAAAGGTATATGCACCGCATACGGTCAGCGCTGCTGTTGGTTGACAGCCATCTCACGCATCCTCAACAACTGCTCATGCGTCCAGCTTAGAAGTAGGAGGTATCGACCCAGCTGGTGTAGTCAGAGCCCAGGATATCCGTGATGGTGAGCTTGGCATCCAGCTTCTCGGCGAAGCTGGCGCGGGTGCCCTCGGAGCCGGCGCCGGTGTTGGCGTACTCGCCGAAGGTGACGTATTCGGTGTTAGGGGTGGAGGTGGACCACTCAGTCCAGCCGAGGGAGTTGATGACGTTGGTCATGCTGGTCTGCTGGAAGACGACACGGGCGTACTCGGACCAGGGGCGGCCTGTACCCATGTTAGTATTGTCTCTAAAGTGCGAAGCGCAAGATAGGCAAGTAATCATACCAAGGTAGTAGGTGCCTTCGGCAACGTCGTCGCCCTCCTTAGCAGCAACGGTCGACTTGTTGATCACGTAGTAGGAGGTGTCAGTCTCGGAGGAGCGGCCGTTGGCGGTGATGGAGGCAGAGGTAGGACCCTCAACGACACGGATGTCGACGTTCTGGAACCAAGCACGAGCGTGCTGGCCAAAGATAAAGTCGCTAGCCGGGTTAGTGTTGGCTTCGTCCAAGGACCGGCAATCACTTACACAGCACCCTCAATGTAGGAGTTGATGTAGAGCTGGTTACCGGTCTGAGCGAGGAGGGTATCCTGGTAACCAGTGAAGTTGCAGCCGTAGTAACCCTGCTGGTCAGCCCAGGCGGACAAGGCCAAAGCCTGGTGGCAAGCCTGACCACAGGTGTTGGCAATGTTGAGGTTGTAGACCTGAGAGCCGACAGCCTTGTTGCGGAAGGTAGCTGTTCTTGTTAGTCACCGATTATCAGTCTCATCCAGTGAGGCTTACCAGTCAGATCATCGCTCTCACCAGCATCCTCATAGCTGATGGCGTGGGTGATGGTGACCAGGTTGTCGGCGTAGGAGTCGGTGCTAAACAATTGTCAGCACGATGCTAATCAGAGGCAGTTACCCAACGTACTTCTCGGTTTGACCGTAGATGATGACCTTGCCGGTCATAGCAGGCAGGTAGACCTGCTCATCGTAGGTACCCTCCTCGATGAAAATGGTTTGGGTGTCGGTGGTGCTGGTGCTCAGAGCATCAATGGCATCACCAATCTGTGGGTATATCAGTATCGTGCCTTGTGCATAACTCATGCGGACATCCTCACAGTGGTATAGTCACCACCAGACTTGGCGACGACGATCGCGCCGGAGGGAGCCGTGGTACGGCTGGCAGCCAGTGCGGACACGGCGAAGAGAGCGGAAGCCAAGACTGATTTAACCATTTTTGCGATTGATATGAGTGTATGATCGACTGGATCGGCGAGGGAAGGTTGAATGCAGAGAGACGAAAGACCTTTTATACGTTGCGTTCAGCAGCCTGCTTGCTTGTCTGAGTGCGCCATTTCCCTCTTGGGTCGGTATTTGTCTCATATCCGTCAGGAGACTGGGGTGGGGTTTGCAGCGGGATGTCTGCAGACCCCAGTCGAGTAAAGATAACTATATCTGAAATCACTAGGAAGATTCAGGCAAGTCGACCGGCGGCTAGAGTCCGGTGGAGGCGTTCGAGGAAGCTTCTAATGCTTCTCAAGGCTAGTGGATCCTATGACCGCCCAGTCTTCTCCGTTCCCGGTGGGTGCCTCATTTAAATTGGTGCAATCATAGCAATCCCTGTCTTTGCTTAATATTAACGTTTGACCTCCAATGATTAAGCTTAATGAGAACCACGACGCGGGCATGGATAGTCGATGGGTCAATACAAGGTGTGGTGAATTGGAGGGCCGACCCACTTCAGATCCGAAACAGGAGAGCTTTAGGGCTGCTCACAAACGCCGATCCACGACGGTCGGCTTGTGGGGGCATCCAGGGGTGGCTTCAACAGTGTAACAGGGTCTTGTTTGGAACAGAAACAGGTTCATAACTCGACCTCCTTTGTGAACGCATGCCCAGAGTGATCGATATCACACTGAATTAATCCAGTGCTCCCAAGATCCAATGCTGTTGCACATGGCAAATTCGGACAATGTCCGTGTCAAAGCGCCGAATCTGCCCCTGTCCATGTTCGCACCCCCCCTGAAACAAAAAGGAAGTTCTTGAATTTCCTGATTGGCGGGATTTCGGAATCAAGCACCGGAACTCTCGTGCAAGCTGCGCATGGGCCGTGGCTGCAGAACACCACTTCCGCAACATGGCACACCTTGGACACTTTTTCCACGAGTATTTTTACGGCAGCACCGGCAGAGAGTTTGATTCATTGGGGGATGAAGATTTGAGTTCTGGTCAAGCATCAGGCGTTGACGCGCCTCCCCAGGCTACCCCTCTCGCTTGAACCAATCCTGTATCAGTCGCGATTTTCCACGTTTCTTGGCATCGTCGGCATATTGAGACCGAGTTCCGGAAAGGATTCTGCATTTCATATCACGCATATTGCACCTATGGGTCGTTCGGATGGGACCGCAATAATTTCGAGCAGCTATCCTCCGTTGCATCTCCTGATCCTCATTTGTGCGATATTGCATGGATGGCATGGCCATTTTCGGCGCCAATGTTCCGATGCCCTGATAATATGTGCGGAGATTAATATGAGCTGACGTATATCCGAGAGAGCGAATACGACGGATGATGAATGTCGATTGATGACTGGGCCCGAGCATTTACCTACACTCAACTCCAGGCTTTAGTCACTTATTGATCAGATTTAGTCAGTTTGCAAGGAAAAATACTTGCTTGCTGCCAAGCCAGGTCAATCTGCGGAGTTTTATAAGCTGACGTGGACATATCCATAGACCCGGCACGTGTTCACCTGCAGAGTCGCACTTGCAAATAGCCCAATAAGAGATATGTATATGAGTAGAGAACTCTATCCCTGAGGTTGGGATACAGCCATCAAGATAGGAGAAGTACGCTCGTCTGGGGGGTCAAAAGCCATGTAGTTGAAACCTATGGTGCTAAAGGGAATAGGCGCGTCAGATGGGTATGATCTTAGCGGGGTGACAACAGCAGTATTATGCTCAATGAAAGCTCGCCGAGCTGAGCAAAAGGGGGCCTGTGGAGACCTGAAGAGGATCGCGCTCTCAGTTCGGCGGCAGTAGATGAAGGGGTTGAAGTTGTTGACCGAAGTGACGGAAGGGGAAGTCATGTAGACCCGTGACCCACCACATGTGTCTATCTTACACCTTTGTTGCTCAGGCACTTTCGCCCCAACCCTTCAGACCTTCCAAGGGATAAATCAGACGATATCAGGAGATATAGTCTCAGCCAAACACTCCGGTGCCATCTTTCCCTTTCCCCTCCGAGACATAACTGCTTCTTCGTGCTAATCTCGGGTAAGTTAGAGGAACAGTGATGCACAATGCCACGCCCATGATCTTGCCTGAGCATCGAAGCTAAAAAGCAGCAACAGCATAACACCCCATCGATGATTATCCATTCCTGACTGCTCCTCTGACTCGGCGCATTGACTATATATTTCCTAAATCGCGCCAGCAGATGCAATCGAAGTTCATTGTACCATGGATGCTTCGCAAAGAGGCGCCACAATCATCGAACCATGTATGACAGTGACACTGTCCATGAACAGCTTCGGACGTTGTAGCATAATGGGGCCAATTGCACACTCTAGAAGACTGAGTGAAAGTACGTAGGAAGCCAATTTGATCTCTCTGATATCAATCACATTGCTCGTAGACCTGATGAGAAGAGGACAAGCTTGCATATGCCCGCACTAGTGAAATACACTTTCCCCAATGATGAGACTTATGCCAGTCCCGTGCAAGTTCGGCAAAGAAAGTCCCTATCTACATGCTCCAGGCTCGAGAGGCCACCAGTCGCAAGGTATTTCAAGTACCATTGACTTGCGCAGCACCTCAGTCTACATGCGTCGACCCACCATGCGTGACATATCCAGTTGATATTAAGGAAACAAGAAAAGCTTGACTGTCAGCTTTGGTGCCAACGGTACGATCTGTTTCATGTGCGACTGCAGATCGAAGCTTGGCTGGTACCTGTGAACAGATGTCCCAAGCGGCACGTACAGGATATCCCGCCCTGGAGCCGGATTGACCTATGCAGCGGATCGGGTCGCTGCCTCATTCGTGCCTGAGGCTGAACATCACAGTGACCGTAGACATTGATTTTTACATAGTACAATAGAGCTACAGAGAATTCAGAAGCACTGCAACTGATAAGAATACTCGAATGCAAACAGTCCAAGGCAAGAATGCCAAGTCGAAAGCACACGCAAACAGTTGAGCCAACCAGTCGGAATGATAGAATAATCAAAAATCGCGGTTGAGCGGCAGAATGGGTGAGGCGGCCTCAGCGTTTCCCAGAGCGGTAGGGAATCCCAGGTTTAGGTTGGGGCCGACAAGCCGCGTCTCAACCAGTTGAGTTGCGTGCCTGAGTCACCGACCAGGCTCCAAGGCTCACTCCAGCCACAGCAGCCACATGGTATACTTCGATCATATATATAAACTCAGAATCTACCTTTATTGCCCTCTTACGATCGAAACAATCATAATAGAGCATCAAGCATCTACTTCTTCTATCAAACAAGTCACCCGACCACAATGGCCACTCACCCACCCACCCCCGAGATAACCCTCTACTTCGACCTCGTCAGCCCATTCAGCTACATCGCATTCCAAGTTCTGAAGGTATAGCACCACTCTCGAATCCATCATCGCCCAATCCACTGACAGAGCCCCAACCCAGAAGTCCCCAATCTTCCAATCCTGCAAAATAACTTACACCCCCGTCTCATTGCGCACCATCCTCACCACCTGCGGAAACCCCCCACCGATCGCGGTCAAAAGTATATATCTCCCGCCTCAACCAACGCCCAACATCACGCACCCACCGCAACCACACCAAGCTAACAATGAAAATCAACCCAGACAAACTAACCTACATCAACCGCCACCGCCTCGCCTGGTCCCGTCGTCTCAACATTTCCATGACCCAAGCCGTGCCCACGGGTTTCCCCTTCCCGACCACAGATATCCAATCTCTCCTTGCACTCGTTGCTGTGTCCCATCCGGAGAAAGTGGTCGAGATAGTGGAGCGACTGTATACCTCCGTCTGGGCGGACGGTGACTCGGCGTCTGTTACGGACGCTGAGAGGTACAAAAAGGTCCTCGAAGAGGTGTTGGGCGACGATGTGGTGGAGGGGCTGCTGGATGGGGTATGTTCTCTAGTCCATTTTCTCCTAGAAGGACCCAAAGCTAGGGGAATAGATAGGATGTATTCTGACTTTCGCAGGAGAAACAAACTGAAGGCAAGACCCTGTTAGAGGCGAATACGCATCGAGCGATTGAGGAGGGGGCTTTTGGATTGCCTTGGCTGGCGTGCACGAGTCCTGCCGGGGAGAAGGAGGGGTTCTGGGGCGTGGATCACTTGGGCCTGGCGGCGGAGTTTCTGGGGTTGGATGTTGGGATGGAGTGTGGGTTCCGGGCTATGATGAAATGACCGAGCTTGCTTCTGATATAGACGAGGAGGTCTAGAGTCGCTTTGGTTCAAGAGTGCGGTGAACATTACATAGATAGATGCTGCTGGATTAATTGAGGTCTGATAGGTGCATCACTGTTGTGGGAAACATATTGTGTGGCTGAAAGATGGGCGGATGCTGGGAAATACAGGCAAAGACACAAACCCAATTGATCACGAATATGTATATCAGCTCTGATACAATTACGAGATGTAAAAGTACTCGAACAGGATACTTCAACTCAAGAATGCAAGCAATATTTATTCAAATCGCACGATTTGCAGCAAAGCACGGCAAAGAGAGCTGAAAATTGAATGGTGAGTCTTGTCCGCTCTCCTGACATTGCCGTCATAAATGTTTCAAGGCCTGTCGGATCACATGACAAGCCCGGGTGGTCTAGTGGTATGATTCTCGCTTAGGGATTCCAAACCCAAGCATATCTGCGAGAGGTCCCGCGTTCGATCCGCGGCTCGGGCCTTGCTTTTTTGTGTTTCTTTTTTCTGCTACTTTCAAGTTTCGCCGAACTTCCGTGAAGCTCTCACTCAGAGAACAAGACAACTACACCCAAGAGGAAGAGGAAGGAAGGAAGCAAAGAAGCAAAGCGATGAATGGGCGGCCCACCATCAATTCGACAATTATCCCAGAACCCATCGAGAATCCGCCATGTCAGTCTGAATGAACCATGTAGCTTCTCTCACCCCACCAATGCTTCTATCCTAATGAACGGATTCTCTTTTTGCATCAGTAACGCCCGCCAATTTCGCCTGAAGTTGCTTGATGGTCAGATCAATCAGGCCCCCAATAGTCTTGTTCTTGGAAATCTGTGGCAAGGAGACGTCGAGACCCAAGTTCCGCCTCATTCAGTTTCTCATTCCCTTGGCGATCACCGAAATGATCACTCATATGAACTCTTATGTTCAATGTGGGTGGATGGAGAACATGGCTTCGACAGATTACATCGGCCGCACGCTAGGGTCCGCCATGGGCCTGCTGTTCCCCAGTTCAGCGATCACGGGGGCAGCAGTTCGCGTTTCCCAAATATTGGAGGTTGGTGCTGAACCGGAATGGGAGTGCGATCCCAGGACGGTTTGCTGAAATATCTCAAGTACGTGCCCCCTCGTCCAATAACCAGATTCTCGCTGAGCTCATGGCTTGCATGGTGATAGGCATCTCATTGATGAGCCCGATATCACCCACAGTGTCGAGATCTAGGACCGAAGACAAAAGCATCTTCTAGCTTTCATATTGAGTGGACGGTCAGAGAACATGTTAGCTGCTGGATAATCGGCTTGCCCAGCAATTCCACAGATCTTTACGGTGCACCCGACGGCCATATAGAGGTCAAGGTTCTCCTTTGTTATCACTTGGTGTCGAACCCAAGTGCTGTTGACTTTCGGTGCCATCGCAGCCTGCCATTTCTCGAATGACATCCTTGCAAAAGCGCAGAACCGTAGACTCCCCGCCATCTGGACTACGCCCTTCAAGGGCACCAGGCAACTTCGCATGGCCATTGTGATACCACCAGACTTCAGAATTCTACTTGACCGCATATCCCGACGCAGCCCATAGCCTGGAGCTTTGCGATAAATGCTTGATTACTTGATGACTGCGCCGAAGGAGAAAGAGAATCGAGACTCCGTGCCCCTTGCTCCACCATCCAGGTCGACACAATAAGACCCAAGTCCCCCAGCTCTCCTACCATGAGTCACGACGCAGTTTTCGCAACATCGACCGAGTGGTTCTAAAGCCCAGTATGCAGCTCAGCCTTATCTGCAGGAATCCCAAGGAGAATCCTGCCGATAAAGGTTTCCCTTCTGAAGGAAACGAAAGACGTCTGCTGCTTGACTCTCGTCAAAGACGATGCGAGGTTAAATAGGCGAGACCTTGCCCACCTCATACCGAGTCTGCAAAATTGCATTCAGACTGCGCTCCTATTAGCACAATTATGCCGGCTGTAGATCCTGGAGGAAATTACTACCGCTGAAGGAGAATGTCATCCAAGTGCGTTGCTTGATACATACCCGCACCACTCATTATGCGGTCTGCTTTCTCGGTGTATTCTAAGTTGCATCAAGTGGAAGGATATTGTCTCATCGCCGAGAACCCTCGTCCACCTCTCGACCTCAATCGTCTCTTACATCCTGCCCCATCGTCCCCAAAGAAGGAAAACGTTCCCTTCAAGGGGTTCAAGGGATGAGCTGAAACCACTTCACCCTCGCTTACTATTTCTTATTCTGATCTTTATCCGCTCCTGTGATCGCTCGAATCGCTTTAACATTCAACGCAGCTAGCATGGTTTCTGCATTTTTTACAGCGCCACGGGCATTACAATGCCCAGTGAGGCTGAGGACTACCAGCTGTATCTAGCTTTTCTTAAGATCGAATGCTATTCTTCTGTTTCGCAAGTAATCTTCACAAGGTTGAATGTCTTGTATCTCATCTGCCGGTTCTGGAGGCTTTGAGGAGTGCACAGGGTTTGGGGAAACCTTGGCTTTATTTTATTTTAACCTGCTCATCCATTGAAGGAATTTTAGATTCGATGATTGAATATGTCGATGCCATTTTCTTTTTGTTTCGTCTAGCAAGAAAGCGAGGAAGAGCACCATATGGGAAGCGTAGTCTTGAAGACCGGATGCACATTGTAGACGAGGTACTCGATCTAAGATGGCTTTTTATACCGTCTATGCTTTTGTACTCGTACCTTCGCTTCTTACACAGATCCACTACCTGACCAGTAATGTTGTCGAAGATACAAAGTAAATAACCAGAGCACACAACACACACAAAAAAGAGACGTTATTCAATCTGGTAGTTCACCCTCAAACAAACAAAAACACTACACGAAAGTCCAAACATAGCCCCAATCAGCCACCACAAATAAGTAGTCACTATATCGATCCCCGGCCTACCTACCCCTTCTCATACCGAGCCTTAAGGTGCTCAAGACACAGAACCGCCAGCCCGCCCACGGTGGCCGCCTTGCCGATATCCACCAGACTAATATCCAAGGTCAGCACCCGTCGCGCCCACGCCTTGATTTCGATAGCCATAAGGGAATCGATCTTGATACTTTCGCACTGCGTCTGCGCGGCCTCGTCGTCCGACGCGATCTGCGGAAGGATCATCCTGCCCATCTCGAGAATGATCATTTTTCTCGTCCGCGGGTCATCGGCCAACGACGGATCGCGTTGGATCGCGTCCGCGATTGTCCGCAGCTCGTTGTTCTCGACCCCATGCCGCGACCCCTTCAGGTCCATGTTCGCGTACAGCGCGAAACGGGGGTCTTCTCGGCGCCAGGTTGTCCGGATCGTGGAGTCGGTGAAGGGCTTGGTGCTGCCGAGGCCGACGATGGCCGGATTGGAAATCAAATTCTGACTGGTAAGATCGTCATCGTGGCTGACGGATTGCCAGATCGCGACTTCGAGGCCTAGGAGGACTTCCTGCTCGTTCAGCATGCGGATGCCGTTGCGGCGCAGAGTGTGGAGATATTTCGCGTTGGTTCTGAGCGTACCCACGTCTTCGACCGGGCCGAGATCGAGAATGGACGACGCTAGACCAAGCTGTCGACGATATTTAGTGAAAGCCGACAAGAATGAGTTGGCGGCGGCATAATTGGCCTGGCCTGTGAAGCCATTGACCGCGGATATAGAGCTGAACACGACGAAAAAGTCGAGACCTTGATCCTGGACAGCATGGTGTAGGTTCCAGGCCCCTTGCACCTTGGGGTCTAGGCATGTGGTCCAGTCCTCGTAGCTCATCTTGGAATAGGTTTGATCCTGCAGAGTCAATCAGGATGTTTATGATCCAAGCTTGGGTGTGCCCACTTACTCGTAGGACCATAGACAAGAGCATGACTCCTGCCAAAGGCTTCGTGCATCTCGTAATCGCCTTCTGTACGTCTTCAAGCACCGCCACGTCTCCGGAGACGAATATAGCCTCACAGCCCTGGAGTCTGAGTTCTTCACCGAAGAGGCGATTGCTCTCTGACTGGCCAGCGGAGGGAGAGAGATAAACAATCTCGCGAGCACCTCGCTCAACCATCCAATTTGACACAGAGCGCCCGAGCCCGCCAAGCCCACCAACCAATAGATAAGATGCAGTGGGAGAGAAGCTACAGGCCGAGGGAGCGGGTGCAGATGGGAGCTCATCCGGCGAACCGGGCATCTTGACCAAGATCTTGCCGATATGGGAACCCTTCTGTATATACCGAAATGCACTCGAGACTTCTGCAGCCTCGAAAATTCTGATGGGATGAATGGGTTTGATCTTACCCTCTTCATACCAAGCCTTGAATTGCTGGGTCAACCTGTAACTTCATCAGCATAACAAACGTGACATAGCCAGAGATCAATCGACTGCCACCCACCATTCCCACGTGTTTAGATCTTGTTGACCAAGCTCTAGCATATCTACGCCCACAAAAGCACGATTTGCGAGGAATGGCGCCATATCAAGAATGCCGTTTGTCAGAAAGTCTCGTTTTCCGAGTTCGATCATCTTGCCGAATGGAGCAACACATCTCCATGAGGCATGAAGGAGTTTTCCTGCCAACGAGTTGAGGACGATGTCAACGCCGCGCCCGTTCGTCTCGCGCATCAGGTCGTCCACAAATGATTCGTCTCTTGAGTGGAAGATGTTTGATCGGCTAAAACCGAAATGATCAACCAGATACTGCACCTTTTCTTCGTTTCCGACCGTGGCATAGATCTAGACGTCATGTTAGTAGCATCGCCCATGATGAGGTACGCATTCTCACCTTTGCCTCCAAAGCTCGACAAACATGAATAGCAGCTTGTCCGACACCTCCGCATGCCGAATGAATTAGAACGCTCTGCATTCCTCAGTGTGATGATCTTCATATAATGTTTAAGCATAATCAACGCACCTGGCCAGCCTGAAGCGCCCCAACGCGGAGGAAAGAGTATAGTGCAGTGGCGTAAACCGACAGCATAGTGGATGCATCTTCCATGGCCAGTCCATCCGGTAATTTCACGCAGTAACTTTGATTGGCCACAGCTCTTGTCGCAAAGAGCCCGTTCTGAGTAAAGCATATTCTGTCTCCGGGCTGAAACCCATACACTTGCGGCCCAACCTGGTGGACGACACCAACCGCTTCGAATCCTAAACTACACCGGTCACCAACCAGCCCCATGGCAACCATCAGATCCTGTACAACTGTGAGCAAGTACCAAAGTAGCAGGTTGGTAAGAATCCTTGTACCCTAAAATTCAATCCAACGTAAAGGACGTCAATTTCAACTTCATCGTCTCCTAGCGAGGGGTTGATCGTATCACACCAATGCAGGGTATCCAAGAGGCCATATGCAGAGATATCGAGCTTCTTGCACATGTTATTCTTTTCCTCCATTGGGGATATCGAGGTGCCCTTCACAGGCCAATGACAACGACTGACATACACGTCGCCTTGATGCAGAGCATACTCCAGGTCGATGCTTGTGCAAGAGAGTTGTTTTGCCTGCCCCATTTTCTCGATCAAGCGCAAAATATATGAGTATGCTTTGAAGTTAAAACAATCAATCTCAAACACCGTGAAAGATATATCGTTCTCCTGTTGCATGGTGCGTGCAAAGCCATGGACGAGACCGAAACGAGGGTCCGGGCAGCTCAAATGGGATGGATGCGTAAGCCAGAGTATCGCACCTCCACCAATGTTCTGGACAACGTCTCGCAGTAACCCAAAGGCTTCATCTGTGATGTTGTATAAGAAAGGCTCGTCATGATCGAGGAGAGAAACAACAAGAGCGCCACTAGGATACTCTTCTCCCATGCCACCAGAGGTCACACAGTAGCCATTCTGCACAAGACATCTACGCAGGCCCTGTGCCCAGATGCCCTCAGGCCCACTGCGCAGAAGATGCACCGAGCCCCGTTGTATCGTTTTGCACTCTAAAGGTCTCGATAGCATGGTAAAGTTCGTGTGGAATGGGCGTTGATTGTCGTAGACTGCAGCCTCACTCCCGGTAAAACCTGCTTGCTTGAGCTCTATATCCCATCTCCCAGGTGATACGTACGGTCTCTGTTGCCTATCTGCCTCTTCTCCGAGCCACCATCCAGGGAATACTCCCTGATCGGGTAATAAATCATTAGCCGAGATGCTCCACAGAGGCACGCATTTGAGCTTAACAATCTCAAGTACATACCATCAAAAAGTCTATGATCCAGATTGCTAATGGGACAGTCAGCACTATTGAAGGGTATCAATGGGCAAACACAATCACTTACTGGGGTCAAGCTCATGTAGCAACAAACGCCCATTTGGACGTAGGAGGTCGTGCACACTTTTCAACGAGGTCTGAAGTATCGGAGTAACATGCAAAGCCTGTTCAGACGTTGTGTTGTGAGAACCGAGCAATGAGATGTACATGTGGAGGTAACGGAGTGGACAGAAACAGACGTTAGATGCGATGACCAGGTCAAAGCTATGTAGCTCAAATCCTTGCTCGGCGGGTGGTTTGGTGATATCGAGAGTTCTGAAATCGAGGCCACTATAGTCCTTGAACTTGTCCGCGGCAGTGGCAAAAAAGCCAGGTGTTATGTCAGTAAACGTGTATGACGAGTAGAGTCGAACACCATCCGGCGTCTGGAGATATTTCAGTGCTTCAGAAGTGGCACATCCAGTCCCCGCCCCAACTTCGAGGATACGAAGTCCAGGGTTTGTTTTGCCCAACAAGTACAGGAAGTCTTTCGTCTGTTGTGGCGGGGTGACAGCATAATACCTTTCGAGTATGTTGTCCTCGAGGAAGACATCTAGTGGAGAGACTATACCGAGCAAAAACTGCTCACAGTTCTCATAGACCCGCTGAAGCATTGTGGGGAGGACGGTCCATTCTTGTGGTATGGGCTTGATATCCTCCAAGGTCTCACGAATGAGGTCTTTTCTCTTGTCGGCTCCCATAAACACCCATTCCTGGGACCCTGCGAAGATAGTTTCTTTACCTTCCGCAACGTTGCGAGCCTGGCCTGTGATATGATCTTTCCATTTCTTCATATGGCCAGAACTCGGGGTGATGGACCCCACAATGTCTGCGGCATTTAGGATATAAAGAATGGCGATTTTGCCCATCGCCCGTACCACTCTCGCTGCTGTCTCACCAGAGTACATTGGAGCTCTCTCAATTAGCAACTGATCAGAAAGTAGGAAGTCTATATCTTTCGACCACTCCATCCGCGCGACTAATGGAACAACAGGATCGTTGTAGAGACCATCATCATCCAAGGTGAACAAGAAGACTTTTTGCATTGACAGTCTCACATGGCTGTCTGCACACATATTTACGTTCCCTAGTCGCTTTTCAAAAACACTAGGGTTGATTGCAGCATGAACATTCATATGCTTATCCCCATGGGTGACGTAGATCTCCCCTATAGAGGCTGGAATTGCCAGTCCAGGCAAGCGACGCATGAGCCCATTGGACTGGGCGACGCTCAGTAGTTGTAGACAGTGGTCTATGGAGGTAGGGTGAACAAAATATCTGCTATCGTGTTCAGATGCATCATCCACGATTGATGCTACCGCAGTGAGCGCAAGTGGATCTGCTGATATTTCCCTGAGACCTCGAAACCGCGAGCCATAGTTGAGCCCTCTTTTGTTCAGAGCATCATACCAGCTTCCGAATTCGACAAAACGAGGATGAGTCTGTGGTCGCTCGGCATGTTGACGCGCAGCTGACTCCGGTCTCACCTGCCCTTGGCAGTGTTTAGTCCATGAAATGCCGTCGTGGACCATAACGGACATGGAATACCACTCTGAGTCTTCCATGTCGGAATACTTGGTGGGTTTGAAGCTGGTAATAACCTCAAAGATTGTACTCCCTTCCAATACCCAGGGAGCCTTGAGAATGAGGTTCCTGATCGCGAAACCTTCTGTTGCGGGAAACAGTTGCTGTATCGCTTCTCCTGCCATGGCAATATAGCCTGCGGCCGGAAAAACCACACTTCCTTGCAGAACATGATCACATATCCAAGGAACACTGTAAAGAGAGAGTAAGTTTCTCCATGTCGGCTCAAGCTCGGACATCTCTGACACGCGAGAACCCAGGAGCTCATGATGCATGGCCCCATTGAACCTCCAGTCGCGTACCACACGACTCTCTTGCCATTGAGCTTTCCCCCGTGCCCAAGGATACAGTGGCAACCCTGTGACTACCTTTCCATTTGCTTCGGAACCTGCTAGTTCGAAGTTTATGGGGACGCCGTTGCAATGAAGAAGGCCGGTAGTCTCTAGGAGTTGAATCTCTGCGTCCTTACCGCCGCGCAGGATAGTTGGGACATAAACGTGGTTCTGACCGGACGCTTGCTCTCTCCATATCTGCTTCAATGGGGCTGACAACACAGAGTGAGGACCAACTTCCAAAGTCACTTGCGATCGTGGCTCTTTTCTCAAAATTGCTTCGATGGCACCTTGAAATACCACCGGGGATTCCAAGTTCCGACGCCAGTAGGAAGATCCCAGCTCGACGGGGTCTTCGATAATAGAGCAAGTCACGCTTGACGCGAGAGGAAGCATATGCGTCGACGGGTGCTCTATGTGTGGTGCTATCAAAGATTCATAAAAGCGGCCGCAGCGCATCATGTGATCTGTATTTGGGTCAGGACCTGATAATACGCTTTAGGGGATATACTCACGGGAGTGATAGGCCACATCTATTTTCAGCATCTTACAGAGTGTCTCGGGGTTTTGCTGCCTGATATACTGAATGGTCCTTTCCAGTTCGTGCTTGTCGCCAGAAAGGGTTACACTCTTCGGGCTATTGATGCAAGCAATGACAACACCTTCTCTCAGGTAAGGGCCTATCTCTTGCGAGCTGAGACTGACAGCAAACATTGACCCGCGGCCTTGCTCAAGCTTTGCAGCTACCCCGCGGTAATATGCCAATATAATGGCGCATCTCATTGTGATTGCTCCTGCCACATACGCCGCAGCTATTTCTCCGCTAGAATGCCCTACCACGTATAACGCTTTCAAGCCAAGGTTCGCTAGCACGTGGTATAGTCCAATTTGGAAGGCAGTGCATAACGGTTGCGATATCTGTGCTTCGTGAATACGAGAGTTAGGCTCGTTAGTTATCTCATCCGCTAAAGACCAATCGGGCCTGTCAGGCAGACTCTGCAGTATGCCGTCCATCTCATCGATCGAAGTCCGAAAATCTATAAATCGACTCATCAAAGCCTTTCCCATCCCAGGCCATTGAGCACCTTGTCCAGAAAAGACAAGAATGGTGAGGCGATCTTTCGCTTCAGAAATCTGAAACGCAGAGGCATCGATAAAGTCGTTGGGACGTGCTATAACAAAAGCCCGGTTGGGCAAATGTACACGTCTGTCTCGAAGGGTATAAGCAAGATCTGAAAGTGTGGCAGTATTTGTGTTTGCGAACTCTGTGAAACTGGCTATGCGAGCCTGCAAGCTGTCTTCGTTGCTTGCTGACAACACCAAAAGTTCGGCTCTATTCTCCCTTCGCGTGGTTTCGTCGGCACGAGCTTTGACAGTTGAGGAGTAGGAGTCAATTATTGCGTGAACATTTGATCCCCCAATCCCGAAACAGTTGACACTAACTCTTTCCTGGCAGCTCTGGGGCCAGGGCGTTGGTTCTGAGGGCAAACGAAGCTTTCCTTCTTCGAAGGGTATATCGCGATTTGGACTCCGACAAATGGTTGGAGGGATAACCCTTTTCTCCAAGGACAGCACACTTTTGATAATGCTTGTAATGCCGGACGCCCCTTCTGAGTGGCCCACGTTGGGTTTGACCTATAATTTGTCGCATCGGTTTTCTATCCTCTCATTGAAGGTCAGTGGACTTACCGAGCCTATTTTAATCCCGTTCTTTCCAAATAATTGAGCGATAACCGAGACTTCGGCTGAATCGCCTACCTGCGTTCCTGTGCCATGGCATTCGAAGTAACCAGTGTCTGACAACTTAGCAATACCTGCTCTTCTGTATGTTGTCTCTATAAGGCTTCGTTGAGAATGTACACCGGGAGTAGTGATATTCGGTGTTTTGCCGTCACTGTTCGTAGCTGTCGCTCGAATCACAGCTCGAATCGGATCATTGTTTTTAACAGCATCGCTCAAGACTTTGATGTAGATAGCGTTTACGGCCTCTCCCCTTCCGTATCCATCAGCCGCATTATCGAAGCTGCGACACATTCCGCTCGGTGAAATGACCAGGTTCTCCGACATCGATGTCATCATGGTTGGCGACAGGATCAAATTTGTTCCGGCGACAATAGCCGACGAGCAGTGTCCCAAACAAAGCGCTTGACATGCCTCATGTAATGCTGTCATCGATGATGAACAGCCTGTTTCTAGTGTCATGCTGATGTTCATTCTCATTAGCCCCAGATTTACGGCGAACAACAGGACATGAATCAAAACATAAAAGAAGAGAGGTGTCCCTAGAATCCATTTATTGCATTAGCTGTGGGGTCATACCTCGGTCCACAAAAGTCGTACTCGTAGGATATTCTGTTTGACAAGGCGAAATCTCCTGTTTCAATTGCATAGTATCGATCAGTTGCCAATGGGTCTCTGTCTGCTAGACTAAGCCAGTCACCACCAAAGACCCCGACGTAGCAGCCGATATTTTTGCCTCGCCAACTTGTCTCTCCTGCGCTCTCCAAACACTCCCACACAACTTCCAGTAGTTTTCGCTGCTGAGGGTCCATTCGAGAAGCTTCGCGCAGTGGGACAGAGAAGAAAGCAGGATCAAAATCGGCAGGATCTTCTTCGAGGAAGTATCCATGTTTGGTTCTAACAGAATGAGTTCGTGTCTCGCTGTAGAAGGCATCAACCGAGAATCTGTTCCCAGGGATTTCACAATGGCCAGTCTTTTTGTTAATGAGCATATCCCAGAATTCATCGGTAGTCCTCACACCTCCAGGAAGCCGCAAAGCCATACCCACAATAGCTATTGGCGGACAGCGGCACGAGGAGTTTGATCGATCAGCCAATTCATCTTGATCATGTTTATCGGTAGCCTTTGAAAACAATGGTTTTCCGTGATCATCATAGAAGTCCATGTTCGGGTCTAGTGATTGTTGCTGTTTTGATTTGTTTTGGCTTTCCCTATTCGTTGTTTTTCCTTCTGAACGTATTCTGTCTCTAGACCAACTGATCAAATTAGCTCGGTGAGGATAGCAATTGCAAACGTGACTTTCCGGAGGCAGACTTCTCGCGGTGTGAAGAGAAGAACAAACCTTAGTGGGCGGCGACTACCTTAGTTTGAAGCCACAAGGGAATCACGGTCACTTCAACATGTGTTGTATAGCCTGTACAGATAGTTTCTGATGGCTACAGCCCGTGATGCTGAAACACTGTTGCAGTCGTCCCTGATCTGCCTGACTCGGTACCACCCTCGCACCCATTGTACACCCGGATGGAATCATTCATCGTGAAATGCTGCCGATGGCAATTCGATAACAGTCACGGTGAATTCTTTCAGATTGTTACTGGCATGTCTCGGGTCAATAAGAAGACAAAGTGCTCCCAGAAATGAATGCTTACACTGAATCGCCGGCCGTCCAGCAAGTACTCGGTCACTCTCGCAGCTTCACTGAGAAGGAGAAGAAAAATAAGCTGTTCTCTCAAAGATTATAGAAATGTGTAGACCCCGCTCCAATGATATCACATGAAGCGCGTTGCTAGCGATCCGTGGTCGCCATCTCCTTGTTATCGTCGCGCGGATAGCTTATATAGTCAGCGAGTCGTGTTGTGCGCGCTGCAGGTCCCCGGCCCGGTTGTACGACGTGTGCATGCTTTCTTCGATGGCTCTCAGAGATGTATAATGAAGAACTCAGTCAATAACTGGTATCACCAGTCTAACATGTTCAGTTATGTTCGCGTAGGGAGGTTCGTGTAAGGTAATGCTGACGGTCGCCTTCGGACGGGTACGATATCACTTAACGGCAATAACAGAATCCACTAAGCCAAAAAGGGCCTAACCATCACCGCTTATCGGAGAGCTGCAGCAAGCGGGGATAAATCATCCGCCAGCAAGGTACTCTTCTCTTCCTCACCAACCCCTCTACGCAATCCTCGACCGAATTTCGACGGAACCTTTTACCACCTTTCCATCTCATCAGCTTTCACTTCTCCGAGAATGTCACCCACTACTCCCCCTCCCCCCTCTCAAAGCCGCCTCTCCACGCGGATCTCCCTGCGCTGGCCCCCGGCCCCCGCCTTCGAAAACACCGACACAATCGTCATGTCCGTAGCGGGGTGGTACGTCGACCTCCGCATCGACCAAGCCACCACAACCATTGACTGGGGCATTGCTGGTCAACGCGTCGTGGATTCAAATGATTCCAGTATGCAATACATTCTATCTGTCATGCACCTTAATGCAAGAGACTGACTACCTTATCAGCCCGCGTTCAATTCACACACGAGCTCGACTCCCGCAACTCCTTCGATGACGTTGACTGTGGGACATTCTCCACGCTCCCGGACGGGGACGACCTGGAGAAAGGGTCAATGCCTCGGGCGGATCTACCCGGCAAACCTGTTTGCGAGTATGAGGAGGTGTGGCGGGAGTTGGAGTTCCGGCGGGGGCCTGAGGGCCCGGCGACGGGAGTTTCGTGGGTCTTAGAGTCGTCGCAGACTGGTTCTGATCTTGAAGAGGGCGAGGAGGGCGATGTGGCTCGGACGTTCATTGGTCGGGTCTGGGGGACGTATCTCGCTCTCCGGCAGGTCCAGCGACATTCTCGATCGGCTGGTTCGAATACAACCGTTGTCAAGGATGGAGGGGAGGTGAGTGCCCTCAGGGAAGAGTGGGACGCCACTGAAGGATGGTGCACCAAGTACAATCTCGGTGCGGAAGTGCAGCAATTGCCATCGATGAAGGACATTCCTGACGCACAGGAATGGACAAACGGGCAGACCGTCACGATTACCGGAGTGCAGTTTACGGTACGCGCTTTCGAGGAAATCAGTGTATGAATGGTATGTCTATTCACATCGAGTCATTAAGTCTATGGGTGGTCTATGTACACAACATCGGAAGTCGTCAATCTACTGCTCGTTGCAGAGAACGTAACGGAATCTGGCCTTGCCAGCATCCATATCGACGATGGCAGTGTTGGCATCCTTCATGGGACGCTCCTCGACCCAAGTGCGGACGTTCTTCTCTGCGGCCAACTGGAGCATCTCGCCGATCTCGCTAGGAGAGCCGATGAGGGAGCCGCTGAACTTGACGCGCTTGAAGATCAGAGCAGGGGCGGGGATAGAGAGGGAACCATCCTCGGGGACACCGAGCTGAACGAAAGCACCGTCGCGGTCGAGCAGCTGGACGTAGTCGGTGATGGGCATCTACGAAGGTCAGCAATCTATTCGACAGTGGTGCGCGAGATGGATGCGAAGAGACATACCTTGGAGGAAGAAACGGTGGAGATGATCAAGTCGAGAGAGCGGGAGTTCTTCTGGGCCCACTCGGAGTCCTCGTCGGTAGCGATGTAGGCATCGGCTCCGAGCTTCAGAGCATCCTCTCTCTTGTTGCCCTTGCGGGAGATAGCGACGACCTTGTCAGCACCGAGGGCCTTGGCGAACATGATACCGAAATGGCCGAGACCACCGACACCGATGATACCGACGCGCTTGCCGGGACCGCAGCCGAAGTGCTTCAGGGGGGAGTAAGTGGTGATACCACCGCAAAGCATGGGAGCAGCGACGGCGGAGGGGATGGCGTCGGGGATCTTGACAGCGAACCGGGAAGGAACGCGGTTGTAGGTGGCATATCCACCATACGACTTGCCGCCGTTGGCGTACACGCCGTTGTACGTGCCGACCATGGACTTGGGGCAGTACTGCTCGAGACCAGAGGCACAAGCCTCACAGTCGCCGTTGCGGCCCATGCAGGACTCGCTCTGAGCACCAACACCGACACGGTCTCCGACCTTGATTCCGCCCTCGACCTTGGAGCCAACGCGGACGGCAACACCGACGATCTCGTGACCGACACAGCAAGGGTAGTTGGTGGGACCCTAAACAGGTTAGCAGACGAAAACCCCATTCGATCTAGTCTGAGAACATACCCAGCCGCTTCTCAAGGTGTGCATGTCAGAGCCGCAGATACCGCAGTGGGTGATCTTGATGTCGATATCGGTCTCCTCCCAGGGCTTGGGCTCGAACTCCTGCCAGACCATGTTGCCCTCGGCGGCCTTGGGCTCGAGAGCCATCCAGCCCTCAAACTTGTAATCGGTGGAAGCCATTGCGAATGATGTGATGAGATGTGTGAGATGACGATTGTCTGATTGTCTGGACTTTTGATTCCCCGCGGGTCCTCGCTGGCATTTATATTTGCATCCTCCCACCCAGGTCGGGGTAACTCAGGGAACTGCTTAGAAATTCAGCAGAAAATTGGTGCTGATTCTCTCTGCGTCGTTTTGCCATGTGGTGGGGCCAAATTGTCTCCGAAGATCTGCTGAGAACGACCGTCAACCGGCTTGCAGGCTTCCAGGCAATGTGGATAAGGCGGGAGCCACATCGTGGCACCAGGGGCATGGCTGGACCGAGGCACACCCATGATTCAGGTCATCCAGTGCTAAGTCCGTTGGAGACGGGCGTCCGCTGCTTACAGACGGTCAGCAGCAAGTGCCTTTGGTTTTGCCTCATCGTCACCCATCAAAAAAGTCGAACTGAGCAAATTCCGTTGGGCCCGGCAATATTCGGGATAGCACCGTCATTGGACCTTGAGCGTCCGCTTCCCGCAGTGCTCTGGAGTAGTACCAGAGAAAATGCTGTCATCAACCAAGGAAACGTGGCCCTGCCTCCAGTTTCTAGACACTAGTCCAGTAATCTGGACGGTAGTCTGAAACGGCAACTCGCTGACGCCCCACTCCACGGAGTTAAGGAATGATAAGCTGCTGACGGTCGCGCAGCCACCCGACCGAGAACTCGTGGTTGGCCCCATCAGGGCACCACACCACATTACACTGCACTGCAGTGCAATCTAATTCTGCTAAGCTTCTAGAAAGCTCTGCGTCACCTCTGTCCGTGGAACGATCTGAAATTTCTTCGACGGGAGGCCCTGACGTCATGTCAGCCGTGTGTGTGTCCCTGATGGTCGGGATTTGTGCACGCTGCACACTGCACAAACTTTTCTCGGGATTGCCACCGCTTCGGCACTGATGGGCTGCCGATCGTCCTCCGATGGTTTTCCGGGTGCGATCGTTCTCGATGCTGTGCACATGGACTTATACATATGACAGTGCCTTGAATTGCATACATTTCTTTAGGTATACTGAGACTAGCTAGGTTAAATTGTTCAAAAACATGGTTCCCCACCCTCATTCTAGACAATCTGCACAAATCGTGGCAACTCCAATGCTGCCAATACACACTCCGCAGAGTATTCTTCCACTCCATAAGCACCGATAACTTATCTTCGAGTATAGATCTAAATAGCACAATTGACAAGTCCCACACATCATTACCATTATCATCGTCCATCTATAGCACCAAGTACATCCAATCCCAGCGTCCTCAACATGCCAACAACCAGTCCAGAATCTGAAACCACCAATCCACTCCACAAACACAAAATCCAACCCCCCTCCCCCTCCCTTATCACAACAACACCCCACATCACCTAGATAAGCCACTGGCACTAAACCCCCCTCACCCCCCTCACCAAAAAATAAAGTACCTGCGGCGCCTGGCCCCCGAATCGCGAATAATCCGTGGTGACCGTCTCGACAACCTTAAACCCATGCTTCAGGTAGACCTTCAGCCCGGCGGGCTCGGACATGACATACGTGCGGAGGCCGTGGCGGTCGGCGACTTGCAGCCCGCTGGCGACGAGCATGCTTCCGACGCCGCGGCGCCAGAAATCCGGGTGGGTGCAGAGGTAGTCCAGGGCTAGGAAGGTCGGGTTGCATTAGCTGATGAATGTAATGCGGAGCATACACCATAAGATCATGGCGCAGGTAGCATGTTCCTGGGTGATTGACAGAGAATCTACCCCTTCCCCTCGGAAGCCAAGCTATACCGCAGATTGGAGGGGGCATACCCCCTGAAAAGCTACAAAGCATGATATGCAAAGTATAGCGACGTAAAATAGAAAGGAAAGAAAAGAACTTACTCAGAAGCTCCTCCCCACGCGTAATCGCCTCGTCAGCCTCCTCCAACGGCCGACTCCGGAATTCCATCATCCCGTCCTTCTTCATTCCCGGCACTTGACCCCCGTCGCTGGCTGCATCGAAGTTCTTCTTGAACACTTGAAGCTCTTCATTGCTCACGGCCTGGACCTGCGCCTCGGGCCAGAACGTCCCTGTCTTGTCCTCCACGCTTAATACTGAATCCGGGACAATCCACCGCGCGTACCCGACCACCGTCTTCTCTCCGGAATCATCGGTATAGGAGACCATCTGGTGGCGTTTGCGGTCGCGACCAGTGGCTAAGGAGAAGGGGAAGCGGGCGGTGACGTCGGCGATGATGCGGGCTGGGTTGGGGTCGGTCCAGAGGAAGACCCAGTGGGGGTCTGTCAGGCGGGCGAGCATGATGGCGCGGGCAATCTGTGGGGAGTCTGCGGGGGTGCAGGGGGCGATTGTGAACGACATTTTTCGATTTTCGGATTTGACTTGTACCAGTCGTAGGCAAATCAGTCGTGCGATTCGTTATCGATTGTTTTCTGGTATAGCGAGGCTGTATGTGGGAAGGACGGAACAGATCCTGTATGAAGCCAGAAGGATGCATTTTATGGATTGCGGTGAGTTGAGGAGAGGTGTCCAGTTCTTATCTGCGGTTAGTATCTGATTAGAAATGGAGATAGAAATGTGTAACTGGTCAGCGATGGTTAGTGCTTACCTGGCGATGGCTGTCCGTGGGAACTGCAGTGCTTATTGAGGTAACTTATAGGATGCTTAGTAGTCATCAACGGAGGGACGAAGTTGGCAGTGCGGCTGGTACGACTTCTTCCGCTCGACGATCCTCCCGCTGTGCAGTCAATCCGCGCAGAATTAAGTAACAAATCCACCTAACCAAACCTCATCCCTTGACCCGTTTGAAAGATGACATACTTCTCACGAGATGGGCCCCGAGTAGCGAACACTCTTGCTATTCGAGGATCAATATAACCGAATCTGAACATTGACAGTCATTCTCCGCGCTGATGATACTTGGCTTCTGAGACACGCTGCAATTTCTCCAACCACTCACTCAGACGCTCCTTTCACAGTGATTAGCTGACATCTCCGATGCATACACAGCTTCATTCTCAGAATCTCGTATTCAAGTCCGATCATTCGGAGTAAGCCCTACCTTGTAGAAAATCCAGAAAGCCACGAATTGGGCGGATACGCGATCCAGGCGCGAATTAAATTCCTCTTATATAGTCGCATAAACAAGATTCAAGGCGCAAAGCCTAACAGTCCTTGGGCGTGGCCGATTTGTCCTCTCAAATCCATCCACCCAATGCCTTAAGTATTGGACTGCGCCTGTAAAGAGCTGGTATTGGCAAACATGGGTATTCTCTCATTGCTTCGTGAGCTGGATGACTGTTGCATGTCTGCGCCGACCTTCTGATCTCGTTCGCGGCGTGAGCTTATAGATACTGCTTCGAGAATTGGTCTAGACTCCACTTGACATCGGTCGCTTATGTTAGCCTATCTATCCCTACAATTGATATCACCACAACTTACCGCGGAGGGTAAGCGATAATCTCGAGACATCGTCTGTCTGTTCATCGAGTCCTATCCACGCTGCAGAGGATCGTTGCCGTCTGACTAGGTGCGCGTCTCGAGAGAAAATCAACACCGATGTGTCTCAGAAACCTGCAGAATATCCACCCATGATAATTCCGAAGTGCATACAAGCGAATCCCGGTATAGAGAGCCCGCAGTCGGAAAGGACTCGCATTGAGTGGGTGTGACGATAACGTGATAATCCCATCGAGCTGCAACCATGCGACCGCAGGATTTGCCTTCTGGTCAGACGCTGAGCACGGCCTATCTTAAAGACAGAAGATATCACTGTCGAAAAAACGATCACAACCCATTAAGAGACTTTCCGATAAGAATGGCCGAGCACACGAAGTTCTGGCCATTGAAACGCGAGACGCATCGTTGACGAGCAAACAAGCCGACCACTACCTTTGCAAGGTCAAAAACGCGACATCGCACGGTCGCATCCACCTTTTCGAGTGCCCGTGCCTTTGTGAGATAGTGATCGCATCACAGCAACCTTGTCGTCATCATCCGACTTCAGATGGATGGATCCCTGGGACGAACCGTGGTGACGCAGGGTTTACACGGTTATCTTATCGTGAATGCGGGCGCAATGACGCGGGGTGTGGGGATAACCGATAAGATAAGCACTGCATACCGCGAGACATCAGCTAAACATCAATTCGATCGAAAATCGAGAATTGAAGACGCGTTTGGGGGAGAGGGACCTGAAGATAGATATGCTGAGTCTGTCGGTCGGTCGCGGGAGACATGGGCACAGGAATGAGGTAAAGCAAGTCCCTTGCGCGTACACGTGACCGCGACTAGGAAGGGACGAAAGACCTGGTCCGCTGAACAGCATAGGTACTAGCCGTCCTTTTCTTATGCAATTCATTTTATGATAGGGAAAAGTAATTTAGATGATGCTGATTACTTTATGTTGCCTTCCTAGAATAATTGGTAAAAGATTGTGGCTTTAATTATGTGCAGCATGGCTAATTGTTTTGTGGCTGGGAATGGAAACTCGACGGACGAGGTGGGTGGTAGTTTGACATTGGGGATAACTTCAACTTGGTGCTAGCTGGCTGGAAATGAGAATAGCTTCAGAAGATCTTGAAGGGGAAGTGGTGGGGTGGGACTAGCGGGATGGGAGGGGTTGATGTGATGGTAGGGGAATGGGCAGTTGCGCGCCGCGGGCTCGACACCAAACTACGGAAGGGCAATGGGACGAGAGAACGAGATGGACTGGAATAGCTTCAATTAAGAGGCTACTACCTAGCTCATCCACGTCCCAGCATCTGGTATACCATCTTCTGTAGGAGAATTGGGTCCGGAATAGCTTCAGGCTGGCCCAAACAGGCGATCAGACCCCCCGGGCATCGAACCGCTCGCAATCATGAACTGATCGCAGTGCAACGCCTCAGTCACCCTCTGCAGAGTGCTGATGCGCAGTCTGTATAGCTTCATGCATGGCCGAAGTAGCAAAATTATATAGCAGATGTAAAAAAAGGGCCAGACCAGTATAGTTAACGATCCCATTATGAACCATGCCGCCTCCGTACGTTTGCGACAGCGGTGCTGGCTAACACCCTGTCTACCACCCGAGTTGAATCGGGGGCCGTACCACTAGGAAGGCTCGTGCACCGACTTCAAATTCGAACAGATAGTGGTCTGAGCGAGATTCGAACGAGCGTGGTCTCCAAAGATCCCGGCTCTAGCGACGTGACACCGTGAGAACATGAGCCTCTGGCCGTTCGGCCATCTGCGGTGACTGGTTTCGAAAGGAGATAGTTACGGGGGGGGCATAAGGGAGCAGGCGTAACGAATTTCAGGCACCCAAAGTGGATGTCTGAGGACGGCAGCCTGGGCGCAGGCGGCTTGCAGTGGCTGCCCACTGCAGGCGAGAGAGCCTGGCTATGGCCCCTGTGGCCCCTGATGTGCACAAGACGACCGGGGGGTCAGTCAGGGGTGCGCACAGCCATCCAGCCTCCACTGTGCCGTATCTCCAGTATGCCGAGGTGAGATATATACCCTGGTAAGCCCAGTGTATAATCACGAAGTGTGTCCATCGAGGAATAGGGTTGACGCTGCAAAGGATGTTAGCATCAATGCCGAATGTATGCATTGAAGAACTCGGAGTACAATACCCTATGCAACTTACCCGTCAGCGACAGCAATGCAGACTCGAGCAACCCCAGCACTCGAGATCCTAGAGAATGGTCACGATCATATCATGGCTTCTCGCACATGCCTTGATCAATCAGATTAGCTGCCAACATGTTTCTTCGTGCTCAATGGCTCTATTGACGGTATGCTACTTGATTACTCCCAAGGTGGTATAAATCTGGCGTAACGCAACAGTATCACATAGCACAGATGAATCCATCCCTAGAGCATCCAAGTGACAAGTAGAGAATCAGACAGACAGGACCTATCAAGCACTACTACATTGTCTTAGCAGTGGCGGTTGGCGATACCTCGAACGAAAGGCCTATCGAGATCAGTCCGCTATTCTTGCAGGGTTTTCAAATGCTGCCGTGGCCTCTTAGCGAGCGGCAGAAACAAGCGACCGCCTGCCCCACGGACCACGACAAACACAACAAACATATGCCCGCCTCGGCTGGCCAGCAGCAACACCAAATCAGCCTACTCACATCATGCGTTATTTAGGCCAGATTGTAGACTGGTTTAGAGCACAAATTCTCCTTGGTCAGATGCTGGAGATGCCTTTTTAAAATATTTGCATGTCTAAAAAATGCGACTCTCGGCTCATCTGACCTGACTGGTCGGGGCCTTTATCTCTTATTTATCTCTCCTTCTCCTTACGGTTAAACTATATACTTTTTCTGATGCCTCTGTGTGACTTCAAGGAGGTACCCAAACCTGCTTCAAAAAATCTCCATATCAATCCGGCGATATTCTCGTCCGAGGTGCATGTGCCAAGGATGTCGAAATATAAGCGTCACCAGTCACAAGTCTATAAAATTTCTGTACAATAGACAGCATTCCAGCTGCATGTCAATGCAGGAATCTTGTTTCGGCTGCAGTGTCGCGTCAGGAGTGCCACATTAAGAATCGGACAATTATTGTCCGAGTGACAGGGAAGCAAGGGCTGTCTCCCCTCGTGAATGAAGTATGACGTTTCGAGCATTGGTTTGGTATAAAATCCATGGAAGGTGCAATCCGTGCATTCTCATGATTATCCGACTCTCCTAGTTCTCTGAGCCCAATCTTTCGACATCCTGCGCCTCGTCGATATCTTCAAGATGCTCCAAAACAGTGAACTAGCCCCTCCAACGTTTACCCCATTTCCGCTGACTCCGCTAGATCATCTGTTGCCCCGGCTTCATATGACATGTTTTCCTTATCTAGCGACGAAATCGCCGGCTGAGGACGCATCAATTCTGAAAGATGGGCTAGAGTTCTTGATCACACAGAATCCCATCCTTGCGGGTGATGTGTGTCAATCCTCGCGACCGGAAGGGAAGGCCAATAGGTTTGAGTTGCGACCACCGACAGAATTCAGTCTCAAGGAATATCCTCTTATCCAAACACGTGTGCACGCTCAAGAGTATTTCTACCGCCAGAAGACGGTTCACTCGCATCGTGTTACAGGCAGTGATTTAGGCCAAGCCAAATACCGGCCCGTCCCGCTGGATGCAGTCAATCAGGAACGCGCCCCCGGGCTTCGCTGGCAACTCAATGTTTTCGAGGACGGGATAGTGATCGGCATCTGCTTTCACCACTTGTTCGTCGATGCAATGGGCGTATATATCATTCTTCAGGCTCTTTCTGCATGTTGTCGGGGTTTGAAGCACCCTCGCCAGATCGCACTCCAGCCTGTTGATACCGAGTGTCGCAAAAGGATCATTGCAATGGGTGAACAAACGAAAGCCACGCCAGGAATCAGACGGGTTGACATCTTCCCCAGCGTGAACACAGCTCTAGACGTGACCGTGGGCAGAATCCCGTGCCAGCTCGTGACGGTCCCTTTCGAGGTGATGGGTCGTCTCAGAGAGGCCTGTCAAACCATCACGACAGACCTTTTAAGTTCACTGGCTACAGATGGCGACCCAAGTGTTTCGCAAGTAACCCCAATATTCTCCGATAGTGACGTAGCTGCAGCCTTGATGTGGCTCTGCTGGGCGCGGTCTCGATACCACAGACTTGAGCCCGCATCTCGACCGGACGAAACCTCCATCATACTGATGATTGAGCTTCGCCAGAGAGGCGTACTCCCGCTGAACTACATTGGGGATGCCGTGGCCCCTGTCGCCGCATCCGCACCCCTTTCTCCCGCCGTTAACTCTCCTGCCAAGGCCACCGCCACTGATTCCCAGCACACTTCCCCTGAGATGTACCGCCAGGTTCCAGGCCTCAGCACGTATGACCTGGCCTTGCTCGCGGACCTCACCTTTCGTGCTTTTAAGGCGAGCGTCGGAGTGGATGAAGAATACATACGAGGGCTAGTTCGGGAGAAGCATAACAGCAGCGACTGGCAGTCCTACTATCCAAGCGAAGGACAATTCCTCTACAGCAACATGCGCTTACTGAACACAGCCGGACTCAATTTCGGGAAAAAGCTAGGGAACATCGTGCGCTTAGAGACCCTTGACAATCGGACAAATGGGCAGTGCTGGGTGTTGCCGGCGCCTACCAGAATGGCTCCCTGGGAGTTCCGAGTGTCGATGGAAAGGGAGGACATGGAGCGGTTCCTCGAGGATCCGTTGTTGGTCTGGGCAATGGGGATGAATGTGGCGAGATTGTGAAGGGCTCGTTGGTATGATTTCATGGGGAGGGTGAGGGTTGCATGCTATATCTGGATATACTTTTAGACTATTCGTGGGTATCTTAGAAGTCAAGAGACGAGGTATATACTATGCAGTGGAGATAGATTAACTTAGTAGTTCGAATGCAGTATGGCAGCCTAAATCTTCAGGTGTCTGTTTTAGTGTGCCATCAACAATCCCATCACGTCCCGCGTCACAGATCAAAGCAGGCACGTGACCCCGCGTTCGATGAAAACAAGACAAAACACCAACAACAAACTGACCCAACCTCGATCCCTGATCTTTCTTAACTCTACCTCAACAGTGTACTCATACGCTGCAGCCGACTCAAAAAAGCACCCCCTGACCCGTGACATCCTACAATGACCCGCGGCAAAGAAATCACCCCACAGCTCCGCTCCCGTATCTGCGAGCTCCACTCCATCGGCTGGGGCGCGCGGAAGATCTCCCGAGTGCACCCCGAGCTGTCGCTGAGCGGCATCAAATACACCATCCGCAAGGAAAAGGACCGCGTGAACTGCGTCACCCGACCACGGCCTGGTCGACCCAAGAAGCTCTCCGAAGACCAGCGGGCGCTGATCCGGGCGATGGTCGAGGCCGATCCCGCCGTCAAGAGTGCGGAGCTGCTGGAGGCGGTGGGAAATGCGATCACCAAGCGATCACCAAGCGGTCGCTGCAGCGGTTGCTGCAGGAGAAGGGTATGGGTCTGCGGTTTTGATGCGCTTGAAGGAGCATTGCTGGATTGAGTTTCCTTCTGACGAGAGAAGATGGTACCATTGGGCTGCAGGTGAGTCGCTGATGGCATGGTTGAACAGGAATAGCCGAATGTACCTTATTGCAGGGCTCTTTCCCTTTCTTCTCCTTCGAACCCGTCATAGCCTTGTTAACTCGAAACAGAAAGATGGAGTACTCACGTACTTTCACACGTCAGTCTTTATCGTCGAGCACAAGGACAAAGAAACAAGACCGAGGAATCGCAGTATCGAAGCGTCTTATCTCTCTTGATAGGCACCACCCAACAGCCCTATTGTCTTTTACCCACGTCAAAAGTGGAAACCCACGTTTCTGGCCACCCACCTTCTTCATCAATGACTCTTGCCCGACTCCGAGATATGCGTCGATGAGAACTGCCGGGTTATCGTGGCATCTTCGCGGCTCTTCTTGCTTTCGAGGAAACAATACTTTGCGTTTGAAGGGCCTTTGTCCCCAAGGCGTTTTTCCTTCTCAAATTCTGTCTATATAAGGATCGGACCCGCTGCGCTTTGTCACCTACTCATTACCGTCCTTATACTCTGCAAGCCTTCTCATGGTCACAAGAACCACCAGTCCTAGGACGCACACTCACCAGAATGTCATCGTATACAAGACCTCCGAGCCACAGCGCCATCCAAGCGATTTTCGAGCGGATTGACGCTGACTCGGCGGCGGGGCGTAGTCCCATCCTCTACGAGGATGAAATTCGGCGTCATATAGGCGCAAGGGTGCGGGGTGTGGGCGAGCGGTTGCTTCGAATGGAGGGGGCAGACGTGGAGTTCCGCAGCGGCTGCATTACTGCACGCAACATCGGCGACCGGCCGATCATCGAGGCCATTCTCATCCAATCGAGAGGCGTCCCACCGGTGCAGCCCTGCAATTGTTGTAGGAATAATCGTTCCCAGCGCACGTTCCCCATGTGCCTCCATGTGCCTGATCCCCTGACGTTCCAGGGCATCTGCGGCAACTGCAAGGCCTCGGGTCGGCCGTCTAGGAACTGCGACGCCATGAGCTCTTTCTTTGAGATGGAACAACACCAAGCACACATGGTTCAGACATTGCAAGGCCCGGCGGACGAGGGCAATGCTTCCCAGCTTCCGAATGGCCTTCCGAACGGTCTCCCAGACGGCGGTTCACAATCGGACTATTAGCTTCTGGATCTTGCGTTCTTCAGCGTTCTTGCAGTGTCTTTAATCATTAAAGTATAATTACATC
Organism: Aspergillus brunneoviolaceus CBS 621.78; assembly: GCF_003184695.1. NCBI lineage: Eukaryota > Fungi > Ascomycota > Eurotiomycetes > Eurotiales > Aspergillaceae > Aspergillus > Aspergillus brunneoviolaceus. The sequence continues at coordinate 74,242 of NW_020290767.1, read as the reverse complement.
GACCACCCGAAACAACTTCCACCTTCGAATTGTATATAATTGATGCAACCCATGGGTGTTACAGGAAAAGTGCCCTAGGGTTCATGTTCGGCCCCGACTGGCCTGTCGCAGCGTCGGTCGAAGTCTGCGAGCCGTTGAACCAAGTTCTAGCTGTCCTTATTAACCTTTGATTGTGGTCAATCGTCTGCGGATGAGAGCCACTCAGCCGCACTGGACTTACAATCGACCAGACGTTTTCGAAAAACGGCGGACTACAGGCAGTTCGAAACGTGCAGGTGACATACTCTCGGCCTCTCTCAGCCAAAAAAAAATCGACTTGCGAAAGAGAGGGAGAGGCCAGATCGGGATAAATCGCCCCACACTAACGCTGCGAGCTAGGCCGGCGGAGGAGGCTTGTCTGCCATTCAAAGCGACGGTGTTTTATTGGTCGTATGAAGATGTCAGGTATCAATGGCCTCCGGAGTATGGTCCCATTAGGATCGATCAGCGTTGACCATGGAAAGATACCTGAGTACAGTGAAATGGTTTCTGTATTGGATCGAAAGGGGCGAGGTACACGAGGCTCAGCTGTCCCGTGGTGCGGAATCTCCATTCCTTCTAGCCGTCTGTTTTCTGGAAGAGTGGAGAGAGCTTTCTCCCCCTCACCGCTTACCATACATTAAGCTTATATGCACGATTGGTCTAGATTCTAGAAGCTCGACCAATTTACGGTGTTAGTAGTGCAACGAATATTCAGGATAATGTGGTACCTACCAGACCAGAAGCTACGAGTATGAGGCAGGTGGCTAGATCTCCGCTACTTAACCTTTCAAACCTCCGTAAACACCTTTCAAGCGCAGAACAACAATCCCAATCGATAATATGAGTAGACCGCCACCTTCGGAAATGTAGGAATCTCGATCTGCAGAAAGATCTGTCGATTTTGGTCCTTGCAAGGACCCGCAGCACAGCCTCAATGTGGAAGGCGGTGGCCAAGGTGGACGGACAGGCGCAACGGTCTAGACCCCAAGCTTGACCCGGTTGGGTCAAGCCACACTCTGCGGGTGCACATGTGACGCAATTGCCGCCGGACGCTGCATTGAAGGCGAAAACTTCGGGAAGTCGGGGGAAACGCATTTCATTATTATCCCACGCCCCACACATGGTGACTTTCCTTAACATTCCATCAGCATTTCTTTTCTGGGTTCTATTTCTATTGTCAGATTGAGGATACTGAGCAACATGGACTGAACGGAACAGAGGTCTCACGAGACGCACAGCAGACAGGAAACACCGCATCTAACCTGCAGGTTGACAAGCCCCCGAGGTGTCGACGCGATGGAGGACGTAGCCTCTCCGGCTTCCCAGCAGGAAGAACACGAAGCGGATCGTCGCGCCAGGGAGTTGTTCCATTACTTTCAGCCGGACAACCCTGCCTTGCTCCCTGCTTCCCAGGGCACCGATCCACACGGCTCGACCTGTGCGTATGCTAGAGCCAGCCCAAATCTCGTCCTTACTGCCTTGGCCCAGTTAGCCGCGGTCAAAGTAGGCGTCCAGCGTGCGATCATCAGGTACGTTGTTGATGTTCTTTACTCGCTTCAACATGATGGTGGTGCGCGTGATCGCGCTACGACCTCTTCACACAAGCCCGGCTTCATATGCTTTTCCACCGCTAAATTGTTCCCAGCTTGATCGATCGCGAAACGCTATATGTGGTGGCCGAGGCATCACGCTCGCTAAACCTCGGGGATAATACACTTTATGAAGATGATGGCGATGGACTCTGGATGGGCTGCTCCCGAGGTCCTGTTGCTGGCACTCTATGCGAGGTAGCTACTCCTGCGAATCCGATTCGCCTGGCTTAGACAAGCTAACTGATCGGTGTTAGAAAACAATTACCCTGTCGCCAACCACTGCGGATAAATACCCCTTCTTCGTCGTGGAAGATTTGCAACAACATCCCAATTTCTGCCAAATACCCTGCGTGTCCGGTTCTCCGTTTTTCCGCTACTATGCTGGCACACCCCTGATGACCAGCAGTGGTATCAACATTGGTAGCTTATATGTCATCGATCCGAGGCCCAATCTGTCCTTGACGGCTGCCCACAAGGAGAGCCTGGGCGTCATAGCCACCGGAGTGATGGAGTACCTGGAAACCTCGCGGCAGTCACTCGAAAGCGCTCGTTTGATGAAAGTCTTGTCGGGGCTCAACTCGTTTGTCCAAGACCAAGGCAAAGAAGAATCTCCAGCCTCCGCCATTCCACGAAGCGCCAGCCCTTCCGACCTTGACCGATCGCGTACTCCCAGCCCCCGGCCTGTTTCACCCCTCGAGATCGACCCGAAGCTTACCTCCCGAAGTACAAAGTCACCTGTCAAGAACATAAGCCCGACAGAGAACAATAACTTCTCTTCTTCCGATTCTGTACCGTCAAGCCCCACGAAACAGCAGGCTCCGTCTAATCGACCTGCCATTAAATCTCATGCATCGTCGTCCGGGAAAAGACACGAGGCATTTCAGCGTGCTGCAGACCTCATGCGTGAAAGCTTAACCCTTGGGGATGAGGGAGGGGTCGCAATTTTCGCTGTCAAGGACAGGTTCGACGGTGACGAAGACGAAGGATTGCTAGAAGACACAACCACCGGGTCACGGTCCGCCGCTACTACTTGGGCTATCTCGACCCGTAATGCCCACGACGAGTCGTGGGGAAATGAGTCAAACGCTACGTCTGCAAAGCAAATAAGTCGGCACTTTCTACGGCGGATGATGCAGCGTTTCGGCAAAGGAGCCCTATGGTATTTCCATCGCGATGGAACGGCCTTTTCGTCTGACGAGGAAACGTCCTCGCAGACCAGCAATCAGCCTGCCTTTCAGTTGCCGTCATTACTACATCCGCGGGATCGGGACACGCTGAACGGAAGGGACTTGGATCTCCTGCAGACCTACTTCCCGAACGCCACGCGCATTATCTTCGCTCCCCTGTGGGATGCATCGAACTCGCGTTGGTTTGGCGGTTGCTTCTGCTGGAGCTCCGTGGAGACTCGGATTTTCAGCCCCCATGTAGAACTGGGTGGCGTGCTCGGGTTCTGTTCCTCATTGATGACGGAGGACAGTCGTATCCGGAGTCAAGAAGCCGACAAGAAGAAAGGAGACTTCATCAGCAGTATTTCGTGAGTGTTTTTACTTGCTTTCACAGTGTGACTGTTGGACTGATCAAAAGGGAAACAGGCATGAGCTTCGGAGTCCTCTGCATGGGATTCTAGCCGCAGTGGAGTTCCTTGCGGAACAAACGCTACCCAGCTCAGCTCGGCTGCTCCTGGACACTATTCGAGCGTGCAGTCAAACTCTGCTGGATACGTTCGAGCAGATCCTTGATTTCAGCAAAATCAATTCATTCAAGCGGAAGGCGCGGGTGGCCGGTTCATCACTTTTGCAAGATGGTAGAGACTCTGTCGCTGCGCAATCCGGCCCACGCTCATTGTATATCCTGAAAGTTGTGGACATTGTGACAATCGTTGAGGACGCGATCGAAAGTATCTGCGCGGGCGCCAATCATCTCAATGTTACTCGTGCTGGTGATTCTTCAACTTCGAAGCCATCTTCCCCCCTAGGGGAAAGCTACAGTGGCAACTCTGAGCACGTCGATATCACTCTGGATGTCGGTATGAATGACTGGGTTTTTGTTTTGGAGCCAGGGGCCTTGCGACGTATTGTCATGAATGTTTTTGGGAACGCACTGAAGTACACTGCCACGGGATCCATCTCTGTACACATGGAGATACAGAAGGATAGTAAAAGCGCGCCTCGCGATGGGGCTGATACTTTGCTTCTGACTGTATCCGATACCGGTCGTGGCATCTCCACTGACTACCTTCGATATCACCTGTTCACACCTTTCATGCAAGAGGATCCTCTGTCTCCTGGCACGGGCCTCGGTTTGTCTCTCGTCAACAGCATCGTCCGGTCTTTGAAAGGCAATATCAAAATCAAGAGTCAGCTTGGGGCGGGAACTGTTGTCAAGGTCTCGATTCCCCTTACGCGGCCTGAGAAAGAATGTGTAGAGAGCGCGACAGTGCTTGATGACCCGCTTCTCACCCCCTCAGAAGGTCTCATTGATGGCGTGAAGCAGGAACTGGCAGGGAAGACAGTGTGCTTCGTTCAGCCCGATGGTGCCGCTTCCGCTAGTACTATTGCCAGGTACTTAACGCAATGGTATGGCATATCACTCCAGCCGTGGTCACCTGCTGTTGCCGCGGACCTCGTGATTGTCGATGAGACGGAGTTGCACCGCATCAATGGGTTGAACGAATCATCCACGTTGCTCATTCTGCACCGCGATAGGCGTGCTACGCATTCGAAACCTCCCGAACTGAGTCAGCTTCGCGCCCGGGTCGAGTGGTTGAGCCTTCCGTGTGGTCCCTACCGCTTGGCCAGAACGATCCAGAGTTGTTTGCAAGCAACACCTCAGCATCTGGGGGTGGAGGGCGTCTCACCACAGATTGTGTCTGAAAATGGCGTACAAAATTGGAATGAGGTATCTGCTGACCAGGGCCCTGATCGAAGCCTCCCTCTGCGTCCGGCAGCAATCATTCCCGTCACTAAACCCGCTGAACTACCATTAAAGCCAAATGTCGAACCTCCATCCACCGCACTGCCAAAAATAGATACGCAAGCACACCAAAATGGAAGTTCTAGCGGGCAAATCCCTACCCCTCCCGGCCCATCCGAAGACATACCCCGGGTGCTTCTAGTCGAAGACAACCCAGTTAACATGTCGCTTCTCAACCGCATTGTCAGCCGGCGACAGCCCCTTGTTGTGCACGAGGCCATCAACGGCAAAGAGGCCGTCGACGCGGTCGAAGGAATGTCTGAGGGCTACCACTATATTTTTATGGGTTAGTTTCCTACCTTTGTACTTTCAGTCCTACCCCTGCAAGCAGCTCTAACCTGAGTAGACATTTCAATGCCCATCATGGATGGTTTCGAGGCCACCAAAGCGATCCGCATGATTGAGAAGGAACGTAAAACTTCACCATCGGCGAAGATCATTGCGCTCACTGGTCTGGGGTCAAATGACGACGTTGCAAAAGCTTACGCCGCTGGCGTGGACGTCTTTGTCACGAAGCCGGTGTCTCTAAAGAAAGTGACGCAGCTGATGGATCAGCCGAAGGGGTGAGGTTGCAATGGATCCTCTGCAGCTTCTCCAGGCCTCAATTTCACCCTCTCGAGATAGAGTGTCTTGATTGACCTGCACAGCATCGAATTCTCAGGCGCGTCAAACGGTTCCTGGGGTCGGAATCTCCCTGTAGACTTGAGGGGTCGAGTCCGACCGAGCCTAAGACGAAAGCTGCTCCCCTTCTGAGTCGAGCACATGGCGCAACTGGGTTAGCCGCCGACCATACCATGTCCTGAACAAGGATTCCGGGCTCTTTCCATCCACTCATGGACAACACATCCGAAATCTGATCCGCCACGATAATTCTTGAGGAGGTACTTGCAGTCAACGTAACCCCTCCCGACTGTACACAGCATCACCCGCACAATTGGCCTATCCTTTGGACGGCTCAACAGTCCTTGAAGGCCTTGGAATCGGACAATCGGACCTTCTTTCACCGAAAATGTGCGGAGGCGAAATGCTCGGTCTCGGTTCCTGTATTCTTGCCTGGAAAGCGGACCTCTGAATACCAATTATACTTAGTTCAAATGTCATGACAATGATTCAAAGGATCTGCTGGGGACGTCGGACGTATGGTCTTCAATCATTTAGCTCCTGCGCCTTCGCCGAAGAGGTGACGTAGGCCGCTGTGTTCCTGTCGGATTGTAGGAATGGGAAAGCTGTTCAGTTTGGAAATCCCGGGCACAACAAGATTACCCTCCTGTGTTGACCCTTTGCATGCAGTCAGGTGCCGACGGAGCTGAGATGCATTACCGGAGGACGGTTTTGTCCTATCGGAGGAAAAATTCCCAAGAAAGAAAACAGCAGGAGACGGGGCTGCTCAGCGTATCCTTGAGGCCCTGCTTATCCTGCGTGCGACAAGGGGTACCCTCGACGTCTCCACGTTCTATTCAGAAATCATGCATGCATCTGCTGTCATCGTAACAGTTGCCTAGCGCATCACCCGAGCCAACCACACCCTCACCCACACCCACAACAAACCCACAAGGTCCACAGTCCAGAGTCCAGAGTCCAGACACCTTGGCACTGCAACCTGCCACAACATGCCATTCAGAACAACCCGCCCCAAACTACTGCCAAATACCGTTAGATGTCTCATCCTAAGGTTACTTAAATTACCCAGGATTTGGAATGAGTTAGTCCAACTCACTCGTGTCGAGGAGCACGAGAAGGCCACCGACCACGGGCCAGCCGCGGCACTTCCGATGCTGGTGCGGTGCTGTCTTAGCCAAGCGAATCGCCTGGATGCAGTCACGAAAACTGATAGTGAGGGGGAAAGGGGATTGGAGGGGGGGATGGGGGGATTAATCTAAATCGTCTCCCTTTAATCTATTTTGCCCATTCACCGCCGGTTGTCTCTGGTGTAATTCCCCAAATTTCACTGCCGGTTGATTGCTCGTTGTGTATTTCCCGAAAGCGAACTAGGTTGGATAACCTTATATCGACGGCTGTTATGAGTGGTTGTCTGGGTCCGGCTGAAGGGTGGGATGGGAACCTTGCAAGGCTTGGTGTTGCTGATGCGTGGGACGGGGTTTCTGGGCAAGTCTTACATCTTATCAGAACCGGCGACGGAAAGTTGCTTTCACCAGTGGAATACTCATCGGGCAGATCTTTGGGTACAGTGTGCCGCTGAGATGGGAGAGGATTTTCCAGAGCTTGGAGCAAGCAGACGGATCGTACCCGTAGCCCGGAACCCGCGGGCGGGCAGTGGTGAAATGTGAACCCTTCCGGATGATCCGGCGATTGGACCGTCCACCTCGAACCAAAAAGTTCTCTCTCTGGCACCCTGGCGGGCCAAATGAATCAGGGGTCCTGGGCGCTGGTCCGAAATACCCGGATTTTCAGGTGCATGTGGGGCCCGTGCCTGCAGGGCCAAGCTGGAAGAAACCCCGAAGAAGCAGGTTTCCCGACCATCGCGCCGAGACAAGCTTTTTAGTGGCTTGGGGGAGGCTTGGGCAGGCTTGGGCAGGCTTGGGGAGGGGCCGCGGAAATTGCACACACACCGCCCGGACCCTGGTTTAATTTGTTGCCCTAGATTGGAGTTAGCCGAGGAGGGCCCGGGGGGGCTGCTGCTGCTGCTGCTGCCTAGATGTTTATTGTTGCCGAGATGGGGTTCGGCTGTTGACTTTACTGCATCTAGAGAATTTTGGGAGGTGATATCATGGTTCAAACGATTGATGCATCACCATGCTGGGAGATCGGGGTTGTTCGTTCGATTCTTCCCTCATAACCAGGCATGGAACATTCGAAGATTCGAAATTAGGTAATGTGAAGGAACAGCACATGAAGGCCCAGCATTAAAAATTGCCTGGGAATGATTTCAGCTCGAAACCTGACAAATCACCTGAGATTTCACTGGGCTTGGGAGCAGACCGTTTGAGGAGCTGGCTCTTGGCTTGCTCCACTGTGGAGCGGGAAAGTGAAGCTGCGACGAAGCTGCCGAGCTTCCTCCACCGCAGGAACTCCGGCAATGCAGGCAGTTGCTCTCAGGAACCGTCTCCTGAAGCAGGGTTCGTTCTTCACGCCACCGTTAGAGACTGACACCACTGGTGGAGGTGCGGATATCATCCCCTGGCCCTGGGGGACCCTACCATCATACGTCCCTACTATAAAGCTTCGCGAAAAACCCGGTCTTCCACTACTCTCATCACACACTCTCTCTCACTCTCATTCACTCTTTCCTTTCTGTTGATCAGATCAGACCTTCAGTCATTCTTTCTTTCACTCCGATTTCTGTTGATCAGAATAAAAAACTAATCCACCATGCGTTTCGATCTCCTCACCCTGGCCGCTCTCGGCTCCCTCGCCGTTGCGGCCCCTGCCCCCCACGATGTTGCTGAGAGAGATCTCGTCGAGAGATCCTCCTGCACCTTCACCGATGCTGCCTCCGCCAAGGCCGGTGTCAAGAAGTGCTCCAGCTCGATCCTGAAGAACATCAAGGTCCCCGCCGGCCAGACCCTTGATCTGTCCGGTGCCAAGAAGGGCTCCACTGTATGTGCCTCCACTCCAATGTGCCACCCCCCTTTACTGACTGCGTGAAAGGTCACCTTCGAGGGCACCACCACCTTCGGCTACAAGGAGTGGAAGGGCCCCCTCATCCGCCTCGGCGGCGAGGGCGTCACTTTCACCGCTGCCTCGGGCGCCGTGATCGACGCCCAGGGTGAGCGCTGGTGGGACAGCAAGGGCACGAACGGCGGCAAGACCAAGCCCAAATTCATGTACGCGCACAAGCTGCAGAGCTCGTACGTCAAGAACCTGCACATCAAGAACACGCCGGTGCAGGCGATCTCGGTGCAGGGCAACGACGTGCACATCGAGGGCGTGACCATCGACAACTCTGCCGGCGACAGCAAGGGCGGTCACAACACCGACGCCTTCGACATCAGCGAGTCCAACGGCGTCTACATCAGCGGCGCCAAGGTCTACAACCAAGACGACTGCCTGGCCATCAACTCCGGCGAGGTGGGCCCCCCTTTCGTTCACTCATGCTTTAGGACCAACTAACGACACCAGAACATCTACTTCGACAGCGGCTACTGCTCCGGCGGCCACGGCCTGTCGATCGGCTCCGTCGGCGGCCGCGACAACAACGTCGTCAAGGGCGTGCACATCACCAACAGCCACGTCGTCAACTCCGACAACGGCGTCCGCATCAAGACTATCTACAAGAAGACCGGCTCCGTCACCGACATCACCTACGACAACATCCAGCTCGAGAACATCGCCAAGTACGGCATCGTCATCGAGCAGGACTACGAGAACGGTTCTCCTACCGGCACCCCCTCCAACAGCATCCCCATTAAGGATGTCACCATCAACAAGGTCACCGGCTCCGTCAAGAGCTCCGCCCAGCCTGTCTACATCCTGTGCGGTTCCGGCTCCTGCGCTGACTGGACCTGGAAGGGCGTTGATATCTCCGGTGGCAAGGACAAGAAGTCTTGCAAGAACGTCCCCAGCGGCGCTTCTTGCTAGATGCTTACCATGGTTGATGGCTATGGTTTCTGGGCGAGTGCGAGTCATGGGGCTTTGGGGGGGCAAGGTATAATCTGCTTTGGTGGAGTGTGTATTAGTAGTTGAATCTTTATTCTATAATCCTAGAAAATAATTAGAAGGTCTGGTGTGATACATTTTCCCGTGAGTAAGCTTGGCTGGCTGCGAATAGTGTAGAGAAGCGGATTGGGACAGTCCAGTCCATTGGCTACTGCTGTTGGTATACTAAACATTGTCCACCTCTGACGAAGCGGTGCACCAGCCCGCCCGGCTAAACTATCTCGAGGGGTACAGTACATAAGTAAAACCCTATAGGTGCCACTCAACCAGCTCACAGAACCCCTCCAACTCAAATCGAACAGATACCCGAAGCACCAAACACAGCACCAGCACCAAGAAAACCAACAACCGCACCCACGAGAGCGGATTCGTATGCTCGCCTATTCCCAACTGGGGAGAAAGAGGTGAATTTATACCTCCTCATCTCCATTCCCGAGGACGACGCCTCGCATCGCCAAGCTGAAGCTGAAGCCATCCCCCGAATCACGAGCCCAACACCACCGCCTCGTATTTCGTTCGAACCATCACATCACCCACACTCTAGACGATCATGGGTACTGTACAGCGCGCAGCTTCCTCTGGTTGGCTCCTCAAATTTCACGGGCCGTACCTACTGTCTCCCACTGGTGTGTCCCACTGGTGGCATCCAAACCTTGCCCTGGTGGGATTAGATCGGTGGTGTGGCAGGCGCACCTGTATCTGCAATGAGTTAGATAGCTCGTGATCGCGGGAGTGGACGAGTCAGACGAAGGGTTTGGCGGGGTGAGGTGGCGGAGCGCCAAGGGAGGCCAAGCGGACGGTGGCTTGGCGGGGTGCAGGGGTCCATTCCGCTATTCCTTTTCGGAAGAGGGTGGACATTTCGGGGAAATTTCAGGGGTCAACAGCCTGGCACAGCTGAGGTGCCGAGGGTGGTTATTATTGGTGGTTAGGTAGTAGTGCTGGGTTCAGTGCTGGTTGGGTAATTGGGTAGATGTGATAGTTCACTGATAGGCTGATAGTATGCGGGTGAGAACAAATCATAAGCGGACGGTGAGTTAGTAGATAAGCGGTTGACTACCTTAGCTTATAGATACATCTCTTGTTTGGTTCTAGTTTCAGTAGACAAACTATCCCATGCTCACAAGCACCCATTTCTCCTTCTCCCAAATATCCGCTACAACATTTCCGACTACCTTTCACCTTCCACTCCCCAGCCTGAAGATACGAAGAGCTAACCCCGCCACCCAGAATGCAAATCCCTCTTCTTCCCCGACCCGACCGCTACCTCCGACGGTGTAATCAACCCCGTCGCATTCCGGATCATATTCGCCACCGCATTCACCTCCTCCACACCCACCGCCTCTCCTCGGGTGTGCCACCCCAACTCAACCGGCAACCGTTCATGCTCTACCCAGTGCAGTGCCCTGTTAGCACAATGACACCCCAATCCCCCCCCCAAACCCAAAATGCAAGAGCAACATACCAAAGAAGTACTCCACCAGCGAGCGATTCACCCGACCCGTCCCCATATCCCCGAACGCGATAATGGGAGCCGCCACCTCGCCCAAACTGAACTCCTCGGTTCGGGCCGTGAACGTGTACGTCGGGTTGAACGCCTTGGACTCGACCTGCCGCGCCAGCTTGCCGTTGGCCAGCATGGCGGCGTCGAGGGTGGGGTCCGTCCAGTACTTCCGGGTTTGGGCGAAGATGGTCGCATTGAAGATGTGGTTGTTGCCAAAGTAGGCGTCGCTTCGACTGGTAACTTGTTAATGGAATGGAAGGTTGACTTGGGGGTGTAGGGGGAGGGGTCATGCTGACCTAAGACTTGCGTCGTGTTCGAGGATGTTGTGCTGGTTGAGTTGGTCCCTTGTTTTGCAATGCGTTGTTAGTGAGTGTGGTCCGGGGGATATCGGTGGCTTACAGGGTGAAGTAGCTCGCGTTGGGCTCGGGGTTCACGACAATGGCCATCTCGAACATGAGCGATGCGAGCGAGGAGGTGAAGTTCAACGCGGCGCCTAGGGCTTCGATGAGGCGGGGGCGCGTGATGTTGCGGCCGTCGTGCGGGAGGAGGTGGTGGTTTGCGAGGGTGTTCATCATTGGGCAGGGGCCGCGGTCTGTTTTCCATTGTGGTTGTTGTCAGTCGGATGCCAGTGGTTAGCTGGTGGCTGGGTTGGGGAGCGGCGTACAGTCGTCTGCTCCGGCTGGTTGCCAGTGGGAGATGTCTGCCGCCCCGTAATGGGGATGGGCGCTGGCTAGACCTAGCAGGAGAGTGATGGGAAGGGCGAGCTTCATGGTGAGTGACTGTTTCGTTGCAGTGTTGATGCCTTGTACAGGAGGACACATAGCAAGAGGCAGAGGGAGAGCAGGGTATTTATCTGCGCTGGCTCTGTGGATACAGGCATTGTTCCAGCCTGGAGCTTACCATTCGCAATGATGATGCAGTCACTGGTCAGTACATGCCATTCAGATCATGAAAGGGTATCCCAAACAAGGCAACGAATTGGATGCGCCAATAGTCTTGGGCCTGTTACAATGCAGTTTCATGGTTATCGCGCATGCGCTGATGGCGGTAAGCGATGCTCAAAACGGTGCCGAGTACGAGTACGAACCCGCTGTTGCAGATCGGCACTGGTGGGGCGGGGAACTTTGTTTACCAGGGTAATCAGGAAATGCTGGTATCTGATAGGTGCAGATGTAAGTTGATGCCTGGATATGCAATGCGTTGTTGAAACACAGTATTATCTTGAGGGTGGCTGGAGGCAGTGTTGGCTATCTAGTTGGGTACTCGGATGCAGACGGAACGAGAGCCCTAGACGCATTCCAGCCAGCCGTATCGCTGCTGTCGATGACATAAGTAACTAAGCTCCAAAGAAGGATTGACTCAGCGAAAAGGTCGCCCAGACAACTTACCGCAGCTGAGTAATTACGCATCAAGACGAATATAAAAAAATGAAATAACGGTTTTCATTGTAAAAAGAACTCGGATATGGGACGTGGGGTAGTGATGAAGCAGCTACGTAGGCCCACCAGAGCAGAACCATCCGTGGCGCAGTGAACAGCCTGGCTATCACGGCCTCATGCATCATGCATTAACTACCAACGGTGACACTACACAACCGAAGACGTGCCCCCAAACCGCACCTCCAACGCCTGCGCCGCCATCGTCGCACAGGGGAAATCATCCAGCCTCAACGGGCAACCCCGCGGCAGCCGCACCAACCAGCCATACAGGAACTCGATGTCCAGCACGCAGTCCAGCGAGGGCTCTCCGTCGAACTCGTACCGATATACCGCTTGGCCAGTGCCTGTCTCCCCCAGCGACAGCTCGCGATAGCACCGCACATGCTCGAAGGCGTGGATGATCCCGTGGAAGAGCGGCGCCTGCGGCTGCATCTCCCGCAGCTTCTGGAAGACGGCCCGCAGGCGGTGCTCTAGGATCTCCCAGTCGAAGGTCTGCGCGGCTAGTTCGCGGGTCTCCGGGGCGACGATCACAACTTGTTGGGTTGGGGTGATGGTGCTCAGTTCGAAGGTGTAGGTTTCTTGCATTTTGGCGATTTTCGTGGTGGGGGTGGATTGGGTATGGAAGAGGGAGGGAGTTGGGGTTGAAGTCATTGTTGAGTGGATTGGGGACGCGGGTTATATAGTGGGTTGCTTGATGATGGAGTCGGTGATGGTGACATTCATGTTTGTTTGGCTTTTTGTGGAGACTTACGGTATAGTGGAAGTAGGGCTTTGTGTGTTGACAACTCATTGATTGGGTCTTTGTTGTAGGGCCACGATTCCCAAAAGACTGTTCGGTTCACTTGGGATTTTCAGGCGTGAGGGACAAAGAAATCAGTCTCGATTTATTTATGTAGCATTAGACTAGCCGTTCTTGGCTGAGTAGGTTTTATCTGACATTCGAGTCTGCTCTACAGTATCAGCTTGGGCGGGGGGGATTAGCTCTAGACACACAAATGCAATCATAAAGGAATATACACCGAAGCAAACCCAGCCCTCCACACCAGAAGATCCAATATTTTACCATAAAACAAAGATATTTAACGACTCAAATAATGTAATATTTTTGATCTTACATGCTATACCCCATACCAAAGAAGAAAACAAGGAGAGAACCTATCCCCTCTTCTTGCTCTCCCTATAATCCATAACCCACCCATTCCGCACCGCAAGCTGCGCACACGCCAACAGAAACCGCAAAATCTCGTCCGCCCACTCCTCCTCAAACGACGGATTCACCTGCAGCGTGCGCATCCACGCCGCCGTCACCTCCGTCGACTCGGTGTCGAACACCGTGTAGCCCCGATGATGGAACTGCATGATGTACGAGTCACTCCCGGGGATTGTCGGGGGCACCTCCATGAAGAACCGGATCAGGCCCTCGCAGTAGATCGACCCGCCGAACGGGGCCGCGTGCGGCCGCAGTTCCCGCTGCTCCCGGATGCAATGCAGCAGGTCCTGCACCGCGTCCTCCCACTGCCAGAACGGGCCCGACCGGGGGAAGATCAGGTTTACCGTCTCCGTCCGCGGGGCGATCGGGTGCAGCAGCACGTCGAAGGAGGGGTAGGTGAAGTCGGCGAGCGTGTAGTTCGTCGGCTCCGGGGAGAGCTCGCCTTCTTCTTTTGGGGCGGCGTTCTCTTTGTTGGCTTCGTTGTCGTTGGCGGTGGATTCTGGTGCGGGTCGAGGGGGTGGGGGTGGAATTGGGTCCCGGTTTGGTGATGGAGGGGGTGGTGGTGGTGGGGATGGAGGTGGCGGTCGTCGCGTTGGGCTTGGAGAGCGACTTGGCGGTGATCTTTTGGGAACTGCCATCTTTGTCCTGTTGGGGTTTCTTACGAGAGGCTTGGGACAATGGAATGGGTGGGGGATGGGAGGAAGAGGGGGAGGGCCCTTTGTGTTGTCAGGGCTGGTCTTATATAGACTGTTGTTGGCTTTATCTGGGGTGACGATCGTCGGTTGATGGGATTTGTGGCGGAGACTTTCGGTAATGTGGTCGACGTTTGATTGTTCGGTGCTGGGGATTCCAGATATGTCTTTGTGGAGATACGATGATCTTAAGTACGTGCCCCGGTTTGTTTGTTCGACAGTGTGCATCCGAATGTATTTACCGATAGTTGCGATGCGTTCGACTGCAAGTAGACTCAGTGGTTAGTCCTTGATCCGTGCCTCAGTGAAAATGTACTCAGACAGAATAGTCTAACTTTGTGTCTCAATAGGTGCTTAGTCTTCTCTGAGCATGTTCTCAAGGTCTGTCGTGAGCCTATAATCGACCATTCGCGGGCGTAAACTGACTGACGCCGTATAATGCCTTAACAGTGAAGCAACAGCCCTAAGGCAACGAGGCAAAAAGGCACATCGCGCCCGGACAGCAAGGTCGTAGAACAACACGAACGACGACGAGAGTAGCTGCTACTAACTTTCGAACGAGGGAACCTAAGATTAAGTAGCTAGACACGATGAAAAGTCAAATATGTAATCGTGATCAAAAATGAGTATTATGCTCCAAATTTATATGGCACCAAAAAGAAAGGGCTAGGCGTAACGTACCCTACGCAACGATGCCCGAAGTATATATCCTCCACCAAGTTCTATTCGCAAGACGCTAGATTTACGTCAGGTTGTACCCAAAATACCATCGTTGTCCAATGACCTCACGCCAGTATGCCACAAAGCCTCATACTCAAGTTCCAAAAGACCTAACCTCTAGACCTAAGTCCCTCGACCCGGAGACTCTCCGTCTCCGAATCCTTGAAGAACAATGGCTCGTTGCTCGCTTGACTGGTGATTTTCCCACTCATCCGTGGGTCGGCATCCAGGTGATCCATGTCTAATGACTCCTGCAGCTCGATACTCGTCGCAGACCGGATTTTGGAGCCCCCTCGTCGGGCTGGGTAGGGGTTGTCGGGATAGATCGGGGTCTCTGGCTTTTTTGCACGGCGTAGACTGTATAGCGTGGGAAAGTTGGCAACGATAGCCGACGCAATAAACTCGACGGCAGTCCAGTAGCCTTGTCCCACGAGGTCTTGGGTGTCGCCGTGGATGGGGGCGCGGAGGATGGTTGCGATGATGCAGAGGAAGCCAACCGAGAAAAGGGCGATGAGTTGAAGGCGGCTAGAGTGATTAGATGAGAGTCTCAGGGAAGGCTTAGGGAGGGATGATGATCTACCGATGCCAGGGTCTTTTCACCCGAATCAGCCATGGAAGAGGGAGCACAATGAGCATCAGGTCTGTAAGGCCATTGAGCAGGATATAGGCGACGAGGTTTCCGACACGTCCGAGGCAAGGCTCTGATACAACACACTTAGTGACTTCGACATCCGAATCAAAAGCAGGAATCATACTCTTCTTGCGGTAATCACAGACCATGAACATCTCAAGCTCCACACCCCCAAAACTCAGTAGTAGTATTGCCCAGTTGATGCGAACGAAGATAAAGGGCCACGCGAGACCCTCAAGGACGCGCGAGATAAACAGGAGAACAACGGCCTTCTGGCCCCAAAGACTAGAACTGTCAGCAACCGCCCTGTCAGCCACTTCGTAGGAACCCTACTAGGCACGAAATATAGCTTGATGCGCCACCAGCATTTTATTCTTCAGCAACTGCTCTTCGAGCAACTTATCTGTGAATTGTTGGGCTTGGAGGCGGGCGTCCCGAGTCAAGGTGATGACGCTTATCGCAGTGAGCAAAGTCACGCAGGCAAGAAGCGTCACCAAACAGAAAACGGTGCAGTAGTCGGCCGCTTCAAATCGCTGGTGCCGATACTTGCGCAGAAACAGTCTCAGGATCATGATGAGAGCGCCCAGTACACCAAAAAGGTCCATCAAGACAAGCGACGTTATCGGACGCGAGGATGCAGCCATTGTGATATTTGACGAGATGCTGAATGGCTACACCAAAGCAGGGACGATGCAGACCCATGGTTCGGTTTTATTGTTGGGTTGGTTGCAGTCGGGACCTTTTTTTCAACAAAGAAAGGAAATGTGGTCAGGGCGGAACAGGTCCGGAAGGTATAAATTGCACGAACCGAGCCAAGGCCAAGTGAACAAAGAAGACCAGCCGTGGTCGGTTGTCACAATCCACGAGTCAACAAAATTCAGGTTCTGGACCAGCTAATGGCCACGACTCGGGGTGAATGATTTGTTCATCCACTAGACATCAACATGCCACATTCATCAATTGGAGACATCCATAATAGCATTGCGCGAGTTCAGCGATTTGTTGCGACCGAATATGGCGGCATATAGACCGTGCCTGCGCTCTGACCGTCAGGTACTAATGAGGATTTGCGCGAAATCAAGGACAGCCCCGGTCGGTACCTCTTGATTGACAGTCAGATTTCGATCACCTGATAATGCACGGATAGGCCCATCAGATTGTACTCACCCAAGTCCCCTGGCACTGCTCCGCATGTTCCCTCGGTCCAGGTGCTATAGCACATCTCACGTATCGCGAGGCACATCATCTGTGCGCATCACAAGATGGGAAATGTCTGCCGAGAGAACGATGAGAAGGTTCGTAGGAAAGATAAGGTCCACTGGTGGTCAACAAAGTGTCGATGCCCGGACACGATCTGAACGAAATGGTGGCCTCGAACGGATGGTGCAGATGGTGCAGATGGAAGGAGGACGGAGGAGTGTCTACAACTCAGCATCCCAGCCACGTGACCCAACATAGCAGCTACTCTTTCCAGTGCGACCCGTACACTTTACGGAACAACACCACATTTCTGATTCCCACTATGCAAGGCTTTCTCGGGATCATCTTTCTGTCTTTGCATGCGGCAAGCCTTTATTTCTCTCCATGCAGTCCTTGAATTGTCCCTGACGATCAGTCCGTAATATGGCCAGTTGATCCTTAATCTTGCACGACAACAAAAACCAGCACTCTCGGCAGGAATGCCTGAAAAACGTCCATGCCTGCAAAGTAAGAGAGCTCTCTCGATCAAGATAAGTGCTTTCGAGTTGACCGTTATTGCAAAGAAAATGTGCTAGGCGGATGATCTAACACGAAAGGGATCCGGACTTGTTACAATAGTTGCGCTCACCTTCGGAAAATAAGGAAGGCAATCAGAATCCTGCATAATCAGGGCAAATCCATTACCGCCGAGTCCCCGGGGCTATTCCCTCGCCTTCGAACAACATTGGTTTATCTCGAGGGGGCTGTGACTTACAAGAACGCATTCACTCTAAGCTGCGGGCTAGAAATAATCCTGCAGGTCTATGGCAAGCCCATCGTTGAACGGGTCTCTTATGCTCTCCACCAGCATAAGTCAAACAATGCAAGAATGATCAGTGCGGTCATGATACTCCCATCAAGCATACCGGATCCCTTGGCTTATTGTTCAAGGTTTATCGGTTCGAGAACGAAGTGCACGATAGTGTGGATACAACGCAATGGCAAGATGCTTTTGCCCCAACCCTCATGTGCTTCTCGTATGGATATATCCCCCGGGCGTAAGCCAATCTCTTGGCATACACACCAGCTGCTACACTGCATCTATGCATCGGCATGCTGTTCGGGAGCTGGCTGCTTTCTAATCACGTTGAAGGTGACCGGCACACTCGACGCGGTCAGATTTCTACCAAGCATCATTCCATGAACCTGATAGAAAGCTGCACTTCCGCTTGTTTCCTTCCCCTCACAAAACAATGACATTGAGTTTCAATGTGGATCACTGTCAGACAGATTCGTGGACGATAATTGGCTGCGTCGTCTGGATTTTGTTGCCCCACTCGTTAGACCCGATCTCGAATCCTTCCTGGTATGGGGCATGGAACTTCCATCACTAACTACGAAGCCAACCCAGAGTGATAGAATATAAAGTGTGTGTTTTCTAAATCACCATAGAACTATCAGCAGTTGCAGCGCTTGCGCCTGATAGTAAAAGGTATGTTGCATCTCTGCAATCCGATCGGGTGGCATCGCTATCGATACAAATCCTGTTCCCTGAAGTTAGCTTCGATCTAACCATGACTAACTACTGTCGTCTCCGTTAGGCAAGCAATGGCGCCTTTCCAGCATATTATTGAATTACTCGTGTATTGCAATGATTGGCTACCGGCCATACCCCCCTGTACGCACTTATTTGGCCTCTTTCTGGGAAAACCTTGGTTCTCAGCTTTAAAAAGTACACGATGTCCCTTAATCTTCTGACAACTATCGACCGGCGAATCGACACACCGAGACCAAAAACATCATGATCAACCCACGTAAGAAAGCTCTCGCGAAACGATCTCGTACGGGTTGTCGTACTTGTCGGTAAGTCATAATTTCCTGTATCACGCCGTGGATGTCAGCTGTGACTAAGACTCAAACTATACAGTGCTCGTCGTGTCAAGTGCGATGAAACACCTATCGCCTGCAACAACTGCACCAGTTCTAGTAGAGCTTGCGACGGATACGATGTACACAGACTTATTCCGGGGGGTGGCCGACGTAAGACTGGAAATCTTGTTCCAGTTTTCACCATTACCGCCGACATGACCCGCAAGCTGCAGTGGACGGCTACCTCGGACGAGCGCCGATGCCTGTCTTTCTTTCAACATAGATCGGTAGAGCACTTGGTTGGCTTTTATGATTCACCTCTGTGGCAGCAGGTGATCTTCCGCCTATGCTACCAAGAGCCCGCCATCTATCACGCGGTAATTGCTCTGGGGGCCGTCAACCAGGCCAACGAGATCGCAGGCTGTATTCCCCGCGCTGGACAGAGTACTGTGCATTTGCAGAATACATGGTACCAGTTTGCGCTTGAACAGTCTGGACGTGCGATCACACTGTTGAACAAAAGACGCATGTCACAAGATCCCCACCTGCAGGAGGTTATCCTTGTCTGCTGTCTACTCTTCGTGATCTGCGAGCTACTCCATGGGAATCGCAACCATGCTAATTTTCACATCCAAGGGGGACTGCAGATTCTACACATGATGAAGATCCAGCGGCAAACTACGGGCCTGGAGCTTAGCCAAGAGACCGTCTTCGGTGGACCATCCGGCCGCAGGTTCTCGGTGGAAAACTGCGTGGTGGAGATGTTTCTGAAGCTTCAGGAATCGTCCGTTTTTTATGGCACCGAGAACCCGTTGGACTTTGACAGCCACTTCGTATTTGGACAACCGTACGAAAGGTACATGCAGCATTTTCAAAGTCTGGGACATGCAAAACAGGTATTGAAGCCTTTGACTCAGGCCAACTTCCTCTTTACCGCGCTTTATCTCAAGGCATCGGATAACTATATTCGAGAAGACTACGCATCCTTACAGCACCGCCAACTCCTGTTGCTCTCGTATTTCCACCGATTTCTCTGCCAATTCGAGATCTTTTGTGCACAGGAATATCCAGACAGCGCAGATGGCACATCTCAACTCAACAAAGGACAACGCGAAGCGGAGTTGATCAAGCTCAGTTGCCGACAGGGCATCCTCGCCTCGAAGGTGGCTCTCTACTACAAAAGTGAATTGTGGCCCGAGAGCCTGACTCATGAATGCGAAGCCCTGATCATAGCATCTGAAAACGCAATGGCCAAATTTGGCGGCGAGTATCCCGCCGTCACAGCTGACCTGGCAATAATGCCAGCGTTGATCATCAGCATCTTCCGATGTCCGGATTACGGCGTCCGCGCGCGGGGAGTTGCAGCCATTCGCTCCTGGCGGTCGGAGGAAGGGTTCATGAGCGCCACCCTGACATCTGACATTATGGAAGAAGGGATGAAGAAGGAGTTGCAGTCGATTTATGATAAGGCGGAGCCATGGCCCCGAGGAGTCGTATTTGTAGAGGCCGACGGTCTGGTGACGGCGCGGGTGTCGTATTGGGTGGATGCTGAGGAGAAGCGACACTGTCTACCCCTCAGGCGGAATGAGATCTTGATTGCTGATTTGATTGCGATCGAGAATGCCAAGCACTGGCCGTGTGTTCGCATGTGGGGATTGCTCGATGATGTGAATTTGTGACGCGATAAATTATTATCTGGATCACCACAAACCTAAGTACAACATCTATGCAGTACCGTCGGAAGCGGTCCTTTGGTTTTGAAAATGTAAAATTTGACTCTGATATCCCCTTCCGGGGTATCTTTTCTATTTCTATGTTTCTTTGAAGGAGGTCTGCTGTCTGTGTTGTGAGTTCATCAACCAGCCCCGGACAAAGCGAAGCACAGCTAACGATCCCAGGATGAGTAATCAGGCATCCAGCGCCACCGAATATTAGCATTCAGCCCAGGCTGCAACCCGATGCGTTCCTCCCACATCTTCATCCTCGGCCGAACCTCCTCTTCCTCGGCCCCGTCCCCATTCTTCGGAATCAGGCTCTCCCAATGTTGCAAGATTGCCCGGTCCTCGACAGGATGCCACTCGCGCATTCCCTGCAGCCAGAACTGGTCCACCACGCGTAGCCCCGCGCGATGCACGTCTCCGAGCTCCCTGTGCGGCTCCTCCCGCACCCGCTCGCGGTATAGCCGCACCGCCGTGCGCATCGAGATCGCCCCCCACATCGGCTTCATGTCCGGGTAAAGCGTGCGGATGTACTCGAACCCCCGGTTCAGCGCCGGCAGCGCCAGCTCCGCCCAATTGACGGGCGCCGTCCACCGCACCCAGCACACCTCGATGCTGTAGGTTTCGGCGCCGTGCGGGACGGCGTACACGTTCCAGTGGGGGAGTTTGCCTCGCGGAATGGGGTTGGGCGGTTCGAAGGGCGCGTGGAAGGTTAGGGCGTGCGTTACGAAGGGTTCGATCGAGGCGGGGGTGGGAGTAGCCATGATGGGTTTGGGGTTTGTGGTTTGTGGTTTGGGTGTTCTGGGATTAATGGTTGGGGTTGGTTGTTGGATAAGGTTGGGGCATGATGGTGTTTTGGTCTGAGGTGTGGATGATTGAGACTGGGCTTTATATGTAGTTGTGTTGAAGGGGGAGTAGATGGAGATCTACGCTTATTGCAGCTGGCATTCTGGGATCTTTGTTGTGAAGTCATGAGGGGTGTGGTGGCGGAGGGTTTCAGGAGGGTAGGGGGATCTTCGAGATACAAAGTTGATCTTCAGGTAGGGTTGTCGGGACTTTTCATGCGGCTGTAGCTGGTTGGTTTCATGAGTGAGCGTTGAAGTGTATGTGCGTCTTGTCAATTTCCCTCCTCGAGATAAAGTATAGTCTACGTCTTCTAGTCCCTGCTGGCGTAGCGTGAATAGATAGTGGGACTCGGAAGCGTCTCGCATCATTAATTTACTTTCTTCAACCAGGCATCGTGGTTCTATATAAGCCAAGAATATCCACACCCAAAGGCAGTTCTTTGTGCTGAGTAGGATTCAAATCAAATTTGACGCATCGAATGGCGATCTAGCTACCATTCGATACACGGGCTCTTCCTGCTGCCTGGGGGAATCCATCAACCTTGTCCAAAATGTGTATTCATTCTAGTCCCTTTCTTACCATATCACGTACATTTATTACACAGATTTAGATCTACCCTGGTAAGTAGTTCCCACATGCATTGTGGGAGGCGAGGAGAGCAGCACTTCAATCACAAGGTCTGGCTCGCTTGAAAAGGTTCACTTGTACTTGCCATACATGAATACGAGATAGAGGCAAAATTGTAGGTGGTGTGCTTTCAATGGAGGTCGAGGCGAAAGAGTCATCTAATCGGCCATGTCGTGGTTGTCAATATTACCACAGAGCCAGTGGTTGAGGTCCGAGTTGATGGGCCTTGGTGATGGTCGTGGCGCAGCTATCTGCCCCTAGAGCTTGCGCTGCCTTTGGGCTGGAAGACCCAAGGGGCGTAACAGATGCTGACAACGAAGCGTCCTCCATCGTCAGCTCGACTGGAATTGCATTTTCTCATTGGAAGGAAAGCTGGTAGTAAGCGGAGACATAGAGTGAACTGATGTGGGCATGATGGAGTGTGGTTCCATCAGATGTTCGGCCTCGTCATATGCGGTGGATTTTGTGAAGCAGGGAGAGACATGCTGTTCCGTGCCAAGTGTAGCTCTGCACGTATAGTTAGAGATGCCGACTTTCCCAAAGAGGCTTGACTATACGGGCGCCGGACTACGGGCAGGAGTCCTATCAGAGGAAGAAGGCAAGACCGCCGACGAGGATGGAAACTAGTAGCAACCAACAAAAGTAGGAACTCCATTCCTCAGATTTGTCTCCTTGAGGATTGGCATCCAGCTCACTCATCAGCGTTTCCATTGTCTGTATAATAGAGCCGACCTTCTCCAAGACTGGGGAATGTTCCGTGTGCAGACTTTGAAGGTCTTGAATCTGTTGGACAGAAGCTGTGACAGAAGCAGCTTGTTTCATGAGCTCTAACGTTGCGACCTCCCGGTCGTTCGCTGTTTGCAGATGCTTCAGCATCATAACCATCAGCTCCAGGAGCTTTCTGCTGACAACGGCAGCTCGTGGGTGCTTTTCTCTGAGAGTCAATTCCCGGCTGTTGATGAAGTCCATAAACCGTCTTACTGCATCCATCAATCGCTTCTCACCGGAGTGTCGCGCTTCTAGCCCAATTGCGGTTGACAGAGTTGGGGAATACTCGTCCCCAGGTCGCTGGCTTTCACTGTTCCTCTCGAGAGCTTGCATGAATTCGATGTCTGCGTCTTTCCACCTCTCTTGTTTAGCGCAAATGATTCCCAGCTTCATCCTAGCATTGATCTCGGCACTGAGCCCTTCTTCCGACCGTGGGCTTTGGTTGGAAAGCATGCCAAGATTCCGCACAAACACAGCTTCAGCATCTGTCCAGCGCATTTGTTCGATATATACAGCCCCGAGGTTTCCTTTAGTAGTAATCGTATCAAGATGTGCTTCGCCCAAGGTCTCCAACCGAGTTGTCAGGGCTTTTAGAAAAGCCTTCTCTGCAGCCTCCCACTTCTTTTGGCTGTAGTACAACGCTCCCAAGTGGTCTGTTAGGCTGGTCGTTTTTGGAGCCCATGGGGCAACCATGAGCTCCATCACTTGCTCACGCAAAGGCCCCTGGAGAATCTTGACAATGCGTTGGTAGAGGGATGTAGTTTCGTTTGATTCATCGTGCTTGCGTTGCAAAATTGCTCTGAATCTGGTTGTGAGAGATTCGTCCTCCCTATGCTCTTCTTTCTGGACTTGAAGCACATGGGTATACAGTCTTTTCGCCTTTACCAGTCGACCCTGACCCTCGTACACTTCTGTGAGCAGGCCCATCGAACCTAGAGTGGACGGATTCCTGCTGCCTAGGAGTCGCTTTTTTGCTTCTACCAATGACATCAGCAGACTTTCGGCATCATACCATTTGCCTTGCATCATGTGCAGTTGTCCCAACTCTTCGACAGCCTCAAAGGTTCTCGAATGTTCATCACCCAGCAATTCCTTCGCGACCTGGATGTCCTGCAAAGCTAGCTCCTCGGCCTGCCTCCATCTCCGCTGTCTGATGTAAACTCGTCGGAGAGTCTTCGAAGCGGATACTGTCACATGATGAGTGTAGCCGTATACTTGTCGGCTACTCTGAAGTACCTTGGCTCCTAGCTCTTCGGCCTGTTGCAGTCGACCTTGCATGAGGTAGACATCTGTGAGTGAATCCATGGCCTCTAATGTCAGGTAATGGGTTTCCCCACCGAGCTCCTGACATGCCTTGATTGTTTGCAGATGGCGCGCTACTAGCTTCTCCTGGTTGTGTTGGTACTGTAAGACAAGAGCTTCCATCTCATTGACAAAAGTAGCGATCAGGTTCCCCGAGCCGAACAGCTGTTCACTTGCCTCTCTGAGCGTTGACGCCATCTGCTTCATGTCCCTATAGTCCCTGCAATATGCCGCATGAGTCACACCTTTCATGAGCAGGGAGATCCAGTTAGGCATCAACGTTGGTAAGCTTGGCCTTTCGGCGACTGCTTTATTGAGATGAGGGTATAAAAACTCGTACTTTGGTTGATCTTTGGCTTGGAATGGGAACATGCGATCGAGGCTGTTCATGGATCTGCCTTGCCAACGTGACACGA
This sequence comes from Aspergillus brunneoviolaceus CBS 621.78, assembly GCF_003184695.1. Classification (NCBI taxonomy): domain Eukaryota; kingdom Fungi; phylum Ascomycota; class Eurotiomycetes; order Eurotiales; family Aspergillaceae; genus Aspergillus; species Aspergillus brunneoviolaceus. Next base: position 50,121 of record NW_020290767.1, on the reverse strand, counting down.
GGCCCTCCCTTTCCAGCCACCCTCTTATAGCAAGTTGGACGAGTCTGTGCATCTCAAATATCTGGGGATCTCGCCTGATCGCGATGAACGAAAACTCTCTCAGCATACGGATGTCATGCTCGAATTCGAAGGCGCTATCAGCCGTTTGCCTCGGTACTCCGTACTCATTCTCACACTGGGTAACGTTGCCATCTCCTTCCTGCGCTCGTGGCGTGCTTCTGAGTAAGATCTCCGGTATTCCCTGCCGATCAAAGAAGCTCATCAGAGACAGAAGGTCTGCTGCAGTTGGTCTGGACTGTCGGATATAGTCGAAGGATATCTGCCACGTTCTCAGAATGGAATTACTTGCTTCATAATCCCGTTGAGGCTGGGCAGCCTCATGGTCCAGAATATGACTATTATTCTCAAAGTCCTTCAAGTACCGCGCAATGGAGTACCTCGGAGCATGATACTGCATGAAAGCAGAGGCTTGGATTATTGCCAGTGGCATGAATTCGAGCGTTTCGAGAAGCTTTTCCGCCTCTTCCTCATCGGCCGTGTTGATGCTAAGCTTCTTGCGTAGAAGGGCAAGTGCGGATGGTGCATCCATCGGGTTGATGTGGAGGATGTCGCGGTCGCTAACTAATTTCAGTGCCACCGCCTTGTTTCGCGTGGTGAAGATGATCGCCCCGTGAGGACAGCGAGGGAGAAGTCCTAACAACGGTCTCTTCAGTGTGCTCGTTTGGCTGCCAGCGTCGTTTGTCTGGCCATTTTGCAACGGCTCCTCAAGCAAACCCTCATCATCTAGATTATCCAGTATCAAAATCCATTTCCCGTGCTTCGAATTATAAAGCCAGTTGTTTACCAGCTGGAGGACGTTAACCATAGCATCGTGCCGTCCAGGAAGCTCGAGACGGTCGGCGATCTCTCGGTAGCTCAACTCAAGACGTGATGCGTTACTAGCATGGACCCAGAAAACCCACGTATCAGGCGATTCTTCGCGCACACGATAGGAGTATTCAATTGCTAATTGCGATTTCCTTTCGAACGTCAGCAGACGATGAGGCGATCGGGGCTCACAGCTTACCCAACACCACCCAGCCCCACAAGCGCTGTCCTTGACGCTGGTCTTGCACACCTCGCTTGGATCTCGTCTAGTATCGAGCCACAGGCAACGTAGTCGTCATCTCGAGCAAATGGGATGGTGGAGAAGGGCTTTGGTGGTGTTTCAGGTCGTACTGAAATAGCAGCCTGGCTTTAGTCACACTGGTCCTGACGGTTGGGGGGCTGGACTGACCTGGAGGAAGGTGGAACTCGGCGGAAATATGGCCAGAGTTGTCACCAACCTGGAGTCCATAATTCACTCCAGGAAATGTTATCGACTGCATACCTGACGAGCATCATTCGCGTACGGACCAAGGAATGGGTGGAGAAAGAGTAAGCATGTTGTGTGAGGGGTAGGTTCGCAGATAGTGCTTAGCTGCATCATCAGGTGACTCTCCCCTTGGTCGTTTTAGTTCAGTCAGGTCTGCGCTTCAGCTCTTTCCCCGTAAGCAATCCAAAACCAGTTAATCAGACAACTCACGATCGTTCGCGTACTGCCTAAAGTTCAACCAGTCATTGTTTAGGATGTGAAGGCTCCCTTACAGCCTATATTTCCAGACCAAGCCACAGCCTTAGGCTTCAAAACCATGGGACTGTGGTACTGGCATAACCTTATGAATCGGCAAGGACCGGGGCCTGGTTGACCAGGATGGCTACTTATTGTTGCCAGATTTTACCAAAGTCGGCAAAACACTCTCAACTAACTGAGGTTTCCTTATTGAAATTCTGGTCTAGCAGTGGCTGAGCGCATTGTCGCGGTCATTTGGCGCCAGGCTAAGCAAAAATAGCTTCGGAATTTCCACCGGCGGCGCAGTCAACTCGCGCCACATCATTCACCACTAATAATGCTCAGACCGGCAACAGATGCGGCCCACAGCTTTAGTCCCCGTTTCTTTCCGTGTGATCTTCCAGATAAAAACGCCTGTCATGGCCTACGGATCTCTCAAAACATATCTCCACTCTCCAGGCTACGTTTCCTTTGCGCACATAACGGCGTCATGGATGGCAACGCGGACAACCCCAGAACGCCCTCACCTTCACCTAAACGTGATCGAGTCCTTCCATCAGTCGAGTTCACCTTTTCCTGCAGTCCTTCATCTGCTGGAGGTGCGATAACACCGACCTCGTCCGTGGACCAATCAAGCCCACGTCTCCGCGGAAGCGATCGGCGCTCGATCACGCCAACTGCACAGTCCCTTTTCGAGACGCTGCGTCTCAGTGAACATGTTAAGCCCCAAGAAGCTGAAGAGTCGTCGGTTGACTACACTGAGCAGGCGCAAAGAGTGTTTGGTTTGAGCCCGACACCCAAATCTCTCGCCACAACCTACAGAGACCTCCACAATGCCACTCCTAGTCCTGCCGGACCCTCCTCCCGCCGGCCGGATCAGCAGTCGCGAGCAAGCACCCCCGCCTCTCCTCTGGAAGATGTTAAGAGCAACTTGACAAACCTGAATTTGGAAGGCTCAAAGCATACCGCAGCAGATGCTTCTGACAAGATTCATCATGAGCTCGTTTTCACCGACCATGTTGCTGTCGATAGTGATGACAACGCGACTCACGATGATTCGGAACACGGTCACTCCGACGACGATGACGACGAAGACGACGATGATGATACAAGTCGTTACAACGTTCGCCAGGAGGAACTCCCTCGAGCGCCAATATACGATATTCAACTTCAGAATGCACTACGCAATATCAGAGGTCAACTCGCTGGCCTTGCGCAGCAGCTTGGGAGGAGACGCGAGTTGGTGAGCGATTCAACTACAATGTTGCATCAATTGTATGAGCAAGCACTCAAGGCGAGTCGTTTTGCATATCCGGCAACGCGGACTGTGGGCTTCATCGGCGACTCGGGAATGGGTGAGTATCGGACGCATCCACCCTCAGACAGGAAAGGCTTATCTCGCATCAGGCAAGAGCAGCTTAATAAACTCCATTCTTGACCAAGAGGGGCTGGCCCGGTCGGTAAGTCAAGCCCCCAACCAGGGATAGTTTTTGTTTCTGGTTATTAACTTTCGCAGAGTGGGGACGGTGCTGCTTGCACGACAGTGGTTACAGAATTCCGGAGTATTAATGACGAACATCCGCAGAACTATACCGTCGAAGCGGACTTCATGGATAAGAGCGAGATTCGTGAACTACTAGAGGAGTTGCTTTCTAGTGTTCGGAAATACTACACAGATGCCTTTCGCGAAGTGCAAGTTTCGGAAGAAAAAGAGGACATCAAGGCCGCAGCGCTGAGAGCGTGGGAGACATTACGGTCTCTTTTCCCACATCAAAAAGGCTTTGACCTCGAGTTTCTATCCAAGGAAGGGGAAGAGTCAGTAGAGACCGTCTTAACGACCCTGCAGGAATGGGCCATGGCTGGACTTGATCTCCGACCGGGGGGGCGAGACAACCTTCGCTATTCCGTAGTAGCTCGGCATGCGGATGAATGCATGGAGCAGCTGGACAATCTCATGGCAGACCCCAAAGATAGCAAGCGACCAGCGTTGTGGCCCTTTGTAAAGCTGATCAGGTTTGGAAAGGCTAATACAAGATCTTGCGACATGTGGCTAATGACGTGGTAGGGTTTATTTGCGGTCGCCTGTCTTGCGCACTGGCTTGGTCTTGGCTGATCTTCCAGGTACTACAACCCATTCTCTTACCCGTTTGCGAACTTGCAGACATTGAAATCTTTAGGCTTCCGCGACCTGAACTATGCCCGAGTCCGGGCGACAGAGAGGTATCTCCGTCACAGTTGCGACGAAGTGTTCGTCGTCAGCTCGATACTCCGTTGTACCACCGACCAGTCGATCGGCGACATTATCCAACGTTGTGCAAGAGATCAACCCATTCGCATTGTTTGCACTCGTTCAGAGGTTAGTGTCTATCTTAAAGAGATCGGATGATGGGCTGACTGAAGAATGCCAGGATGTCGATGCAAAAGAGACTGCGCGCAGTTCTTCCATTGATGATGCTGCACGCATTCGCAATATGGACAGCCGAATCGAGCGTCTTGAGAGTAGAATTAGGTCGACACGCTCCCGAAGACGACGAGCGAGCGGAAGTAGAAGCCAAAGCCTCGCCGCTGAGGAGACAGATCTAAGGTGTGTAAAGCTGACAGAACAATCTCGCCATTGTTTGACATCATTACAGCGATCAGAAAGACGCCCTCCAGCTTGAGTAAGTGATACCCCTTATTAATCTAAGAAGCAACAGCAGCCGCCAACTAAACACTTCCAGGTTGAATCGTTTCCTCATCACAAGAAGGAACACCCAAGTCACAGACAGTCTGTTAGCCGCCTGGGGCAGCAACGCGCGGGTATTCTGTGTTAGCAATAAGCTTTACGCTGATCATCGATTCAACGACATCGAGGAAGCCAATGGGTACCGTGCGCTGAGTGGAATCACCGAGCTTCGTCGCTACTGCCAATCTGTTCCTGCTGATGCGCAGTTCCGGGCAACAGTCGCCTACATCAAAAATGATGTTCCGGCGCTTTTAGGTTCAATAAATCAATGGGTGTTGGCAGGTTCTAGTGGCATCACTGTCGCCCGAGCCGAATTACTGCGTGGTGTCTTAGTGGAGGCGGAAACGACCCTCGAACGGGTACGATCACTTTCACTAAAGGAATCCTCTTTTTGTCCAAAGCACACGATTCGTACGGACTGATGTGCTTTACCGACCTGAGACGGGAACGACCGTTGCTGACTTGCGTAGAACATTCTCTCGCAGGGCTCAGAAGTGCGCCGAGCGCAGGGTACTTTGAAACAGCTATTTAATAGTGATATCACTCGACTAATTCGTGCGTATGAACCTTCACTGGCTTTAAATACTTAGCTAATCGAGGAATCTGATGCAGAAAAGTCACGAAGCGACTGGTGCAATAGTGCAGTCAATGCGAGCAGAGAGTGGGCTTTAGTAAGTCAAAGAGACGTATCAGACACCATCGATCCCAAGAGCTAATCTCTCATGTTAAGTGGCATCACATGACATACGCAGCTTTTTGCCGCAATTATGGAAGTCACCAGACGGGGAAGCAGCCCTACCGTTGCTGGAATGAGGAGATTCTCGGCTCCGCACGTGATTGGCTAATCCTCGCATGGGATGTTGTGTTAAGCCAGTTGGAGGGACATGCGGAAGGCTTCGAGAAGGGTCTTTCGCGTCTGTTCAGTGAGGTCTGCGAGTCTATCGCAAGTAAGCAATCACGTTGAAATTCAAAGTGCAGATGAAAGCTGGATTGCTAATACGATCAAACTTTCAGAACACCAGGACCTCGCGCCAGAATCGCTGCAGAATCTGCTTTCAAATATCCGCACCCGGCAAAGATGCTTGGAGGAAGCGGTGCGCAGTTCCTTCCATGATCTTGTGTATACAACGGAGTATGGTTTCCCGTGCAAGCTGGACCAAACGCTGTTGGCTGATTAGCTTCACAGAAAAGTCAAAGCCGACACGATCCACGGGCATTCCAGTTCCTATATCGCGGGTGTCATGCGCCCTGTCTATAATATCTGCCAAGAGCAGTACGGTAGGGGATCGAGCTCAGCCAATGGAAATGACGAAAGTCTAATTTCAAGCCGGTGGATGCAGGTACCGGAAGCGATTCCCGACGCAAGGGAACAATTAACCGCTCTCTTTCATCTCCAACGCTTTTCATGCAATTCGCCTCATATATCGCTGAAGACTATCACCGCATTTTGAATCAGACCTTTGATCAACTAGACCAAAGGCTGCGCGACGAGATTGCAAACATCACTCGGGACCTGCGGGCTTCAGTCACGGTCGAGGGCGAGGTTTCTGAAGCGGGGCAGAACCTTCGACATGCTAATCAGGTGAAGGAGAAGGTGGAGGAAATTCGCATTGTTTTAGATCATGCTCAGATGACAGCTAGAGAGTTGGCAGAGGGGATGGCGCCTTGATCTGTTGGCTTGGATTAAGCTATGCGGGGTAGTGGAGCATTGCTAATCAAGCGAGTAGTCGCAACCTGCATTATCATTTTTGTCGCCATACAATGTCCACATCATTTGTTCCTTGAATCTAAGGCTACAAATACATGCTCAGTCGATCCCTGTTCCGCTCCACGCCCATAACCTCTCGTTTAATCAACCTTAATAACCACCTTGCCGAGATGCTTCTGATCCCACAGATACTGGTACGCCCCACGCGCCTCATCGAACCCAAAGACCCGCTCATCAACCACCGGCCTGATATCGTTCGCCTCAATCGCCTGAATCATATCCAGCATCTGCTCCTTGCTCCCGATCTGGATACCCCTGACAATCGCCGCACCCGTCAAAGTATCCAAGATTTGCGGGGGCTTCTCATCCTTGGCCCCGCTCGTGCCGCCAATATACCCGATGACACTAATCACCCCCTCCAGCTTGACGCACTTCAGACTCTGGCGGACGGTATTTGGGCCGCCGACCTCAACCACATGATCGACGCCGCGGCGCGTCAGCTTCCGCGCCGTCTCGCCCCAGTTCGCATCCTCGCGGTAGTTGATCACATGGTCCGCGCCCAATTCCTTGAGTCGCTGTGCCTTCGCGCTCGAAGAGGTCGTAGCGATCACCGTCGCACCAGCCGCTTTAGCGAACTACCCAGCAGATCAGCCTTACCCCAACATACGCCACCCCATCCATCATCTTCAAGAGAAAAGCAAACGCAAAAGGGAGAGGTAAACACACCTGCAACGCAAAGACAGAAACCCCACCCGTCCCCTGCACGAGCACCGTCTGCCCCGGCCGGAGCGGCTTAACCCCGTACAGGGCATTCCACGCCGTCAACGCCGCACAGGGCAGGGTCGCACTCTCCACCGGACTCAGATTCCTCGGCGCATGCACGAGGCTCATCTCATGGAAGACGCGGTACTGCTGCAAACACCCATCCAAGAACCCACCCAGCCCGGTTCTTTGGGCTTCCGCGGTGAGATCGCCGAAGAGATGGGCGGCGAAGAAGAGCGAGGTGATGCGGTCGCCTGCTCGGAAGGCGGTGACTTTGCTGCCGGTCTGGACGACGGTTCCCGCCCCGTCGGAGCAGGGGATTAGGTCGGGCTTGCTGGGGAAGGGGTACATGTTCTTTTCCGGGGCATTAGTTGGGCTTTTTCTGTGGAGTGGGGGAAGGAAAGAACAGACCATGGGGATACTGGCGTCACGGTAGTTGAGCGAGACCGCCTCGATCTTGACCAGGACGTCGTACTCGCCGACTGGCGGGATCGGGGAGGTGGTGCGCTCCAGGCTGTCGAAGGTGTTACCGAAGTGGCGGATGATCCATTGGTTGTTGGTTTGGGGGGGCATTTTTGTGGTTGTTTTACTGGAAAGATGATGTGGTAGTTGTGAGGAGTGAAGAGATGGTAGAGGTCTTCAAGGGTAAAATATACTCTCCGGATCTGGGATACCGAGATCTGCTCGCCCAGATTATCAAATCATGGAGAATCATGCAGGGCGGCGGGGCTGACAGATTTGGGCCGATTATATGAGGGCTTGGCGGGGAAGTGGAGACAGGATTCTGCGCTGGGATACCGAAGTCTGGGACGGAGTTCTGGTATACTACGTAATTAAATCAGATCTCGATTTTTCATCTAAGGGGGAGGCAGGTCATTGCTCGAGTTCAGCTGTGTTAGTGATGCGGCTCCATTGCGATGTTTGTGTCTGTTCCACGGTGAGGAAGAATAATTCTTTTTTTGCCTGGTTCTGACTGCTATATATTTTCGGAAATCTTATCCAAGACAAGATTGTCTCGTGCTGAGGCTGGTCCCTCGGAAACTTAGCATGGCCCTTTGATCGTCGAGAAGGTGCTATCAGTAATAAAGATACAGGTTATCTTCAAGGATTACAGGGAAATACTTCAATTCGACATCTCAAAAATAGTGGTTGAGAGACGGACATGGATTGCCCGGAAGGAAGCATGCAACGGGAAAGACAGAGTCACGTGGCATGCTTCAGAGTCACAAACACGTGATGCATCATGCCCTGAGCTCTGCAGAGTAGCAGAGGTTTTGAGGTCATGTGTGGAGAGTTTGGGTATGTGAATGTGTGAGTGCACTTAAAGTCTCATGTAATAGATTCTGTGTTCTGAAAAATACAAACACAACATGAGAGCACAGAAGAATGAAGCTGTATAGCAGCTACGCAATAAATCCTCGATCCAACAGCATAGGTAGGACGTTTTGAGAAGTATCAGGGCAATCCGCCAACCACTATTTGTAGGTAGGTCTTCGAGGTGCTAAGCGCATAGGCCCACAGTGTAAGGAAGAGAATTGCTGTCTCCTAGAGGGTGCATGATCTACACTCATCCACATAGCTGTAAAACCATCAAGTACAAATACGCATGAGGAAACAAACAGAGACACGAGCAGTTGATTGCTGAATACTTGTTTATCTGTTGCATATACAACGGGGCAATATTCAAAACATGGGAAATGAATGCTCTCAACAACTGCCTTCACACCGCCCAATTCGACGAATAATTTCCTCTACATCCTCCCAAATCCTTCGCCGATTCCGCAACCCCTTCAACTGCACCCACTGACTCTTGACCCGAAAGAAAACTCGATGCCAATCGGTGTTCGCCCTTTCCAGCCTCACTTGCTCCGGCACCACAACAGGCCACGGGACCAGGTAATCCACCATATCATCCTGATCCGTCGACTTGGCACCCAGGACCTTGGCGTAGTGATTTCGCGTGTCATTCACAAACTTGACCTCGTTTGCGTTCACCGTCGTCCACCACGAGGGCGTGTGCTCAATCTCCGAATTATCCCACGCTTCCCAGAGCCAGGGCATCTCGTCGCGGACGAGGCGGTACCAGACACCATTGGGGAGGTGCGTGAATGCCCGCGACGCCGCGCGAAGGCGCGTGATATCTGCTGCGTCGAGGAAGTTGATTATGTGGAGACGGAGGTCCAGCGGGAGGGAGCTCAGGTAGTCGACCACGCGGGGATCCGGGTGAGTTCGCGCCGAATTCTCGAAGGAAGCAGTATTCACCTCCACCTCCACCTCCTGACTCGTCGCCTCTGCGAGCAACGCCGGTAAGCCAGGTACGTAAAGCGGGTTCGCAGCCAGATACTCTCTGCCGGGTTTATGGTCCCACCATTGCTCCTGCGACTCGAGGACATCACCCGCCCGCGGAAACTCATGGAACTCTTCATAGCTGCACTCGGCATCGCGCCATTTGATGAGTCCGTTGACGTTTACCTTGTTGAAGTGCCGTTTCGATTGGCGGGAGAAAATGTCGAAGCACCACGAGTGGAATGGCATGGCAAGCTCGTGGGGTTCCATGGACTGTTGAGGGTGGGTTAGCAATTATCCTCCAAGGGGTTTACTCTTGGGTAAACTGTACCAGGAATTACTTACCCCGAAATTGACATTGTCCGCCGCCACAGTCTCCACTCCACCCCGCGCGGGCCAGACATCCGGATACCCGCAATCGCGCGATCGCATCCCGTCACACACGCCGGAGAGGAACCACTCCGCATCCGTCTCCCAGTCCTCGTGTAGCCCATCGGGCTTCCACGTTCCCTCCGTCTGCGACTTATGCACGAGGAATTGGGCCGTCCGGCAGCCGCGCATTTCGGCAACAGAGATCGCCGAGCCGGGGTAGGCGTTGGGTTGGCCGCACGTCGGGACGGGGATGTGTTCCAGGTCCTCGGGGCTGCAGTCTTTCGGGAGCTCGGAGGACGTGATTGGAATCAGGATGTCTTTTTTCGTTCCGGTTGTTGTGGAATAGGCCAAGTCTCCGATGGGTTCTCCGGTGTAGTGTCTTGGGTTGAGTGTGCGGAGTGTGTTGAAGAGGAAGTCGCGGTACAATTCTTCCTCTTCATCCTCCGTCGTGGCCGTCTCGCCTTGTTGAGTAGCGTCATCGTGTTGGTCTTCGGAGAGACACATGGCATTATCTGACTCATAATCGGAATCATATTCGTACGGCTCTGCGGTCTCATCGTCGCACTCCTCAGGCTGATAGTCGGGATCAACCTCTAGATCCTCATCCTTTTCTCCGGGATATGGGTATTTGAGAGCGAAAACGCAACCCTTCTTAGCACACTCGGCTAGATCTAAATCCTCGATCTCCATGGAGAGGCTATCGTCGCTGCCAAAGGAAGCAACGTGGGGCTCTCCGACATCGCGAGCACGACCGATGTTGAAGCTAACACCGCAGAGATGGCAGTAGGCCTGGCAATTATTGTTAAATTGGCTTTGGTCCTTGATCAAGGAGAATGTGCTGCGTACCTCAGAGTATCCTGTAGCAGGCGGTTAGTTGATGAATCAATTCCCTGTCTGCAGGTTGCTCTTGAGGAAACATACCCATTTTGCTTGCTTGTCATCTAGTCAGCTCGGTTGATGATATGTCCCATGGATTCGATGTGCAGCACTGAATAATGTGTTGTGTGTTGTGGATGAAGTGGTATTTGAGTTGATTGCCAGAAACCGGGTCTCGGCCAGGCTCCCGTGTGGCTGCAATTAGGCTGCACTCCGCCCCCACAGATACGAGGGGCGGTGTGGCTGTGCAGCTAATCAGTCAGTGGCGGTGGTATATCGACACGTGACTAAGGCAGCGGTTGGACTGGCAGAATGCAAAAGCTTTTGCCTCAACCTCACGTCCTATGTCTGCGCAAGCATCCCATGCTAGAGCCAATATGTGTCCGTTATGATCTAGAACCTGAGGTTTGGAAGTTGATTTCCCGTAGTTGGATCCGCAGGTTGAGAGTCCGGTGGCCAATCCACTCAATGCCGTTCCAATATATTGTAGGTGTATACTATCTAATCCCTTCAAGTTGTCCTGAGAGGAGAATGCGCTAACATTCTACTGCTGTATGAGTGCATTTAAAGAAAGACTTGAATTCCTCATTTATGAGCTATCCTGTGCATATTTCAGCTTGGAAGTAAATGGCCTATTACACATCAAGCACCTTAGTCCCAGTACTCTTCCCCTCGACTAGCCACTAGAACCTCTTGACTATATGAACATGTTCCCAAGAGCAGCCAGTCATAGGTAGACAAATTCTCTGCTGCAAACCAGAGACAAAAGCCAAGCCGGTTTCCAAGCTCTAGTGAAGCGCTTCCATTGCCTCACGCACGTAACCTTGCTCAGCCCTCGACCGCACGGACAAATTGAATCTCAAAGTCCATCGGGAATTCGCGCAAGGCCGATTCGCGAAACTTCCCCTCCGGAAAGTTGTACTTCACAATCTGTTCAAGCAGCTCCCTAGCACTCTCGTAGGCAGTTCCCCCATGCGCAGCAGAACCCTCGGTGATACGCCATCCGCCCGGTCTGGTACAGGACGCGCGGGGGAAGTCGTCCAGAATCTCCAGCCCCCAGTTCCTGGTGGCGGCCCCCCGCAGCGCAGCGGGGGCGTCGACGACAACATACAGGTTTCGGCACCACAACTGGACACCCATGCTGAAGACTTTCCGGAGCGGAGCAAGTCGAGAATCCATGAGCATCTGCTGGGGCAGCGCCACGCGTCGGATGAGATTGTAGTGCTCGGGGTATCGACCAGGCCCTTCGATCGATAGGACGTAGAACATGTTCCATATCTCCCCCAGGAAGTCCTTCCATCTATCGTCCGGGGCAGAACACGATGTTGCGGCGGAGATTGAAGCGGCGCATTGCGAGCCTGTTGTGGTTTTCGGTATAGGTGTCGTTGTCCACGTCCACTTCGAGACTCAGAGACTGGCGTTGGACCCACTCTTGGGCTACCTTATGGGCTTCTTTGCTCACTTCGAGGAGCGGGATCTCGACCGAGAAGATGCCCATCTCGAGCGGGTGGATGAGGTCAGGGACCCAGTTGTCGTAGTCGTCATACTTGTCGTCCAGCCTGTGTTTAATCACTTTGTCTGTTCTCCAGAAGAATAGAGGGTTGTTGATCGGGCCGGGGAGAGCAGCGTTCCAGATCATGAGCCGGATCTCCGGAGGAAGACGCGGGAAGGAAGGAAATTCTGAGGTCGCCATTGTTGTTGAACACGGTTTGACAGCGGTGGGGGAATGGCTTTTGTAGCAAAGATGGAGGGTAGATGCGAGAGAGAATTGAAGGACGGCACCGATTAGAAAGCGATGGTAGACGATGGATGTTACGAGGACAGAGATTGGTTGATATGGGATAAGGTTACTTGATCGAAAGAGAATGGCTGTGTTAAAAGAGGATGAGGGGGTGGAAAGAAGGTGGTCGAGTTTGAGGAGGATAGGCGCGGTTGCCTGCAGGCAGCGAAGGTTTGGAATTGGCAAAAGATTTCTGCTGGTCAAAGGCTGCTTCGAGTGAATGCCTTCATCACCTCCCTAAAGTGCTTGAAAATCACGTGTCCCGATGCTTTGAGTGGATAACTGAGAGACTTGGCTTCTCTGGACTGAAGATTTGCCCTCATATGAACCCTTCCCTGGCTGAAATCCAACCATTCCGCTCGCGCGGTCAAGCACAAACTTGTTACCCTGATCTGAACTGTTCTCTAGAAAGGAATAATAGTTCAATCTCTAAGAGCCTGCTACAGGCAGCCATTCGTTTCGTACGGCATAGATATCCTGTTCTTCCGCTGCGAGCCCTAAAAGTCGATCCAGTCAAGATAGAGAGGACCCTTGTAGTAGATATGCGTTGAACCCTGTAGGAGCACGCTAAAGTGGAAGCTTTGGTTGCCACGTCAGAGCAGGACGTTGGAACTACTCGTAGTTGTTAGAAGGTTGTAGACTAGGCCTGTCTCTCTCCTAGTGAATGCTTTTATTGCCTCGATGAAGAGTCAGTTGTCGCCTGGTCCAGGCATTTACTCGGTCCGTACCGCAATGCCTTAGCTGTTGGGCCTTCGAGCAAAGCGACATATCGAGGGGGCGTCTGAAGGTGCTCTGAACCTTCTAGAAGTACTCACAACTGCTCTAAACAATTATGTTGTATGTTCAAAATTCTTTACGAAGTCCTCTTTCCTTAGTTGCTAACGGCCGGTAGACACGAACCGTGTTGTGATGCATCCAGATCCACCGGCTATAGCTAGATAGACAGTTGACAAAATATAACAACAGCAGAGCACTCTCCTCAAAGCCCCACGCGTAGAAACAATTCCATCCAGAGTCCGATTCGTCTTGTAGCCTCACTTCCTCACCGCACTGACAAAGCGAATATGGAAATCTTTCATGAGGCCCCAGGTGATCCATGCCTCCAGGTCACTCAGCGGAAAAGGGTTCTTTGTAATCTCTACGAGCAGTTCCTTTGCGCGCTCGTAGGCCGTTTCCCCGCGCGACGAACCCTCGCCAACCCTCCACCCGCCGCCATCAATCCAGAAAGCCCAAGGCAGATCTTCCAAAACCTGCAGCTCCCACTTCTGCTCCACCTGCCAATCCACTTGGTCCGGTGGGCCCGGGACCATCTGCTGGAGCTCTGCGGGCGCGCCGACGACAATGAAAAAGTCCCAGCACCACGCCTGGAGGCCGCGGAGAAATATTTGCTGAACCCAGTCTAGGTGGTTCTCGAGCATCTGCTGGGGAACTGCAATGTGTCGGAGCGGATGGTCTAGCGGGATTTATTTGTGTGGAAACCATTCAGGGTACTCAGGGTCTCGACGCATCACATAGTATAGCGCATCGACCTCCTCCATGAAATCCGTGAATTGGTCATCGAAACAGAAGACGGTGTCGTCACTAGCGTGGAATCAGCGGACGAGGGCGGTTGAGTTGGCTCGGGGTGGGACCGGAGGAGGCGACTGGCACCGAATCCAGTCTTCGGCCACCCTTTTTGCCTCCTGGTTCACCTGGAGAAGCGGGATTGCGATGCGGAAATGGCCCATATCGTCCGGGTGCATCAGATCATCATCCGCATCGATCAGACATTCCGGGTCAGATTCCCGCCGCCACGTAGTCCGCCTCCAGAAGAACAGTGGTTTACCGATTGGGTCGGGTAGCGCGGCCTCCCAGATCATGAGACGAATCTCGGCGGGAAGACGCGGGAAAGTTGGGAATTCGGATGTTGCCATGGTTTATCGAATCAGCTTTGACAGTAATTAGAAGTAAAGAAGTATCGGTAGCAAGCGAGATGGAGGGCAGAAAGGAGACAACTTGAATAAACTGGGACCGATGAAGATGACGGCAGAATATGATGGCAGGATATGATGGTACCTGTTACCGGTAACGATGGTTGACATCAAAGAAGATGGTTAGGGTGGATAGAAAAGGTTGAGTTGGAAGAGTAAGAAATGAGCTGAGAGATGGCGGATGTGATGGATGAGGATGCTCATAGGCAGTAAGGGTGGGAAGATAGCAATCATGATTGTAGCCTAGGTCATATCACTTCCAGCGAATGTGTCTCTCATTTGTTGCTGAAATTGATAGACAATGAAGGGCCGGCCTTAATGAATGAGTAATCGAAAGCTATCAACTTGAGCTCGAGTTTGGGATCGACCTCTTACTTGTTTAAAAATGGGTTGGAGGGGCTGTGAGCTTTTCGAGTATACTGTATGTTAAAGTCTCTGCAACCCCTTCCTAATATTGTTGAGCTCTATAAGTACGGGCAGGGCAACATATTGCTTCACGCTACCCAGATGAACAGGCGAACGATTTTCTGCGCAGATCAAGCAGTTATCATCCTGCATAACGTGGCCTTCTTTTTGCCTTGACAACCCACTTCAGCATACAGTGCTGTGAGAACAACAGTAAGAACAAGCATAAGGTAAGGCTCATTAGTTCCTACATGACATAGGTCGTTTGTTGATGTCTTGTGTTGGGTCTGCTTACAAGACATTAGATCCCCAGAGACACTCGGTATCAATGAAGAGAATGCTCAGAATATTACAAAGTCCTAATCTCAACTCTAAGGCTTCAAAAACCTAAACAAATAAGAATTATCGTTCCTCGCCTATCCTCATCTATCCTATATCAGCCCACCACACTGCTGTCAACAGAAACACTAAGGAAGCGCTGTGAAGAACATCAGAATGATTGGTCAACTGCCATGATCATGTCCTGTGTATTATCGCTTTTACTGATCTTTGCCGTTGACAGAACCACGGTATAGGGGTACTTGAGGATTTTTGTAAACATTAGATTGATGCCTGGTTTTGCGGGCGACGGTTCTTTTGGGTCACTAAGCGGTTGAATCGCCTTTGCAGGTAAGTTGCGGCCTCAGGCCACAGCTCCGGAGATTCACACTGCGGTCGGAGATTTGCTGGAAGTCCGCGGACTTTCAACACCAACCCTAACGTTGCTGGCCCCCGTTATCTTGCTCCGGATCTTGTTAAACCTCCATTATTGAGTGAGAAAATATGACAAATACTCACAGAATTCAGGATTGAAGCTGAGTTATAAGGGCACATTCAGACCGACTCTTCCACTCTCATACCTTATCTATCTTGTTCTACCAGAAATCGAAGTCAGGCCTGCCCTCAAGGAGCTCTTTCTGTCACATAAGCTGCGGTCATTGAAAGGATTGATTTGATCATGTCTTCTACTAACGAGTCTACAGCGCTTGACAAGCAACCACTGCGCAAAGAGAAAGTCGACAGGTGCGATGATCCGATGTCAGGGCCTGGCGGTGTTGGCGAGCCAGACGCTGGAGGCCCTTCATCCGCCTTTTCATCCACCTTCCAAGAGGTCCTTTTCATCTTTGTCATCGGCCTATCCCAGCTGTTCTCTGTCGGCGGTCTCGGAAATACAGCTTTCTCAGTACAACAAATCGGCCACTCGCTCAGCGCCACAAGCAATGGTCAGATGTCCTGGTTCCTGGCCGCATATTCACTGTGCGGCGGCGTCTTCGTTCTGGTGACCGGCCGACTGGGCGATCACTTTGGCCACAAATATGTCTTTCTTTTCGGGTGGATGTGGATGGCCCTATGGTCACTCGTGAGTGGCTTCGCCAAAGGTGTGATCCTTTTCGACATTGCTCGCGGGATGACGGGCATCGGCAACGGGGCACTGGTCCCCAACTCCTTCGCCCTCCTCGCACGTGCCTTCCCCCCGCTCTCAGTCAAAAAGAACATCGCCTTTGCTTTCCTCGGATTCTGCGCACCATCGGGTTACATATTTGGAGGCCTCGTCGGCGCTGCCTTCGCCGAGAAAGTCACCTGGAGATGGGGATATTGGTTTTGGGCCATTAGCTGCCTCGTTCTGGGCGCAGTGACGTACTTCATCGTCCCCCACCGCGTGGGTTCGCCAATCCCTGGTCTCAATCTCAAGCGCTTTGACTACCTCGGATCCATCCTCGGCGTCTCGGGTCTCATCCTCTTCTCCTTCGCCTGGAACCAAGCCTCCGTGGTAGGCTGGCAAGAACCTTATGTCTACGCGCTTCTCATCGTCGGAATTCTCCTGATCGTCGCATTCGCCATCTCGCAGTCCCACGTCCCGGCCCCCGTTCTTCCCAACACCCTCTGGACCCGCAAGGGCTTCTCCCCCGTCGTGACAGCCATGTCATTCGGCTGGATGTCCTTCGGTATCTTCCTCTACTACACGACGATCTACATTCTCACCATCCACAAAGCGCAGCCACTCACAGCAGTCGCACAGATGGTCCCGCTCGTGATCGGGGGACTCTTCGCGACCGCCTCCGTCGGGCTCTTCATCACCAAAGTCCCCGCGCAGTACATCTTCGGCGTCTCCATGTTTTCCTTTCTGGTCGGCAACCTGCTCATGAGCTTTGTGTCGTACTCTTCCATCTACTGGGCCTTCATCTTCCCCGCGTGTTTGCTGGTCGTCGGCGGACCGGACCTCTCCTTCGCTTCGTCGGGCATCCTCATCTCCAACGCAGTCCTGCCGGAGGAGCAAGGCGTCGCCGGCTCGTTTATTTCGACAGTGGTGCAGTACTCTATTTCTATTGGTCTGGGCATTGCTGCGACCGTCGAGGCGCATGTCAATCACGGGGGAGCGGATGTGGTCCGCGGGTATCGAGGGGCGCTCTGGCTCGGGATCGGGTTTGCGGCGGTCGGCTTCTTGATTGTGATCCTGTTCGTTCGGGATAGCCGGTTTGATGAAAAGGGGAAGAATGATAAGGCTGATGCGAGCAGCACGGATAGCGCGGAGATGACGATTAACAAGGTGGATGTCTGAGGCTCTTGTTCGGGTAGTTAGAAATTGTTGGGGAATTGAGCTAAGGGTTATGTATAGCTAGATTGGATAGAGGATAGGAGTTTGTACTTAAGTTCCGGCAGAGATAACAGATTCATTGACTTGACTGTAACAGCAAATGAGACACAGCAAGGTACGCGAAGTGAGTAGCTGTGGTCGGTCGGTCTGTCTTTTCTAAGGCAGAGAGCAACTTAGACTATGTAATCTATCTCAATCGTGAGTTCATGGTCTCTGCGGGTAGTTTCACCAGCCACTGTATCCTTTTGTCCCTAAGAGCAAGGCACTATGCGATACCGGCCAGAATTCAGGAAAGGTCACGAGTAGAAAAACGCCCCGTGTTCTCTCATCATACAAAGCCACGTACATTGGTCTTCAAAGGTTCTTCTCGCTGAATTTGTGCGTGTACTGTTTCGACTCCGGCGGCTGATTAATCAGTGCGGCGAATATATCATTCCGCGTGGCAGAGGGGAAACGGGAAAGTCATTGAATTTTGTCCTCAAACGTGGGCAGTCTGAGCAAATTAGCAAGGTAGAGGCTGATATACTTTCGAGAGACCCCATCCATCGTGGCAATTGGTGATCAACTTTTCTGGTTGACTTGTGATGTCGCCGTCTGTCTTCCGGGTTATATGAGTTGAGTCCGAGCGGGTGATCCCTGGCTTGGCAGATTATACCTAGTAATAGGTAGGGTAAGAGGTTTGGTAGCCGGCATCGGCTGATCACCTGACCCCATGGTCCGTGGCATCAAGTCCCGCGCTGTCAACTGGTCAGCCTAACCCAATCACGCCTAACCTCGCGTCAGCTGGCAGGTGCAGGCGGCTGCAGCATTCCAGGGAGCGATTCCCCTCTCCCTACTTTTGGTCTCTGATCTAACCATCACGGAGAGCGAGCAGAATGGTTGATGACGACCGCAGCAAGGCTACCCCGGGCTCGCACTCGTGGGTACGCAAGTTTACGCTGTCGTGTTCCCGTTGTAGGGCCGCGAAGCTAAAATGCGACCGCAAAGAACCCTGTGTTAGTGCCCACGTCATCCACGCGCGAGCAATCGACTCGCCCTTGACGCTGGAGGCTTACAATCCTCTTACAGGTGGAATGTGTCAAGCGTGATCTTGGCCATCTTTGTACCAAGGATGAGCGACACCCGAGGGCTAAACGGTCCAAAACCGTGCACAGAGGCAAGACAGCGTCCAAGCAGTGAGACACCGTTGTTGAACCAAGGTTTATGAAAACAATGCTTACGCCTGCAGTAGTCTGCCAGCGAATGGAGATAGTGAATTGGAAGCCGAAGAGACAGCTCAACTCTTGGAGCATTTCGTCGAGGGAATTCCCCGTTCGAGTTCTGTGGCGGCAACCCCGATGTCGGTCGCCCCGGATTTTCTGAATCGGTACTGGTCCGCTACAGACCCTAAGCGACACGGCGAGAAGCTCGCCTTGATCCGAGAGATCGTCGACGTACTGCCGGAGTGGGAGGTAATCCACGTGCTTTTTGAGGTGTTCGTCACTCGCTGCCAGGGCCCTTTGGGGAATGTGGTGCACACTCCGACATTTATGGCGCAAGCGGCACTGTTCGGCAACTGCTTGAATCTCGCTTCAGCAGACGAACGGGCTTCCGCGATAGCAAGCGCAATCACAATGGAGACACTGGGCTGTTACCTCTTGGCGGTAGGTGGAGTCTACCTGACACAAAAGCCCCATGCTCACATTATTGTTTGCTTGTCAGCTTGTGCTCGGTCTTGCTTTTCATCCTACGCCCTCGATATTGGGATGGAGTCCTACGCCGTCGGCCTTGCGCGTGGAAGAGTTACGATCGTCCTGTTTGCGTGTCAAGACATGGAGGGCTCTAGGCTTGCGCTGTCTCCAGGACGGAGTGTCTCTCTTCTGTGGCTCAATCGCTGGGTTACAGGCTGCAGTCATGCTCCTACTCGACAGCCAAGAGGACTCATTGGCGCTGGACGCGGTTCTGGTCACTGCGATCTCAGGAGCTCGCAGACTTGGTCTACACCGGCTGAGGGATATTAAGTTGGACGCGTCTGCATTATGTTCAGCACCACTCGAAAATCACACGACAGGACCGGCAGAACCGCCACATATTCGAACAGAAATAGGTATTCGGATATGGTAGGGCTGGCCGAGAAGAAAGAGCACGAGTCCTTTGCTGATATTCTCGTACAGGTGGGCACTCGTCCAAAGGGACTGGTCTCGCGGACAGGCCCTCGGCTACTACACCATCCAACCATCACAATTCAACACCCGGATGCCGCTGCACGTCAATGACGAAGATCTCTCTTTATCAACCTCGCGGGTGGATATCAATGGACTGATTGCAGAGCGGCCTCGATCCGAGTTCACCATGATGTCGTATACTCTCCACGCCCTCGAAATCACCGGCATTGTCCGCGAATCCATCGAGCTATGGGATTCACCAACACGTGAGCCCGACATGACCATTCGATCCACCAGATTGCGCAAACATCTCAACAATCAATATGAAAAATATGTTGCTGGTCTGCCGGCGTATTTCCGACTGGGAAGCACGGTCGGACTTACCGCCACCGGGAGTCCAATGGCGGCGATCCCCGTACAACGCTGGATGCTGCATCAGCAACTGTGGAGCTTACTGCTTCGACTGCATCGGCCCAGTATCTCATCGTCGATCGGTCGTACTTTCTGTCAGCTTCTGGCCCAGAATATTATCGGTACCCAGGGTCAGATCCACGCGCGATGCACGGTCTGTGGCTCGCTGTCGACCAGCGAGATGCAGCTTTTCAACGCGGCGGTGGTGTTGATACTGGACTTGATCTTCACGTCCAGGTCAGATGATAATGTGAATAGTGCCAGCGCACAACAGCTTAGCCGACTGATGACTCGCGATAAAATCCGGGAAGCGATGGAATTACTACGAGCTGAGAACGCCAAGAACGGGCCATCGACGCTCCACAATCCGCACAGAGAGTCAGAGGCCGAAGGGCCCGCTCAGCGCTGCGTTGTTGCTTTGGAAGCCTTGATGGAACTTGAGGAAGAAGACAGTTACGATCAAGACGGTAGTTCAGCCGCTGGAAGTACTCGCGGAGAACAATTGGCAGGTACAAACCTAAAGAGACTTAGGGTCGCGGGTATTCTGAAAGCCTTGAGCCGAAAAGGCCTTGATCCTGCCAACGCACCCGGGCACGCGCATCCGCAACCCCCATTCGAGCCCTCTTCACCATTCAACCCATTACCACCACTTGTCGATGGTAGTGTCACCGACGGGTTTCCAGATCTGGATGTGCTGCCAGTTCTTTCCAATGGTCTCGTCAGCCCAGACGACCTTTGGCAGTGGCAATTCTTGGACTTTCCCCTGCCACCGCTGGATTCTTGCGATCCCTTCCCTAAAAATGTCCCGTTTGGTACACTAGGAGACGATCTCCCTAGCGCCTTTGATATGGGCGCTTCGGACACTTCGCCGTTTGCCGACTCTTAGTGTAAGCGTTAGTCCTGGTACGCGTATGACGCACGCCTCGCGTTCGTCTCCTGGGTAGTTCATTCACTCGTTTGGTTGACGCCAAAGAGTTCGCCCAGAATTCGCTCGAGCGCCCATGCCTACCTTGCTGTCATGGTGAACCATACCGGGAGTAATAGAATATGAGGGTCTATAGACTATAGTTCATTCCGCGAGACTGAGGCTAAGACACAACTCTGTCGTCTCTTCTAGTCAAGCGTCTTCACAGCTGCCTCGTGCATAAGCCATTCCAGATCAATGTTTCGTAACTAGTCTTCGTGAAACCGTTGATTGTTTTGTGTAACACATAATTCTCAGGCATAAGTACATACGACCACAGGGTGTGGAAAACAGGGCTTCCCGTCCGCTCAGCCGTACTTAAGCCACACGCCGGGAGGTTAGTAGTTGGGTGGGTGACCACCAGCGAATCCCTTCTGTTGTATGTTCTTTTTGTCTTTTCAAATCTTAGCTATTTCAAGTTTGTTTTTCAGCATCGTTTCTCCACTCTCGTGGCTCTCGTCCTCCCAGACACAGTCGGCCCCTCTTTTCAAGTGATGCCGCCACATCACCCGATGCAACCCAACACCCTTGTTCATGTATTAGAAATCGTACCTGGTTAGCTACACCAACCGAACCAACCATCAAGATCAAGGAACCTCCCCCTGTGCGTACATCGGTCAAGCGAGGGCTCTGGCTTTTGACGAAGGTTTCGCTCATGTCGTGAAGCATTTTAGTCGACTGGTAGCTTTCGAATGATAGAGTGGACAAAGGTCCAATTGGCTTCCCAGATTGTAAATTTCTACTGCAACAATAGTAGAGCTTGTCGGTAGGTTATATCTCCCCCGGCTAACTGACGCGGAGATTAGGGCTGTCGGCTTTGCAGGCGGAGGAAAGGGGGGGGGGGGGGGGGTGGGGGGCGGGTCTTTGGCCCCTGTGAGGACGAGGTTGTAGGTCTGGTGAGCCTGAGTGAATGGGGTTGTTTGGGTTTGTGTGGGCATGTTGAAGTGGTATTTGGTCGTAGTGCTTTGTGTCTTGATGTGTGTTTGAGCTTCTGAGGTTTGTTGCGGAGAATGTGGACGAAGCTATGTATACGTCCGAATGAGAGGTTCCGGTGCGGGAAAGAACGAATCGGAAAGTACCCCATCCCGATTCTTACACACAACTCACGCTGTGCAAGAAATCCAATAAAGCATGTAGTGACTCGACTCCTTCAGCTGCCCCATCACCTCCGTCCATTCTAGCTATCTCGTATGCAGAGATCATGGCTTCCCCGATTGAAGTGGCGCGCCTCCCTGCCGCCGCCCACGACGGCCGCATGGCATGGCCAACGTCCGATTCCAGCAAGCGCAACTAGCGGCCGCCCTGCACGACAGTCTCCGCGCTGATGGTGGACCAAACAGGTCAGCTGGCAGCTGCCCCCGGCGTCCGCGCGACGCCCGACCTGCCCTGCGCCGCTCTCTTCGATCGGACCGCTGATGTGGACTACGCCGCCCGACAGATCTGGGCTGCGTGTGCGGCCTACGGCGGTGGGTCACCGCATCGTCCAGGCATTGTCGCGGTCAACGTATGGGCGAAGCAGAAGTTCGTGGAAGCACTTCTGCGACATTTCCTGGAGCCAGCAAATCAATAGCCATGCCACCTTAGCCAACCACATTCCCCCACCCATGCTACGTGACTCTCGCCCCTCTTCCTTGTCCATAGCTCCGAACAATCAATGGCTGATGCAATAGCAGTCGGACCTGCACTCGCCACGGACCAGAGAGTGATCCCTGTCGAGCGTCGCTATACAACGTCGATGTTCTCGCGCCCGCGGCCGGAGATGATCACCACGATCCAGGCAGGGAAGAGTGGGCTGAAGAAAGGGCACGTCCTTGGAGCGCTGAGCAAGAAGGTAGTCAAGCCACTGCTCAAAGCCAGACAGGGGCCTGGGACTTCCATGGGCTTCTTCGAGCAGGGGATTCTGGTGGGGCTTGTGTTCATTGTTATACCGGTTGTATCGGTGGCAGGGTTCTCGGTGTGAACGTTGGCAACAAAAGGGGTCATCTAGTTTCTATTATTGTTCTTGGAGGGTCTCTGTCGGAATTGGTATATGTGGTAAGTGCAGTAGACGAGGCTACTACGGAGGAACTGTGAACCTGGGCTGTGGCGGGCGCTGAGCGAGCGGTCCGGCTACTCGCCTCAGGGCTGTAGGTCGAGATGATAGCTTTAATACCGATTTGCGGCTTGAATTCCCATACATTGCTGCGTAGTGGAAAGGTGAGGGGGCCGAAACTTGAGTCAGAGACTTTAGTGAATATAAGATGGCCATCGATTGTAGGAGAGCTACCAACCATACAAAGCCAAAGCCTTCACTATAACCCTGTTTATTTGTGCTTCACTCCAAGCTGTCGATCGTCTTAGCAGCCCCTCCATGGCCAGCCACAATGGGCGGGCTGAGTCTAGCGGGCTCCTTAGGTTGATAGGGCTTGACTTGAAGGTAACGTGAATTGAACTGCCCTTGCATTGGATTCAATGGAATGGATTTCGATGGGCTTATATACCCCCTCCTCCCTCCTCCTTCTGTCTTCTTCCTTCTGCCTCCCAAGTCTTCCACTTTTTCTCCATCCGCCTTCTCCATCGGCCTTCTCCATCCATCCTCTCCATCATCACTCTCACCATTACTCTCATCCTCCTCTTTCGAACCCAGACCTCCTGAGCCGATGGTCAAAGACTTCTAGCAAGCCTCACAATGTCTGTAAAACATAAAACGTTTCTTCTAGCATGTTATCAGAGTCTGCTCCGGTTTGTCCACTCCCACCCCCTTCATTCAAGAACATCTTTCTCGATCAAACATCTGGATAGTTCCCTCTCTGACTACTGCTTTAAATGAAGTCCGATCGAGCGCTGTCGAACATCATCATGCGCAAGGTCGACATCGTGGTCACTACACCACTCAACCTGCCTAAGATGTTGCGAGGTAGCTCTACCCTAAATTCCTCATCATTGTACTTTACACCCCGGGGTCGAGAGGCATGGAACAACTCGGCCTTTGAGAGGCTCATCAATAAAGACTACAACGTCTGCAGCCTAAACCTCCAATATCGCAGTCAGAAAGCAATGTACGACGCGACTTCCAAGATATTCTACGACGGCAAAGTGGAGAGTCATGGCCTCCCGCGCGGTTTGGGCGGGCATCTCACGGCTTCTCGAATCACCCGCACCGGTGGGATGACATCGCTGCGTGATGGCAGACGGGTCCGGTTCTCGACACATGAAACAACTCGGCCTTTGGGAGACTGATCGAAAAAGCCCACGAGGCCTGCACACTGAACATCCAATAACAAAGCCAGAAAGTAATCCACGAGGCGACGTCGAAGATATTCTACGAGCAGAGAGTTGAGAGCTTCGGTCTCCAGCGGAAATGAGGCGGCAATTCATGGCCTCTCGAATCACCGCCCAAGTGGAATGACATCGCTGTGTGATGTATCCAGCTATGGACATTCCTTTGGCGCCATGGCATTGGGAATCACCTTCTCAGAACCGAGAAGTACACCTACCACCCTCAATGGACAGGCTCGGAAGACAGAGACAGAGACAATCCAGACCACTACCACCTAGAACGATGTACCGAGGACAGAACGTTCGTGCTGTTCCTAACGTCGCTCCTGACGTCGCTCCGAACGTCTGTCCTGTTGTTCCTGATGTCGCCCCCGATGTCGCTCCTCCGGACACTGTCAACGTCGCTCCTATCGGTCCTGACGTCGCTCCTGATGCTGTCGGTCCGAACGTGTACGTCACTGAAAACGTTGGAGACGCGAACGGGCCAACACAAGAGAAATACGCCAGCTATACGCCAGACTGGATGAGATAAACTGGGCTCGAGCCGCTATAGCTATACGCGACATACTCGACCATTACCTTTAACTGCTCGACTACGCCTTTTGTTGCTCGTACTCTCGTACGTTCGCTCTACACATCTCCTTCGGACTGCTGATTTCCGTTCATTCCGTTCGTTCGGTTACCCCTCTTTCACTCCAGCACTTCCTTTACCATACGTTCTGCCCAGTGAGGCGTGGAATAATTCGGCCTTTGAAAGACTGATCACAAAAGACTGTCAGACTTCCGCAGTTGATATGCGGTAGCAGCAAGAGCACATGTACGGGCCCAGATGCAAACAAGGGAGCAGTTCAGAGCTTCCCTCTCCGCGCACATGGGGAGGCAACATTGCTGCCTCACCCATCACCGTCCGCTTCAATTAAAATTGCTGGCTTATCAAGCAAGATATCGGATTCCTAGATATCGACGCGTAGGCGCAGCGAGACGCGTCCTCGTTATGGTTCAGCCTGACGGAGGCGCGTCTCGCCGTAGACCTGGCAATGACGCTCTCGGCCAGACGTATTAATGTTCTAATCCTGACGCCGTATAATGCCCAGGTCGCCAAAATTAAAGCCGATCTCGCCAATCGCTACCACAACGCGACAAGAAAGCCGCGCATACTTACGGTTGACTCATCACAGGGTACCGAGGCAGAGTGTGTGATTGTTTCTCTGTCAAGGAACGTTAACACACCAGAATTCCGAAGGTCCAAGCGGCGCTTCAATGTAACGACGTCGAGGGCGAGTCAATCGGTGTTTTACCTGGGTAAGTGGTCGTATATTCAAAGCGCCACTCTACAGCAATCGTCACCAACGCTGTTCGGTATGCTTGATCACTACCCGAAGCATGTCCCACGCTTTGTGATCGACCCCTCCTAGTCGCCTTGCTTGTTGTTAGAAATGTGCCGTCATCTGATCTGGACAATCGATCTTTTGCGGCTGTTGGCCATGCATCTCTTTCTTGGGAATTCTGTTAGATCTGGTCGCCTCTTAGGATGGGGTTATTGCGTTAGCAGTCGCAGCCACGACTCTCTATTTCAATCTTTCGATGGACAAGTTAATGGTAATCGAACTACAGTCGCAGTTTCCAGCAGATTACACCTGGATAGATGATAGTCATTGTCTATCCCTTGACGCCTAAGGACCCTAACGTATAACAGATGGTACACGATCGACAATGTTCTTTAGCATAGCTACAGACATCGCACTGGCGGACTTTGATTATGACATTTCTGCTATGCAAATTTGTATACGATCGGAATCGCCGCGGAAGGGTGAAGTTGCCGCTACGAGTATGTCACTTCCGTCGTCGGCACGATATTGACGTGAATCCAATGCTGCCATCGAACAACCCTGCTGCCAGAGAGCCAGCAAGAAGCGGAGAACGGTCTACTTCGCGACAGCCCCATGGATAGGATGCTTCTCTTCGCGTTGGGAAAGTGCCTTAGCTTCACCTGCGGTGCCCGATCATTACACCAACTGATGCAGACGTCACACCAAACGGGTTTCATGCAATGACGCTATTGGAGTCCACCTTGCGTGTCGGCTCTGCTCCATGCCCGTTGACGGATAGCCTGACTCATTGGACCCTCTAGTTGCTTCTTCAGCCCGATCGTCCGGCCGAGGCTAGCACGTCAGTCCTTCAGGAGCTACTCGGCCCCCTGTCAGCCTGTGCAGACGAGGAGGGAGATATTTACCGGCACCACGAACGGGGCGCACGGCACCTCAGCCACATGCAGTTTAGTGTGATCCAGCAGTATCTGCGATTGCACCCCCGGCTCTATCTCCTAGCACTGCTCCTGCGACCCGACAAGAACTACCGGCTGCTTGCCTTCCCGGACCCAGCCCGCGGGGCCCAGGAGGAAGACACATTTATTGGGAGGACACACTGCCCCACGGGACTGTGCGATTCTGGATCCCGATGGAGAAGGAGTCGGGGAGGGTCTGGTCGGTTTTAGAGCCTGAGCTAAAGATACATAGCAAGGCGGCTGGGCTAGAGTTCACACGTGTCTATCCGGTGGTTTCGAATCCTATGCAATCATGGCGCTTTCCCGGGTTGAATGGCGGTCATAAAGGCAACCGCAGGAAGCTTCCTCCGCGGCAGGGTGAAGCAAAAGACAGCCTTTTTCGAATTTTCTTAAACTCGCTCTTCATTCTATTCCACAGTCTATCCCGCAGTCGCATTGACTCTCTTGAAAACATTTCGTATGTGAGGGTGGACAGAAGTCCATTCCTAGCAAGCTGATCCACCTTCATCTGAAAACCCATCCACCCCTCAACATGATAGAATACAAGAAAGGCTTATTTGATGAGCTTCTGGACCCTCTTAGGTAACGCATGATAGCCGAGCCGAGTCAAATGCTGTAGATCAGCATAGACCCGCCGACCATGATTTGTCTATGGTTCGCAGACCTAAGAATCTAGAGGTCATTCTTCAGAGAGCTCGGGAAGGCGATCCCATTCTGAGAACATGGTTTGGTAGTGAGGTCTGCCTATCTGCCCTGAAGACATGTGAGCACATTTTCCGTCGCTTTTCATCATGAGTCTGATACTAAGTGCTACAAGCCACCTACTCGTCGATTCCGTGCATATATACCCCTATAGATTAGGCCGCGATCGGGATTCCTCGCGTGAAAGGTATTTCCGGGACGTGCTAGAGTACTTTTGTCCTGAGAGAGAATCGCAAATTCGCACGAAGATGTACTAGGGTGTTGCGGCACTGAGTATTGTGCCAATCGTCTTACCCTCAGAGTATCCGTTCACTGTATGTGGGATACGGCGATGCTTGCCCTCAAGCCGCTAGATGTCAATCAAGATAAACCCGCTCCCGGGGTGCAACTATTCCTGTTGGGCAAATGTCAATTTACCAGGAATGTGTCCTTCGAGCGCCCTGATATCCCTGATGCCTTCCAGACATTTGGAATCCCAAGATGGAATGATGCCAAGCGGACATAGAGACAATCGACCTGTGGCAAAATCTTACCCTTCCGCCCGGATAATCCAACAGGATCACTCACTTCTCTCGTTTAATTTGCTAGAGATGCAATGGCTTTAACATCGGGTCCTCGCGCTGAGTGGAGCGGCGGACCTTGCAACATGGGATGAGAACGACGCCGATTCTGATTCCGAAAACGAATTTGATCTCCCAATTTCCGATGAGGAACTGGGCAGCTTCGAACTCGTGCCGAGCATCCCCGGAAAAGGGGAAAGCCAATACACTCTCGAGATGCCATTTCGAGCAAAGCATGCCTGGTATGCGGTCACTTCTTTGTAAATCTCACCCATGAATTGGAAATGAATCTGTGGAGGGCCTTGCCTCCCATTAGATAGTTCGCCAGATAGCTGAATCCATCATCTTCACGCTCTCATCAGAACCAATCTCCTAATTAGACTGCGTGAACCGCAAAGGCGGCTTGATGGGCCAAGTGAGCGATCCATCCGACGCTCCGAGCCGACCCTCTCAGTCCCAACGCAGGGTCAGTGATAGCGTACCTCAACTCAACCAAGTCCATTCTCATAGATATTTGTGCAGCGGCCCATAAAAGAGAAGACGTGCATCGAAGAGATGCTGGATCCTCGCTATCTGTCCGTAACGGTGGACCAGATCATGAGCCAAGCGCTCAACCTTTCAGATGAGCTCCAGACACGCGAATTATTCAGGCAGGCACTCCTATTGTGCCAGTGCCCCACCGGTCTTCGGAAGTTGAGATTGGCAGTCAACGATCTGTGCAACAACATGGATGAGACTATCCCAATGCTGGTGGGAGACGAGCAGGGAGTTGGTGACGAGTCTTGAGATATTTGTTACGAGAGGCGGACTTGACTGGAGAAAGGATCTTTTAGAAAGATAAGGTTCCTCAATGCGGATAATCTGGCCATCTTCTTTGAGCCGAATCTGGCTCGAACATCGTGTTTTGTGGGTCCTTAAATGCACACCCTACTTTGTACCTTTCTATGCCTCCGTGTTTGTCTCACTGCACAACAGCTGGAAGCTTTATTCTGGCAACCTCCCCGTGTCCGGAAGAAGTATAAAAAGTATTTCACTCATCAAGATTTCGTACGGGCGAAGTTCTACAATCGTGCTTTGCGCACCTACTGTGGAGAGTTAGTCTATGATTCTGAACACCCGAGGTCTCTTATTGGAACAAATTGGAAGAAGATTCAGTTGAACCAAAAGTTTCCTGAGGTTTACAAACGGCGTGGAGGCATTAGGGGGCGTGCCCCAATTGTTTTTGAGGGTCTACGGACCAAGAAGAGTCAGTTTCGCAAAGCGACCGCCACCAACAAACTCCGCTTTCTCAAAAAGACTTCACGGACTAAAATGGTTGCTTCCGCTATTGCAGGACAAGTACTTGCGGAGGATGAAGAGTTCTTGATCGATCCTAATACAGTTGATCCTGCATTGTTTACCAACGAACAAATCCTTATTCAAAACGCAGTGCATGTTAAGGAGAGGACCAAACTTAGGGTTGATTTGCGCGAGTCTGAGAAAGTGAATCGCGAACTTCAGGCCCCAGGCCCGCATTACCCGTCTCAGCCGTATTTTTCTTACTACATGCATTATACCGGCCATAGAGCAATGCCTGAGCGTGGGATGAACGAGTATGTCAAATATCAATCCGGTGCTAAGGTGGAATAGGTGTGGAAGACCACTTGTGACAAGAGGCTGTCTGAAATATCATCATATCTCCCTCATCCATATTTAACATCCCGTCATCACTAAAACGACGTAAACGCAAAATCACGATATCTTTTGAGGTGCACCCACGCGCCTCCCAGAAAGCCAACCCGACGCCAGACCCGGCCAACACCTCAATCACGATCGCACACACCGCGAACGGCGCATCACACCCGACCCGGTCGACAAACGCACTCGTCCCAAAACTGGCCCGAAAACCAATAAACCTCCGCTTAGCACACCCCGCCACCATGGTGACCTGGCCGCGCCGCGGATAGCAATCCATACTGTACACGAACCCGCTGACGACAGGACTCACAGATCCATGAACTAACGCCTTCATCGCCACGTCGACCCTAGCCCAGCTCCATTCTTTCGGCAACGCGCGCCCGCTGCGGGCGATAGTCGATCCCACTTAGGAACGAGGCCTCGCCCAAGGCGGGAATATGCGTTCCTGGATCGTTGATGCAGGAATCTCATGATACTTCAGATACAGTTACTCGAAGCCCGGGGGGGGGGGGGGAGGACAAGCGCCCGCGACTGCAGGACATCGAGGTGCGCCCATGTGTACATGTATATATTCTGGCCAGCTACTCGACGGGGCGTGCATACGGAGGGGGTTGAGATTCTGGGCGTGTGCAAGTATGCCTGTGCGAAAAGGAAGGGGTGGTGACCTTACTGTTTGTTGCGTTGCTGGCAAGGGCCGAAAGCCCTAACTCTGCCCATCCCGCGGGTTCTTAGCTTACAAAAACACCTTCAGAGCCAGCCCGACTAGGCGGGCTGAGTTTCGGCTCCTTAGCTCAATAATAGAACTCGGATTTCATTCGATTGGCAGTTTGGATTTGCGGTGCGACAGTATGGAAGGTCAACTAGCAACAAAGATAAAGACCTCAAAGGTCCCCAGCGCCGTTCCTATCTAGTTAGTATTCGCGTGTTCGCCGATTTCGTCTGAAAATTTCAATGTCTCCATGGGCGCCGATTTTCCTTCTTGGTGGGCTGACGAGGGGGGCTTTTTTGGCCGACTTGTCCCCCGATCGTGGCGGCGCCGTGCTCGCTTCCTTCGGGCGCTCTTGAGGCTTCCGGTATGGTGCTCGCCAGATATTGAACGCTTCCACATACGGGCTCTCCTCGTCAATCGGAAACGAGGTTTTGCCGGCCGGGTCGGTGCCGCGAAGGTGGGTGAGATCGACTAGGTAGAGCTTGTTGGTGCTGACGTCGTAGTTCAGATAGCTCGGGTGTTGATCGACCAGCTTGTGGCCCTTCTTCCGCAGTAACCTGTATGCGCAAAAGGGGGAATCTGTCATATCCATATCTTTTCTCAAGCCAAGATACGAAGTTCCTTCCTCGTGATGGAAAGGGAAAAAGAAAAAAAAAGAGAGAGAGAGAGAGAGAGAGAGAGAGAAGGGGAAACCAGTCCAAACTTACTCGAGAATGCGCGCCAGCTGCGTCCGGATGCCGTCCAGCTGACGATCGGTGAGCTCGTCGCTGATCTCGTCCAGGTTCTCGCCCGGAGGCACCGTCATGGCCAGGACGTAGCCATATCCACCGGGGAAGGGCATCCAGGTCGGTTGCGAGCACATGAAGTGGTCGGCGTACCTTGGTCCCAGCCCCGCGTCGCCCAGCAGCTTGACAGCGTCGCACTCGTGAAGGAACTCGTTCTCCGCAATTTCCCGCACCTCCCGCTTCGCCTCCTCGGTGTCCATGTCGAGCCCCCTCGGGTCCAGCTGGTAGCGCATCCGGATCAAAGAAAGGGCCTGACTTTCGAGGTTTCGGGCCTTGAGGAGGAGGCTGCGCTCGCCCAGTTCGAGGTCGAGGACTTCGATCAACTGTTCCTCAACATGGAGCTTCCGCTCGCCCAGCGTGACAACGCGTCCTTCCAGGTTGAAGCTCCACATGTTGGGAAGAGGAAAAGGTTCGACGCGTGGGTTCTTCGCCAGCAGAGCTAATGGTTTGCTTGGATTGGGAGCAAGGATGACGAGGTGTGAGTCTCGGATGAAGGATAGATAGAGTGAGTTGAGAGTGAGATTGATTTTGGAAGGGGGAGCGATATACGAAGCAGACAAGCAAGGCCAGTCACAGAAAGAGGCAGTAGCTTTGTCGATGTAGTCGCTGGATGTCTGTATCTGCTCGAGTGCAGATGAAGTGCAAAGAGAAGGTTGTTTCCACCACTGCAGGATAGGCCCTATATCCCGTGGCCGATGTTGGGCCATTAACAGCATGAGTCACAGTCACCATCCATGATGCCATCAGGATGACCAACATCGGAACTGGAACTTGGAACCTACTTGCCTACCGTATTCACTGCACGCTGTCGTATCCCATCACCGAACCGTGGAAAACCTCGAGGAATCGCCTGGTGCTGTGCTTATGTAAGAATCCCTTCAGTCACCCAGGGGTCTCCTCCTTTCACAAAATACCGTACCTTATGGACAGTTACGTATGACCCGCCCGATCGTATATTCCTGGTGGTTTTCGTGAAGGAACACCTTCAATCCATCGCGGCGATTGATGCTACAAACAATGGTAGAAGTTATCATTACTTAATATTCGGTCAGTTGTCTTCCACAACATCCTTCCCTACCTTTTCATAGCAGACAGGAGAAGTTCGGGAAGTCCAGAGCCCTCGCCCGCCCCAGAGGCTGTTCTACCCGATGGTTTAAACCTAGATGTACTGTACTTCACGACAACGTCGAGCAGACTACAGTCTACGTTGTTCGATTTATTTCCACGCTATACACGGCCACAGGATGCGAAGAAAGTGCTCGTAATTATTCAACTCTGCGGAACGTGCCCCACCTGTGTTGGACCATATTCTGCAGTCCTTACCATAATTTGACTTCAAAAGATAAAGGCGAGGCAGGTCATCTTTGGAACGTCTCAGAGTCCCCGCTGGATGGCCTTGCGGCCCGTCTCGGGTAAGGCCCGCTGCCGGCGGCCGCGGCGCGTCTGTTCACATCATTAGAATCGAGACTACCTTAGGATTGGGTAGCTAACAAGCTGAAAATTACCAGAATAAGACCGGATCTCCGACTGTACTTGCTTCCAGCGGCATCGGATGCCCTAAGAGCGAATGCCAAAAAGCATTCCCTCTTGGAGACTTCGGTGGCTGAGGAGCGAGCCTTCGAGTGAATGGGGGGCGAGATGGCGAACTCGTTGTCATTGACCCGCTTCACAAACCATGTCCTGTCGTAGATGGTGAGGAATCCATACCGCACACAGTGGTCGTCCATGTACCTGGCGGGTTGGCCTTTTGAATTTTGGAACGGCACAGTCAACGTTTAGCATGCAGGAAAGTCATTGGAGCAAAAGAAAACCGCACCACTCTGGGCCATACTCACCGAGTTTCTCGGCTATAAACTGTTCCCAGCTTTGCTTCTTCCCGGGCTCGAATTTCCACAGTGTCCTGACCTCACCCACGCCCCGGATGGGATGGGTCTTGGTGTCTGCAATCACCACGTCGGGAACGAGCTTTCCCCCGGCCTGCTGGTCTCCTATCTTCCGCTTCAGATCTGCTTTGACTTCGCGTTTCTCCTGCTTCTTGACTTCCAGGAGGAGCCGGTTGACACCGGACTGGGCGTCCCCAAAGCAAACCCCAAGCTTAAGCAGATCGGCCACTTCGCCGACCGGGTGCAGGGTATTGGACGAGGCGGCCCTGCAACCCCAACTCATTCGCTAGTGCAAAGACCTCTCGGGGAACCACAGGGACGAAGGGCTCGAACTTGCCGCAGTAGGGCGCGAGAAGGGCTTTGATCTCTTTCGCAAAATCTGGCCACTCCTGGACTTGTTCGGGCAGCAAGGCGAATTTTGACGTGCCGGGTCGAAGGGTCCGGTACCCTTCCTCGCTGAGCAGGTCGGCCATCGGTGACCAAAGGCGCTCGCGATGCCCTCTAGGCAATAGGGGTCTCGACATGGTCGATGGGACTTCGGTTGTTGCTTTGCAGGAGTACCTTTTGAGGGTAGGTTCGATTATCTGGTGTGTGCAGTCTAGGGGAAAGGCCTATGCAGAGATCGTGTGCGGGAGGTTTGACAGTATGTTGAGCGAGACAATAGTGGAGGCAAGATAGACCGGAATTCATGATTTCTTTTCTTTGGTTTTTTTTTATCAGCCCACCGAGATGGGGGTATTGCTACGTGCAGTGAATGCTTCTAACCAAGGAAAATGCATGCGGTCGAGAGGTGAAGAGCTCTGTTGAACGCTACACTATATTTGTGCAGATTCACCGAGCACACTGCATTCAATATCGTCCCTATACGCGCTTCGCTTCGAGGCGTCCCTGTTCGAACGACCAGTCTGCCCAGCAGAGAGGCTTCCAGACTATTCCGTTCGTGTACAGTACACGCGGGGCAGATATCCTCGCAGATATCCTCGGGTGTTAGCAGACATTGTGGCGAAGAATGCCGCCATGTCATTTCAAGCACATTTCCGCAGGGGGGTGTGTTTTGAGGTGTTCTACGAGAATCCTGTAACCTTTCGACATGAGAACACTTTCCAGACAACCATCATTACTGGGCATGTATTGCGCAATCGTTGAGCAGGGCCATTGTCACGCCGTGGAACCTGTACAGCAGCTCGCACTGCGAGGGCGACCATCATGGTCTGGCAGGTAAGAAATGTCCCTCGTAACATTGTTTTCTCATCGAATAAATTCCGATAGAGCTGAAACAACCACTATCCTGGCCTAAATATGCCAAACTATCTTGAGTTATAGCAGCAACCAGAAGGGAGTGACGAAGTGCCTGTGCTTACTAGGTAGTCAATGACCCTAGAGAAGCCTTTTGGGCGGCGAAGGGAGCAGGCGACCACGGCTGCGAGTCTCCTCGTTCCTCGCGGGGTTTTAACCTTTGTGTCCTTCTTTCTTCTTTTCTACCTTCTCATATCACATACATAGGAGCTACAACACGTCTCCGCCCCGGGTAGCTGACTGAGCGCAGATCAAGGGCCTGCCAATCGTCCATTCAACTACACTGAACTGGCTTATTAACCTATTGCTAGACCCTCTACTCATCCACGCCCCAAGCAACCGGACCTTGGGCTCCTCGTACTCATATCTGCAGTATACGTAACATTTACCAACCATCTCCTTAGCACCGATCACCGAAACCTTCCCCTCCCAGCCTTCTGGATAACCCGCTTCCCAGAAACACGCCCCCGTTCACTCTGTGTCAACTGGCAAACTTGGGTACCGAAATTGTGACTCTCCGTGCTTGCGCAGTCCGCTGTCAAACCGTGTGGCGTGGGTTCCTCTTGCACGGACTTTACTGTAACTACTTGGGCTGACGGCCGAAGTGACGGTGCTGATGGCTACTGTGCCGGTTTCTATGAAGAACCTACCCCTGCCCCGAGCCGGTGGAGGGTGGATAGGGTCCGGCCCGCTCCGCTTCGCTCGCACGCCACCGACATGAGTAGAGCATGTTGAAGGGCAAAGGAGGCGAATCACGTGGGTGCGACCTGGATCTCGCACGCTGTACTCTATGGAAATCGCCAAAACGGTATTTTCACTACATTTGGATCTCTATGTCTCGACGTGGTTGAGGTGTTAACTGGTGGGTTGCCACACAGTCCTAGGCCTCAACTTTGGTCCGAGGATGTTTTGGTATACAGGTCAACGACTGCCGTCTCTATTGATTTAAATGTAGAAAGTTATATACAGTGATGAGAACATGCGTGGAGGTTGCCTGCATCAAGACACTGGCAGAAAATCTAGCGACGGGTGATAGATGTAATCCCCTTGCCCTACCACCTAACTGACCCTCTTGCACTTACGTTCCGCATTTAGCAGTAAGCGTCGATGCATCGACGCTCCAAGTCCAGAAGCTCATCGAGATCCGCCTTGACCTGGTTGGCGCAGGTCGGAGCATATGCCTGTAGGCCACCGGCTAATAGAGCCTGGAGCAAGAAGGAGAACGTTAATCTCGGGGTCGTGCATTCAGACACAGAAAAGCAGGCGAGGTGACTCGGGACTGCCGAGGGACTGACAACAGATCCCGGAGAAGAGAGGCAGGCAACGTACAGTGTCACACTTGTGGAGTTCCCGCAATACATGCGCGATCTTCGCCTTTTCCCGCGGCGAGGTAACCCTACTCGCTTTCGACAGGATGGCTTCCATAAAACCTGCGGTTTGCTTGATGCACTGCCCCCCTCACAAGACGACGCCAATTAGTCACCACGCACACCATGACAAAACATGACCCTGACTTCTGGATGCGACCGCGGGTGTGGGAACTTACGCTAGAGATAGCCCGGCTCACAGATTCCTGCTGGCCGACCGGGACCCACTGGGATTCAGCTTGGTCGCCGGAGAACCTTTGGTCGGAATAATCGTATTCCGATAGCATCAGGTCCCGGACGGCCGAGGCCCGCTCGGGCTCAACGTCATCCAGCATGGCGCGCATCGCCTGTGGTTTATCGATAAGTCAGTTCGCGGAAAGTCTGTCTGTTTGGGATAGGACAGACCAAGTCGACCGGACCATCATCCGCGGCCTGCACATGGGCTGCGGACCTGGATGCCGTCTTGGCGAATTGCTCGAATGACCCGATCAGGTATCCTACGTCGATCTGCATGGTTGTGTGGTGGGTTGTTTCTTTGGGCAGACTGGAGAGTTGATGAAGGGGGAAGGAAGGGCTCGGTGCTGGATCACAGAAAGAGCTGAAAGGACGCATTGCCTGCCGGCTGGGCGCGATTTGCATGTTTCTATATGTGTTCACAGGCCTTGATTCTACCCCACTGTCGACCCCATTACGTATGTGGACTTCGAGCTCCGTATAGAAAAAGGGGCTGGCGGTGGGGATCAGGTTCGAATCGATGATCGATGACGGACACGCCTGGATTCTGCCAATTGCTCCAGGCAGCACATCACCGCTGATACTGGGGGCGAGTGGTTCCGCTGCATCGGGCGGAGGTGAAAGAAAGTGGAGGGAGGGGCTGCAGGTCATGATTCAGACTCACCCAATGAGCCGTAGAGATCAGATAGATTCAATTCCGTGGTCGCAGGTCGCGGATATTGGACGCCCGTGTTGGCGTATGAACGGGTGGGCACTCCCCACCCCAGCTCTGATCTTGGTTCCAAGATGGGTATGGAGCTGCAGATCGGCGCCTCTGTATACGAGCCGATCGCGGCTTCACCAAAGTGGGAGCATGGACTCGATTGTGCCGGTTTGGTGATTCTTAAGTAACCTGGTTTCATCTGCTTATGTATATCCTTAGCCACTGTAGTATTCAGTCAATAAGAGCCAGCTCATTGAAGTAGCCTAGATCGAGAAGAATATTTGGAGCGTGGTGGGGTTGCCGGTGCCTGAGGCACCAAGGGTCTTGGTCTCTGCACACAATGCACACCGCTCGGGGGAAAGACTGTCCGGACTGTTCTCCAAGTCCGTTCCATTGACTCTTTTCCGTAAGTAGGCAGCTCGTACATGGTAACTACTTACCTGGTAGAGCCGACTCATCAATTCGTACAATTCCATTGGTAGTATGCTCCTTAATTGATTCTCCGTTTATAACCAGATCTGAGTCGTATCGGACCCGAGCATAGAGGCTTAGTTGCTGAGCTTTGAGGTAGAGGTAGCTTTAGGTTCAATATCTGCTTTGGGACCAGTGAAAGGGAAAGATAGACAGTTTTGCAAAAATTTCATTTTACATAGCGAGCTTGTTCTATATCGACAGAAGATGCTGGATTTTCCATTGTATGACCGAGGCCGTACTCTTGATTTGGTAGCAACGCCTGCCTTATGTGATGTCTTTGGAGCGCCTGTCCTTAACTCGCCAAGATGGGAGGATGTTCGTCTCAATCGGGCCGTGAGAAAAACACCTCTGAAAGCAAATTCCACACATTCCAAAAGCACAATTCTGATACTTGATGGCATCAGCAGCATCAGTGCGGTTCCCGGGCTGCAGCATACACCAACCAGGTGCCAGGCGACAGCAGCCATGCCGAGTCGTGGTATGTCACAGATAAGAACTCCCATGCAATGTAGATCATCCGGTCTGACTCGTAGGAAGCAAATCCTATGACAGGCATCAAAAGGTGTCGTCGTCATCTCGGGTCACCCTTGCTTCGCTCAATGAGCGGTGAAGGGGTGCCTTCCAGTAAGATACTTATTTCTACTGGAGGCACCTCGGTGGCTTCTCCAAAGAAAGGTCCTATGTACCTTACAGTCACTGCTTTCACCTTGCCTACGCCACCGATGTAGACATCAACATGTCTGTCATAATTTTATTCATCCTTGCCGTATGCCTCGCCGTTATCTCATATACCGTTGCAACGCTCCACAACCTCCCGGCGCCCGACTTCCCAGCCATCCCCCCATGGCAGACGCTTTATGACATCACCACCGGACTGACACGAGCGGACTCATACGACCGACGGATTCGCCCAGTGGTCGAAAGGCATGGCGCCGTGAACTTGTGGCATGGGGGCCGCTGGGTCGTGGTGGTGACGCGCCCGGACCTGGTTGCCCAAGTCTTCCGCAACGACGGGATCTTCGCCAAAGGCGGAAACATCAACAAGCTCCCCCACAGCACCTTCGCTCGCATCTTCGGCGTCAACATCATCGACTCCCATGGCGCCCTTCACGACTCTTTCACGGAAATCATTAAGCCGGGGCTACAGCGCCGATTCGATCTCAACCCCGTGCGACAAAGCTCGCAACAGCTGGCGCAAATCCTGCTGCGGCAGCAAGCGCACCGCCCAGGGTCGGGGGTAGAAGTCCAACACCCGACTCTGGACTGGGCTATCGACGTCGTCGCCGACAGTATCTTGGATTTGACTCCGGGCCAGATCGCGGAATCTCGTGCGGAATTGCACGAGGCAATGCATCGGCTCGTTACCGGTGTCTCAACGAAGCTGCAGATGTTGGTGTACGGTGTCGTTCCGGGTCTGGAGCGTTGGCCTTGGCTGATGCCGTCGGGCGACTATGGCATCCGCATTGTGGACACGCTTGAGGCCCGGATCCAGGATCTTGCAGCGATTGATTCCAAAGATGCCGTTCTCGTGGAGAAACAAAAACAAGAAATACCCACACAATCCAATGACGATAAGCTGATCCATCGAATGAAACACGCATTTAGAAAGGGAGGTATTTCCGAGTACCACTTTCGCTGCAACCTCAACCAGCTTTTCATCGCCGCGGTCGAGAACATCGACATCGTGCTCGATTCCGCCATGTGGGAGCTGGGGAAGAATCCCACCCTCCAGGGGCGGCTGCGGGAAGAGGTCGTCACGATGCTTTCACAGGGCAGGCATGGGTACGGTGAAAGCGACCTCGATGCGCTCCCGCTCCCTCACAGCCACCATCTACGAGGTTCTCCGGCCGTACCCGCCTCTTATCAACCTGATCAACCGATACACGACGGAACCCGTCTGCCTCGGTATTGAGTGTAGTAGCTTAATTCCCGCAGGGACCTGGGTCGGCTGGCACGCGTACGGTACGCACACGGACCCAAGTGTGTGGGGGCCCTCGGCTCGAGACTTCGACCCCGACCGTTGGGGACGCGACCCGGTCGCGATCAACAACATGTTTCGGTCGGTGCAGGTCAAGGGGAAGTATCTCCCGTTCACGACCCATGCCCGACGGTGTTTGGCAAGTAAATTCGCGATCACCGTGCTCAAAGTCGCCCTCTGCGAGTTGCTTCTTACCGTGGAATGGGAGCGAGATCCCGAGTATAAGTTCGAGTTGGTCAAGGTAGGGCTGTGCTATTCCGCTTTGGGTGCCTACTCCCCTCCAGTTCAAGTTATGAATACTAAGCGTACTGTCTCTTCTAGGGTGTGCTCATGGGCCCTCGCAACTGCAGGTTCTTCTTCAGGGAAAGAGGGACAAAGCATCAGGTGTCTAGAGACTGGGAAAAGTGCAGTATATTGGCCCCGTGAATTCGCTTTTTACCTTAGACCGTAGACTTCACGCGCCCACTGTTTTCGCCCGAGTGGGTTACTGTCCTCGATGTGTTTGAAACCGATCGATGGAGATGGAAAATACTTTACGCCTCGCCCAGTCCGTTCCAGATTGTACTGTCGCGCAGTACTTCGCCGAGCTGGATGAGACAGCAAGCAATCACTCTCTCAACCCCTCAAAGCAAAAGGCCTGACTGCTCTATGTATGGTCTCTAAGACTGATTGCTCACTCGCACTTCCTGATGTATTAAACCATCAATATCACCGGTAAGGTGTCACACGAGACCTCGATCATCGTACGCTGTCAAGTTGTGTCCGGCCGCGCAAAGCGCAAATGATTTACACATGCAGTACATGCCTACAATTGAACCCTTTTTGTCACGTCGTCACCTGCTTGCATCGATTTTCACTCGATCACAACTCCAAGATCAACAAGATATCCACCCGAACAGACGGGTCAGAAAGTCGTCCTGACACAACCGTCCAGGCCTAGCGCAACCGATCATCGAGGACAAATAGCTCAATTCTTTTCCGCGCGGCTGTACTCGGTCTCCTGCTCCGCACACACGAAGCCCATGATCACCCACTCTACCCACAGTAACTCAGAAGTCAGCATTTGCCTACGAGATCCTCGCTTTCGTGCAAAAGGGGGGATCATAGCCTCACCCGCGAAAGAGATCCTGACGTCAGAGTTTGTGTCGGAGTAGCGGAAGAAGGCGGCAAGGTCCTCTTCCTTCTCGCCCTTGGCGGCTTCGATCATCTCCTGTGGGGACACATATCCTTGAAAGAAGGGTCAGCACTCCAATTCAGCCGCTCTGACACCGAAGAAACAGTGTAACTCACCGTTTGCGTCCTTGTCCTGCGTGGTTCGAGCGAGGTTCCAGGGTCAGCCAGTCTATATCTAAAACTATAGCTCCTACGCGCGCAGGGAGCAGATTTACCGCCTCTACAAAGGTCTGAAGCCACTTCTGGATGGAACAAGGAGTACATGATGTTCTGGCGAGTACGTCAGACTTTCGTTTCTGTCTGTGGTCTGCCCCTTTCTTGTTTCCGAAAGCCGGAACCAGAGCAAAGGATGGGATCAGGGGGGAAGGGAAGCGTGCTGGGGACTTTTGACATCGGGATTCTTTGTCTCCAGGACTCCCTTGTAGAACGGGCGCAAGAGCTTCTCTGCCCTCTTCTCGTTCTCGGAATTGGTGCGCTCGGCCTGGAGCTCGGCCTGGAATTGTCAAATCTGGCTCTGTGCATCTTGGTACATTTGAAGCGATGCTGGGGCCATGATTTGGATCTTGCGGGGATGACTTTTCCTTCCTTTTCTTGCTCTGAAGCACCGGGGGAATAGAGGGGTTTCGGATGGTATGCTAAACAAATTGGCGGAGTGACAGATTCGACAATGGAGCTCCAAAGCACAAGATCTGGGCGCGCAAGAGGATTTATGTTTGTGTGACTGCTCTCGGTATGTTGAGATCATCCCTGGGAATGTGACATGTGACACTTCAGCTTCTCCCGAGGCTTTGTCAAGCTTCTGAACTGCATGCCCGTCAGCACGAGCAACGACCGTCCCGCCATCTTTCTTCTATCGCCGTCGAACCTTGACACAAATGCTAATTTATCCACAGTTATGCTGGGAGCAGAAAAAGACAGCATTTTGTGCGGTCGTGCTTCAAGGAAACCGGAAAGTCTTCGACATCACAGTCAAGTCTGCGCGTCATCAGGCGAGGGGTCATGCCGGTTTCCCCTCCCGTTAGGATGCCCCGCGCCGCTGCATGAGCTCCACCCCTTTCATGCTGGAGGAACACCGCCAATGGGCCAGATTCCAGTCTGCAAGGCTCAGCCTGGATGCTACGTTCCGTTTGATAGCCGCGTGAGCGCGACCAATCTTTGTTATGAAAGGGCATTCTTCCAGCGGAAAGGATCTCTGTCCCGCGTCCCGCTTATCGCGGGTGATTAATGCCCCCCCGTCGGAAAATGTACCAGGGCCAATCAAGTATATAATCTGTGCAGCAACATGGGGTTTCACTTGCGTTTCTTTTTCTGAGGACCTAGACCTGGCAAGCAACTATACGAGAGCCTAGACGTAGTCTCCATAATATTTTATGGTAGGTATAGGCTTATTTCTTGACAAGTACCAGGGTCCAGATTGGATTATCCGGCCCAACTATAAGCTCATGTAGATTTCATAATTACTGTCCCCGCATACTAAACTGCCATGGGCGCCCTCGTATGTTCTTTAAGATATACTATTTTGCGGATGTGCGAATACCGGGCCACTGCAATTCCAAAGACCAGATAACCATACGCGAACTATAACCTGTCAGACTCCTTGGTCGATTCGGCCGAACCACAATGCAACTGCGACTGCTGCAAGCTGCCATTCCGTTCTCTCTGTTCTTGATCAAACAGCATATGCTTGGTTGGTTCCTTCAGCCAGCTAGGGAAAGGTTAACCTACCGAATGCATAAAGCTAGATTTTAGTAGAAAATACCAGATCGGTAGGCTTCACCTGAAGGATTCCCCCGCACTGGTTGGGGCCGACTCAGACAGCCCCTCATTGCAGGCCACATCCCGCTGAGCCCTCAAACGGGTGTCATAAGGCATACAGTCGCGAGCACGCTGAGAAGCGACCGACCTTCTTCCACTTGCTAGGTAGTGATCCTTAAAATTCACTTAGAGAGACATCACAATAGCACACTTGCAAATCTTATGGACACCCCATTCACTGACCCATTACTCAAGCCCTGATTCACCCGAAGCCTTGTTTCTTCCTTCCCTGCGTTATCTTCCGGGCACTTGCCTTTCATTCATCCAGTCCGACAATTCAACCTCCCCCTTCGGGTCTCCCTACCTACCTCAAAGCCTTTCTCGGATGGTCTCAAGTCTCTTACTTGAAACCATCAATTCCGCCATACAGGGACTCAATTTCGGTCAAGGAAATGGCTGTTGACTGGTATGTTCTCCTTCTAACCCTCTCTGCATTCTTCTACACAGGTGTTGAAACCAGCTCTTTTCAGAAGACATCCATTCCCTTGTCGAGTTGGGCGACTCGTTACATCTCGTCCGCTGCGGACTTGCTTCTTCTACATTACAGTTAACAACTCTTCGATCTTTCTGGCCGTACGCTTCGCCTGCGGCTTTAGAGCCACGGTGACCTGAACAGGTCTGAACTGTGTCACCGACAAGGGCCTTCATTTGACCGAGAAGGTTTTGGGTGTAGGGCTTGGGTGTGGCGTGGGAATGCTCTTCGTGGGAGCTCTGATTCTGCACACTTTTATGTGTGGCGACTCCGCCACAAACAAAGGTATGTCTACGTTCTAATAGAAAAGCCCTTCTTCTATTATTATCACCGGTCTCTACTTCACATGTACAGTCTAACAAGAAGACCTACACAGACGCTCGATCCCTACAAGGGGACTGAAGGATCACGGACTTGAAGAACCTTGATGTTGAAGATCTATATCGAGCACGCAAGATACTCAATCTTCCCGGGTGGCACTGGGACTTGCTTTGAGATTAGCTTACGCGATAATGTTGTTCAAACATCGTTTTCACATCAATCCTACTCCAATAACCACCACCACCACTACTACTACTACTACTACTACTACTACCACCACGCACTACCACCTTCACCACTATTAGCAGTAACAGCAGCAACAACACCAACACCAACACCAAGATGAACGGCACAGGAGCCAGCGTCCTTACATGCGTAAGCGACAAAAATCTCCACTCAACGGAGAAGATTCTAGGTGTGGGACTCGGGTGCGGCGTGGGGATGCTCTTGTTGGGAGCCTTCTTGGCGCACGTCTTCTGGCTGTGGCGGTCCAGCCACGAAAGAAAGTATGCCTACATTCTAATAAAAAAGTCCTTTCTTATGTTATCATCACTTCAACTTCAACTGTATAGTCTAACAGATAGAATCTATATAGACGCTCGATCCCGACAATGGCAATGAACGATCGGAACCCAGAAGACTTCTGGACCACGAGAAAGATGCTTGGTTTACCTGGTATATGATGCAAATAAACCCACCCACCCTAAAGTAGCTAATAATGAGAATCAGTTGAAAGAATATTTTCGAACTAAAGTGCTCAGAGGGACGCCACAAGCTCCAGAAAGAAGCAGTCGAATCGTTGGAGCTACGGTTCGAACGTCAAGGTGAGACATTAATCTGCTCAAGAACAACTTGAGGCCAAGATAGCCACCGGCGCGGCTCTGCCGTCGGAAATATCGTCGACCTCTTTTTGTGGTTTGCGATTTTGTCTCTGTCTATGCTGAGGCGTTGGGTTTTTGTTTTACACGCTGAATCGGGTGAGACCTGCCGATGAGGCTGATGGCGAAACAAGCTGAAAGGCAATCAGGTTTTCTTGAGCTTTTCTTCAGCCTGCTGGTTCAGGCTCACCTTTGCCTATAGATATATGCACTCTCTCATTCCTGAAACAGTCCTATCCAAAGTCCCTTGAAAATTGTCTATATTCGAAGTCCATCGGAATTCCGAGAAGCTCATCTCGGACTGCAACCATCAATTACCAATATGTACATAGTGCCAATTCCGCCACGTCCTGGGGCTATCGCAAAGGGGCTTCTATGAGGAAGCCCGGGCAACAGCG
The DNA here is from genome assembly GCF_003184695.1 of Aspergillus brunneoviolaceus CBS 621.78. Taxonomy (NCBI): domain Eukaryota; kingdom Fungi; phylum Ascomycota; class Eurotiomycetes; order Eurotiales; family Aspergillaceae; genus Aspergillus; species Aspergillus brunneoviolaceus. The sequence goes on along the minus strand of NW_020290767.1, from coordinate 6,525 downwards.
AGACTGCGGTAGAAGCTACATGGCGATGCACCTCGCGCTTCGGGCACGAGAGCACGGAAAGTGATATTCTCAGGCTGAAAAGATGGGAAGGGTTTGGATCAATACCAAGTACACATTCCAATCCGATTGACTGTTAGTAGCGGGTAGATAATCTATAGGAAGGTATCGTACAGTAGACTCCCACTTATCCCTCAGTTCCAACCCTTCATTCTATCAAGGACGGGGATGAGTGACGAATTCAGCTACGTGACGCTATCTGAAGAACTAGCTAGAAACCACCAAGGTAGGCGGGGAGCGACAGCCTGGCAGCCTAAGGCCATCCCCCGTGCACCTGCCTGCTACTCGTCTGATCGGACATCTCAGGCTGCCTCTACCGACCTCCCTACCTTCAGCTGTTTCAAGTGATCCCTTGTGTCTCGTCTGGCATTGCCAACCCCTTCTTACAGGGGGCTTCATCCCGGTCAAGATCCTTGCTGTTGAATGGTCTGTCTTCTTCTCCTTCAGAAGCCGGAAATAACACTGAAACCACCTTTGGTTAGATGAACTCATCCGATCGAGTTGCTAGACTTTGTTTTGTCTTCGGGGATGCACTGTCCTTTTGTCTACGTTTTAATGACCCCCGCTTGCGTGGCGGGACAAAATCCTCCACCCTACATTGTTCGCCGTCGCCCTACATTTGGCTTGCGGTATTTAACTCTCACCCTGATGACCTTCCTCGCTACCCTCCTGATCAAGAGGCAGTAACCTCTGTTCCCGGTTTAATACTCCCATCAAATGCGATTTCACATTGTGCACCAAATCTTTACCCCGCATAACGTTCCCCACGGCCCAAGATGAACGGTACTGTGCCCGCGGCAGGATTCCCGGCATGGCAAATCGAGCGCTAGTACGGGTCAGAGAAAAAGGCCTCAGAGGTCATGGAACCTCGCCTAATTTACCGGAGAGAAAAAGCTAGAGAGCCAAGGCGACGATATGAGACTCTTAGCACCGGGAAAGAAGTAACTGCAAGCTACTTGAAGCTTTGCTACGGTTTTGCCGTACGAACAGTAGACAGCCCCCCCCCCCCTCCTTGAGGGCTTCTGCGGCCCAAATCATCGTCTTCACCACGGCACCCTCATTCCCGCTGCTGGCCATGATCAAAGCATGATACACCATCATCTTGCAAGGCAAGTGCGTGGAAGACCTCAACAGACAATTGAATAGAGAGCAAACATTGCAGATATACATACATCCATTTCTGGCTCGCCGAGCAGCCGCAGGAATCCTAGTACCATAACATCAACCTCATTGACCCGTGTATCTTGAAACTATGAGCTGCTTATAGATGTAATGAACATCAGTGTGTGACTCATATGGAAGGTCCTTTCAATTGTGATATTGGTCCATGTCGATGGGTAGGTCAAATAAGTATTGGAGATAACCCCTGGCCTGAAGAGCTCCTGCCGGCGGCCAACCCGCAAGCGCAGACCGCCTCGATATCGGCAAGGAGGGCCCGGGGTATGCTCAACTTGCTCGTAAGGGTACTGGGCCAAAAGTCAGTCCGCTTGTGATTGAAGAAGGAGTCAAACTAGGCCGAACCCGTGGCTCTTTCCATCGTGGACGAGCTGGCTACCGTCCTTTTCAATCGCCGACTATATGCTTGCTCCCTACAGGTGCACGAGGGACTGACGCATGTTTGTGGCGAATCAATTTTCCATTAGCTCGGGTGGAATGTCCTCCCGGCGAAGATGCTCTGGAAACGTGATGCACTGCTTAATTCCGACCGACACCGTCATCGTGAGCTCTTCAGATGACCGTATACTCGCCCAGAGCTTCGAATCCATCCTACGACCAACAATGTTCAGCATTAAAGCCTACGCCAAACAAACCTATACAACCAGCAAATGCCACTCCTTCGATCCCTAGCAGTAAAGGCGGGAATGATACGCACTCCAATAGACCGAGAGAATAAGCTGGAGCGTGAGGGTCGCTGGCTCGAGGCCCAGAAACTGCGCTTCAAGCAGTTTGAGAGATGCGCTCCCGAGTATGGGCATTTGTTGCACATCCACAACCTCATCAGGGCGGATCAACGAGTATTGTTTCAAGTGTTGGCTCGCGCAGCTTTGCGAACCGAAGACGATTCCTCTTCGATGGAACACCAGCTAAGGCTCTCATCTTCCTCCTCGTCCCCCGCCACGCCAACGAAAGTCGCGTCACTGGAGTCCGAGCTGCTGCAGAAATCGACAGAGCGAGAATGGCGGTCATCCAACGATAATACGCCAAGACAAGTCCCTAATCAGTGTCTGGACGGAAGTCGCGAAGCGATCTGGGTGGCGGAACACTACCGATGTGATAGGCTTTCAAAACTCCCGGACGGGCCTGTGAAGCGAGCCTATTTATCCCTCCATAAGCATCCCAGCTGGCACCTTTCAGACTGGCAGCGAAGCGAATGTGCGGCTCGCGGCGGATGTTGCGCGCGGAAGTGTGGTTGTTGTACAAGATCCAGGTATGGGCATCCATTTAGAGTCACGGGGTTGCAAAGTGATCTGACTTAGTCGACCTCGTGTTGTACTGATCCAACTCCAGATCCTGCGATCTCGCGACACCGTACTATGGTCATTGTCTCTCACCCTGCCCATGTTGTGCCAAGGCCCGAGGCTTCACCATCTTACCGGATACTATTTACGAGGATAGGATGCTGCCCGAGTTTTCAGTAAGCCGTTGGAATGGGAAACAAGACGTTTATGAGTTTCACTTGATAAATGCCCATATCTGGGGGCTATAACCTTTTATCCAATCCTTGCGTGGAATTGTCTCTTCTTATTACATGGCGATCGGACAAAAGAAGAAGACATTGACAAAGATTCAGCTAGGCCGCCTAATGAGAATTAGCTTTTTTACTCGCATAGCAGTCGACCCCCTCTCCCCATCCCCATATCACTAGGCCATATAGCTGTGCAAGGGTACCCAGGGACCTATGCTGGGTACTCGGTGTAAACAAACATAGACAATCCAGCATATACATGCACAAGGCAAAGCCGATGTATGGCGGTGGAACCACTTTGGTGGTCAATCCAACCTTGAGTTGCTCTTTCGCCTGCACTTATTCCTTAAGCCCGTCGACCAAAGCCTTTTTTCTAATCGAACTGCATTGAGTATATATCTTGTAAGGGATGGCCAGACATCTTAAGCATTTGACGTGCTCTCTAGAGGTCCTCGGCATCGGAATGTTTCGGTTCTATAGTAGAGATCTAGTTTCTATATATCCCTTCTTTCTTAGATAGATATCCAAAGTAGAGATCCTAGTCATAAACAGCAGCAATTCTATACATCATTCTCTCCGTTTGGATTGGGGTCTAAGGTAGAGGTGTACCAGGGTGGCCTTGATAGTAGCACCGCTACTGGCGCAGTCGGGGCGAATAGCCATAACACGCGGAGTCGGGTGCCAATTGGAAGAGAGCAGTGCGTTCAGCTTCGCGGTAGTGGAGACTTTGTGGTATTGATAAGAGGTGGGAAGAATACTGATACCGGCGTCTAAAATGTCCATGTTCCCGGTTGCGCGCGTAGTTGCATAGGTACCTAGTAGTCTTTGACCACTTGCTTACACAGGATGTCTATTGATTCAATCTCCCAGTCCTTCTAAAAGCCCCATAATCAGGATGGTCGATTGGATCCGGTGGTCAACAATGGTGACGACTCCTGCCTCCTTCCTTCTCTACACCATCTACACAGCTCTTTCCTCAACCCCATCGTCTGAGTTAACAAAATCGCATCTCCCGCCCTTCAATTCTTCCTCTTCTTCTTCTCTTTTTCTCCTCTCTACCGAAAGGTGATTTCTTGCTAGTACCAGCTAACACGTCTTACCCTTCGTTGATATCCTGCTGCTTATTGCTCTCGATCCCCTACTTTCTCTCGGTTCTTTTGCCCGACCTTCCCTCCATTCTTTTGCCCGTTCTCTTGAAGAGTCGACCAGATGGCCCGTCTGTGTCCTTCTTCGTTCCCTTCCTTTTCGTCTTCCCTCCGCTCCTACTACCCTCCCTCTCTTTCCTCCAAGAAGGATCTGGTACGTCCTTCTTGTCCCGCCCTTCCTCCTTCTCCTCGCCCATCCGCCGTCGGACTTCGACACCACACTCCTTTGCCTGCCTATCGAGGCGTCCGTTCTTTGCGCGAGATGCAGACCGCCCCGCTGCAACCCGCTGTGTCCAAGGTAAGGACTTCCATTCGTTCCCTTGTTTCTGAGAAGCCTTCTGTTGTATCCTCCCAGGGTACGTCCGCTCCTTCCTCTGTGCGCCCTCGGGCCACGTCCACTCCTTCTGAGCCAGTTGATGCTCGGACTCGCCTTCGGGAGAGACGAGATGCCTTCGCGGCACGTGTTCAGCTCGCTCGTGACAGAATGGCGGCCGTGAGCCAGCGGGCCACATCCATTCCTTCTCGTGTGTCTCCATCAAGCACGTCCACTCCTTCTTCAGTGCGCCCTCGGGCCCCATCCACTTCTTCAGTGCGCTCTCGGGCGACGTCTGCCGAGGAAAAGGCTCAGCGGGCTCAAGCTCTCTTGGAGGCTACCCTTAACATTCCTTCATCGGTGCCTTCTTCCCCTGTGCGCCCTCGGGCCACGTCCACTCCTTCTGGGCCAGGTGATGCTCGTACTCATCTTCGGACGAGACGGGATACCGCCGAAGCCAGGGCTCAGCGGGCCGAGGCTCTCTTGGAGGTCACCCTTGCATCAAGCGCAGCTCCGTCTGCGGTTCGTAAGGGTAAATCCAAGAAGAGTGTCAGCTTCAATGAGACCACCACAGTCTTTACTGTCAGCCGGTGGATCCTCCCATGGAGAGATCAGTTCCGTAGGTATTGAGGAATGGGTTGTTTTTGAAGGCTTCTCTTGTCACCTTTTTGATTTCCTTGAGTCACTCATTTTAGGGCTTCGCATTTCTTGTTTTTTGTTGGCCTTTGGGTCGTCCATTCGTTTTTTCCTCTTGTATGCCTGGCTTGATTGTACCAGAACCAAGTCGGGTTCTCTTTACTGCTGATCAGGTCACAGATCGGGCATCGGGACGACATCGTGCACCACCGAAGAACGACAGAGACGACGAAGAACCACCAACATCGATTCGCTTACGGTTACCAACGAGTGTCTAGCGGCCGGCATCACCGAAGGACGACAGAGATAAACGCCCGAGTTCGACCCGATTTGTTTACGGTTCGTCGGAGTGTCTAGCGGTCGATACCATCGAAGGACGACAGAGGTGAACGACCTGGGAAGGCGTTTGGGGTTGTTGCGGTTTTGTGTCTGTTGGGCAGCAGCACGAGACGGGCAACCACGTCTTGTTCGGGTAACGGTCATCGGCGGTTCGACGGCGATTCGGTTTGCGACAACATTTCGATGTATGACAGCAGCAAACGACGATCACGGCAACGGTTATCGGCGGTTCGACGGCGCTTCGGTTTGCGACAACACTCTGCGATACGACAGGGGCAATCGAGTGGGGGTTTGGGATCGTCGGCGGTTCGAGGGGTGTCTCGTGCCAGCATCTGCCAACGTGGTTCGGAGCGTTGGAGTCAAGTCAATTTCAGTTGCTGGTACGGGTGTCGGAGGATCTGGGGGGGGACGTGTTTCCTATGTCTTTCCTTTGTTCAGTTGTGGAGGACATGTTTGGCCAACCCAACAGGGGGGTGTGGGTTAATGTAGGTCTCCTTGGTCATTCCCTTTGTTGCTTCTGACTATCTTGGTCCTACAAGGACTTGTATGGACAACTCCGGCGCGGGTTGAGCCTTTGTGTTTTCCTTTGTTGTTTTCGTGGTATCACTAGATACCTTGCTGGGAGGACATGTGGGCCAGCTCCAGTGGGGTGTGGATATTTGTAGGTCTCCTTGGTCTTTCCTTTGTTCGGAACACCTGGTCCCATAGATGGACTTGTATGGACAACTCGGGTGAGGGTTGAGCCTTTGTGTACTGCGGGGGTTGGGCTGTGATATGTCAATGTCACACGTTCTTCTTCCACTCGGGTGTGCACACCGCAGGCTTGATTGTAGTATTGATGTAGTTTCTGGTATAGTCGTAGAGGTGTAATTTGTCTGTGGCAAGCTCCGCAGTAAATATATTTTGGGTAGCCGGATTAGTAGACAAAAGGGACGAAAAGTGCTGTACATACATATAGACTAGAGTGTAGGTGGTATTTGTTTTTCTTTGTCACTTTCTCCATTCTTCGATACTATTTTCCTAGGCAAGTAGCCTGATGGTACGCTATACTAAGAATAACTTTTCCTGAAGTTCTCCCGTTGTTCGAGAAAAAAGCCGTCAACAAAGGATCATGGATCAAAGGAGAAGGGGAGCGGGTAAACTATCCCTAGCTAGGCTAGGCTCCCGGAAAGCTGAGTCAGCCCGTGGGTCGCAACTCCACATTGGGGGAAAACTCAGCGGGCGAGACCCAATGCATCTCCAGCAAAGCATGGAATAATTGAATTCATTCACTCGTTCATCCACTGCAGCCACCACCACCAGCGGTTTCGTGGTAAACAAACACTGGCCTAAATACCCCCCTCCCCCCC